>NC_090781.1:13406981-13771981 GCF_040054535.1 Antennarius striatus | reverse complement strand
AATTTCAACATATGTAACTATCTGATCTATTAATTTATATACATAAAAAGATGTCAGTGATGAACTTTGTTGTTGGTTGCTGAAGAAGCATCTGTGGTTTAGTTCTCAGTGTTTCCCAATAAATAAATCCAGGACCTCTGACCTGATGTTCTGTTCACTCTGAAGCCTTTCAGGACTCCGAGGGGAGGGAATCTCTCTTACACTAGAGTTTCCTTCAAACCTTCGCTGTCCACATCCGGGAGACGATACTGGAGTGTGCCAGAGCACCGGGGTTCCTCTAGTTCTGCTGAGGTTTCCACTGGAAAAACATTTTGATGATCCATGTCTCTGCGGACAGGAGCCAGGCAGAAGGCAGATGGTTGTGTGGTTTGGCCCAATGGTGGACAGCTCATAAGACAGGCAAACAAATAGTGACAGACAGGTGGACTTCACAGGGTGTGGAGCAGTCAGAGTGGCAGTCAGATGGAAGGATTTAAAAACATTTAATCCCATGCAGAAATAAAGTTTCCTCACCTTATGACATTTAAAAATCGCGAATCAATAATCAACCAAATACTGCATAACAAACCTGGAACCTTTGATGCATTCGGGGGTTTATTAGAAAGTCTTATAAATTACATCTCCTCTGCTATTACCATGTTATGTGCACATCTTAACATAACATGTACTGTATCTCATGAAGGTATTGTTTTTGAATGAATGTACTGATAAACAAGAAAAGGTAGTTGAAACAAAACATGAAATATGGAACAGGATCAGACTATTGCATTTAATCAAACATCAAGAAATTTAAAATTACCTGAATGCAGAGTTTTAAAAGTTAAAACTATAACATCTTTTTGTAATTTCTCATCCATTACATTTGTAAACATGGTTTATTTCTTTTGTCTCTAATATATTTTCTCTCTCTCTGTAAACAAGACAGTACCCGAACACCACACCGCTCCCCTTGTAGTTACACTAAAGAACCAGCTGGACCAAACCATTTGCAGGAGTAAACCATTACGGGGCTAAAAGTGAGAAAGGAAAAATGTGAAACCATGTAATTATGGAGGAATACAGCCTGAGGGACTGGACGGGTTAATTCGCTGGATTTTAAATGTTAACGGTCACATGAGCGCAGGTTTCTGCTCCAATCACACATCAGCCCTCCAAGGGTGTCTGTGAATGGGATCATCTTTTTTTCTTTATTAAGAGTCAGACATACAATCGCTTCTAAGTAGCAGCATGAATTGTACTTTAAGAAGAAGGTTAGACCCCTGCTGGGGGATTTCCCATGTTAAATAGAAGATATTAAATGATATCCCTCATGACTTTGTTAACAGATTAAACTCAGCATCAGCCTGTAACTCTAACTTTTGCTCCCACGAGTTCACGGCAGTTTCTGATCCCTCTCTGTTGTGTCTTCTCCTTCAAGCTGCCCCTGTATCCATAGCAGAAGATCTGTAATGGTGAACTGGAGACACACACATACACACACGCACGCACGCACGCACACACACACACACACACACACACACACACAAAAGAAGCATCCATCCAGGTGTTGTTTTTCACCTCAGTATTGAGCTGTGATGTGCTAAAAAGTAATCTATCAGCTAGTGATGGATAAAGACATTTCTATAGAGGAATACTTCACCGCTTAGTGAAGCACAGTTCTGATTGGGTGGATCAATACCATTCTCACATTCTGCAGCTACAACCAACAACTTGTCAGCTTAGCTTCACATGGAGACTACTCGTGGAGGACACAGCCAAAGCCCACAAATTTAAACATCTTTTTTAGCTGTAGTCACAAAATGTACAAAATTGAATTTTGCAACTCCTTTCGTAAGTGGTTAGCGCATTAAATGGAAACAGAAACGTACCTGCAGACATAACTACAAAAGAAAATGTAAAATGATTTAAGACCATGAGGAGAAGGGAATAAAAACTAAAATTATTAAATGTAGCGCAAAGGATCATGCCTCTTATTCTCAGCAGCAATATCAGTAATTCTGCCTCTGATCAATAATAATAATAATAAGCTTTAGCCTCAAAATAATTTTTCATAATGTCACAGTAAAACAACGTTGAACAAGTTGTCTATCTGTTATTCTTCTAAAGACAGACAGGCAGCTAGATGGACAGATACATAGATTTTGTGACCTGCATCCCCAGGTGTGGAGGTGAGGGGTCAGAGCTTTATGGTGGAGCAGGTGGGGGTCGGGACCTGTGCTCTGTGGAATCCGGGTGTCACCATGGCATTCACAATGGAGTGGTGAGAATGACAGGTAGCCCCTGGGGGTTGTAAATAACAGATATGCTCTCATACTTATGGGAACGCGGCAAGGGGGGGGCTGAAAGCCTGGTGTAGCTCAAAACAGGAAATGAGAATAAGAGGGAAGGACAGGGAAAACAAAAAACAGACAAATGGCAAAATTGCATTTGAGGAGTAAAGGAATGAAAGGGTAAGCTGAATGGCAGAATCTCATATCCCACTCATGAAACCTTACAAAGCAAGTTTAGATTCATCAGTTTATCCAGACTCTTAACTCATTCCAGTAGTTTATCTGCTGAAATATACATTCCAGTCTTATATTTGTTTGATCAATACAAATCTGCGATTTAAAAAAAAAAAAAAAAGTTCAGGTGAGGACAAGAAAAGCAAAAGGTTGAGTTTTCTTATTTTAATTATGTTGTGAAATTAAGGGATATTAATACATGAACTGAAAAATGAACAATTATTTAAAGTCATTTCATAACATTTACATTTTGAAATGTAGTCTGCAGAATTATATGGAATTTTCTTGCTTTTGGGAAAGTTCTTGTAAAAATCACCCAGAGGAATCACCAGGAGACATGAGGTTGAGATGAGCCAGCTCCATCCCAAACACTTTCCTTGTACCTTGTCACAACGTGGAATGAGGGGCAGAGGAGGCATGTTGTTCGAACGTGTTTGGGAAGCACAAGCAGAGACAGAGCCAGCAACACTTTGCTTTGGCGTAGGAGCGCAGGAGACAGCGGCGTGTAATTCAACTGGTTTCTCCTGCAGGCTCCAGATAATTCCTCTAAGCAAACACACATGCAGGACAATTTCCAAGGAGAGCCAGGGGTACTGGAGGAGGGAGGGTGGTCAGCATCAAAACACATAGGCCTATGAGTTCACAGAGAATAGTTGCAAGCTGTCTGAAGTTTGATCTGAATTCACTTCCCCAACCAGGTAATCATAACAAAGCATCTCTCCAAACTTACATGTTTTTGTTTTCAGCAAGTGGAAAGTTAAAAGATATTGCTATTTGCGAAGCATCGTTCTAAAAAACGCAACCATATACAGTACTGTATGTGTAATAAACACCGGCGATCCAAGTCTGTATGACCACCATTATATCTTCGCTTTGTTGGTTTATTAGCAGGATGACATTAAAAGTCCTGGAAATCCATAAATCTTGGTGGCCAAGAAAGAATTTATTAATTTTTTGCACATTTGAATAAAGAGCCAAACATTGGACCATCTTTCCACTTTCTTTTACACTGTGGGATAGGGCCCACTCTTGTGGAGGGTTGGGGTCAGATATATAGGATTGTTTGGTTCTTGCATGAGTTCCACACATTGACATCCTTGTTTCCTCCACCAAGAGGTGTTTCTTTTCATGGTTTTGGTGATTGTTTGTAGGACAACATGAAAAAGAGATTTGAACAAAACTAGGTGGAAGCGACTGAACTTGAAAGACAGAGACCATAAGATCTTGGTGACAATAAACTGAAACTTATTGTCCTTAACATTTATACAGTAGATGGGTATGGTGAACCAATTTGGTGCTTGGGCCAGTCATCCGAAGCAAACATGTTGAATTGCACGACCTTGGCTGAGATTGAGTGCCATTCTTGTTCTTTGTTTTTTGCATGCACAATGACTCCATACAAACCGCTGTGAAGCCCTTATTGATCTATCCGAGCAATCCAAAATAGAGCTTGAAACTGGATACAGTTTCTCTTTCCGCACTCTAGTAGGTGATCCTAGGGGGAAAAAAGAGACTCAGGTGTATACAAAATAAAGAAATGGGGAGGAACAGTCCATCTCCTTGGGAAAGGAGGGGAGTGGGGAGTCCTTCACCCACCCCCAGGGTAGGTCATAGACCTGGCCTCTGACCTCTTCCTGAAAGAAGGGAATTTAGGGGAGGGAGAGACAAACATGTTTGAGCAGAGCAAGTAGCAGCACAGCGGAGGGAACAAAGGCTTAACACAAGAAACATGCCACATAACACATCTACATTTGGAGTAGAAGCATCAGAAGTTACAGACATCCTCATTAAAAAGATGAGGATTTACATTTTGCAATAAAATTTGGATTTGAAACTATTATGGAAAACTGGGCCCTCATGTTAGTAATTTACTTGTACATTCATGCAGATAATGTTTCCAGTTGTTCCATGCAATCAACCAGCCTGATATCACATGCATACCTGAAAGATGCTAGCCTGAGTCTCTCTCTGTGCTGTCCAGCCCTGGAGCCACTTCAGAGATTTGTTCATCTCTGTTATTCTTCACTTTTCTTCTTTAATCTGCACTAAAGGACTCGAGTGACCCCTGACCCGACATGCATCTGTCTTAGAAGGCATGTGCCTTCCAGATGTGGACATATGTGACCCCCAGACTGCAAAAAACCAAGCAATTCTTTGAGGCATCAGTAGATGGCAGCACATTAAGTTCACTTCAGTGAAAAATTATTCTTCTGTGAAATTGCTGTAAAATTAATGTGTTTTAAATTATTTTAATTTCTTTGTTTTAATGAGAATATAACTAATTGAACTATAACCTAAGCATAAAAGATGAAACGCTCTTGAAGGGATAGAAATTCAATCCAAGATCTTACCGTTCATAAATTCTTAGCCACAATATGTGATCGACATTGATTTTGACTGATCTTTTAAACTCCACTGCTGTTTCTATAAAAATCTCTTTGACCTTGGGGAAAGTTCTTTCTATACGTTAAATGATTTTATTTTATCTATCTATCTATCTATCTGTCTGTCTGTCTGTCTGTCTGTCTGTCTGTCTGTCTGTCTGTCTGTCTGTCTGTCTGTCTGTCTGTCTGTCTGTCTGTCTGTCTGTCTGTCTGTCTGTCTGTCTGTCTATCTATCTATCTATCTATCTATCTATCTATCTATCTATCTTATAGAAGTTATTATTATCCTGCCTCTAGGATTTTAGTTGAATAAAATTATTTGTGTTTTGTTAGAGTAAAAGGAGAGTAACAGAGATAATCTCTCCATAGTTTATGGATAGAGCTCTGACAAACTCTTTTATTCATATGTTAAATTCATAGATAGATAGATAGATAGATAGATAGATAGATAGATAGATAGATAGATAGATAGATAGATAGATAGATAGATAGATAGATAGATAGATAGATAGATAGATAGATAGATAGATAGATAGATAGATAGATAGATAGATAGATAGATAGATAAAAAATAAAATCAGTTAATACGTATAGAACAAATTAGATAGAGTAGATATAATAGAGTGAAACTTATTTCTCCTTCTAAAACACAAGAAAAGACACCCAGTTTTTCAGCTCTTCAGTTCACGCTGAGAATACATTCTCTCACGGATGAGGAATTTCAACCCATCCTGATCTGTAAACTCTGCATGTATGTATGACTTTCCTCCTCCCTCAGCATCCTCCCTACTCCATCTCTAATGCCGCTCTTCTTTGGAGAAGCAGGTGTGTATTTTCCTACTCCCAAAACCATGCAGTGCCATAACACACGCTTTCCCTGTCTGATTAAGCAAACTAACCAGCTTAGCCAGTCTGTGAAAGCCAGATTTACTGCCGTTCATCAGTGCTAGCAATTATTGGCAGAGTTCACTGTAACATCCGTGGTAATAAAAGTGCTTACTACTCAGTCACGGTCCACCTCCTGACTCCCCAACCTGCATCCTTCCTTCAAACCTTCTCTTTCTCTCCCTGGCCTTCTTTCTTCATCTCATGCTCCTCTCTTACAATTTAACTCTGGCTCCAAGATTCTCAGTGGAGCCAAACAGCTAAGACAGCCAAAGACAGCCCTCTCTTCATGGAGAGGGTGAAACGCTGAGAACAAGTCAGAGTGAGAAAGAAGGCCATTGTAGGGGGCTGGCCTGGGGACAAGTCACCCATTCAGATGCGGCCAGCCGTGTACAATGGCTAAACTAACATCATTGACATTTGGAGTTGCCCAAGCTTTAGAGCGAGAGGAAAGAGGAGGAGTGGGGGGTTGCCATCAGGGGCAGGGAGGCTGGTGAGAGGAGCAATGTTGGAAAAGGCTCTTCACAGGCACCAGCCATTGATCAAAAATTCATGTCAACGGCCGGGTTCAGACCCGCGTGCCCTCTGCTCGCTTTCATCTGCTGGAGGATGGGGGGGGGGGGCACAGAGGAAGGGTATGGAGGAGGGGAGGACATCTGAGATTGCCACCTATCTCGAACCCTGTCCCCATAGACCAGGCAGGGATTGTAACACAAGGACACCCAGAGCCACCCAGGGCCAACGGAGTGATGAAGAACAGGTCAATATTGGATCAAAGCTCTCAGATAGCACTGCTAGTTACACTCTTTTGGTCGACGTTAAATGACAGAATGCTTTGATTAATGATAGAGTGAGCAGCCAAGTGGCCTTTATGGCAGCTACTAATGAGTCATTCAACTGCTCTTGACTGATATGGATGTGTTCTGGTATCAGTGACACTGGAGCACCAGAAGGTGGTTTTTCTGTCGTTAAAATTCCTCTGGCCTGACCAAAGTACCAGGGTCCTGTTTTTTGTCTGTGGCAGTGGTGGGCAGTCAGGGCCAGCATCGCCTTCTCTACTGGTCTAACATAACCAGAAATCATAATAATAATTATTCTGAAAGTTAATTGTATTTTAATGCATTTTCCTTAAATAAATATATTCAAATATTTGTATAAATATATAATTATACATGGGGATATAATATGACATAGGCCAACAATTGGTCAGTGTTCTATTTTTAAGTTATAGAGGTTTTATCCAATCAGAATTCAGCTAGCTTGTGTTGCCAGGTTTAATGAAATCTACCCAGGACCTTCAGAATCTAGAATGCAGGTGTCCCTGCACTGTGAGTGAACAGGAACATATAGAGTTGGCCTTCTAGGACCTGCTAGCTGGCCCACGTTGTCCTAACGTGTACGAGTCCTGTGATTGGATACTCACTCTGAGAAGGCGGCGCCATGCAGACGCACATTTGAAGAGAAGCTCTAGTGAGACAAGGGTCCCATCCGTGAACGAGCTAACCTGAAATAGCTAACCTGTTATAGCTAACCTGTTATAGTTAACCTGAACTAGCTAACCTGAACTAGTTAACCCATTCTAGCTAACCTGAACTAGCTAACCTGCTCCAGCTAACGGAGTGTTCTTGAGGAAGGAAAGGTTAATGGATTTTGTGTTTTAATAAGCCGTTTGAACAGTTGTTTCAGTGAGTACAAGCATTTCATTTATCTAAGTTTTAATATTTCATGTTCTTGTAATTCAGTTTCATTTATATCAAATAATAACGAAATAAAATGATAAATATACTAAAAATGGGGAAAAAATTCTTGCTTTTCTGCAATGTGTGTAAATAATGTGGCGCACTTGCGCAGCTGTGTGATTGTAGTGGAAATATAGAAAGAGACTTGTGTCGCTGCTGGAAAATCGCCCATTTTATAGATGATAGAGGTGATGCAACATCTAGTAGTGTGTTAGTGTATTTCTGTATTTCTTTTCTCTAGCTGTGAATAATAAATAATGGTCATTTCAGTCAATTTTGTTCTGTGACGTAGTTGTGTGATGTCTATAAAAAGTGTGGCTACGGGGTTCCAGTGACAATAAAAGGAGTGGGGCTGACGCCGGTTTTTGTCCCATTTGAGAGAAGTTATAAACATCTCAGTCCTGAGTGCTACATTGGTGGCAGCGGTGGGAGCCGCTTACAGTATTACGGGATGTATTTATTCCCGTTTGACTAAGGAGAATATCACTGAAGGCCTAGGTGTGAAATACACAGCCCGCCACCGGTCTGTAGACACTAGACAGATAGCAGTGCCTTAAAAAGCATTTATTTTCATTTACATATTTTCAGTCATGTGTAATCACAGATTTTCCTATTTTCCAAAGTGCTGGCCATGAATGTTTTTACACTAAATAATGTTTCTCAAATGGTGGAAGTTGGCATTACCTTTACATATTACATAATTACACATTACAAAATTAAAAGATTTCTAAGGTGTTGCTGCATCTTCTCGGGATTTTTTAAATTTAATTGATTATCCGATTCTTGTTCACTTTCCCATCAGTTTTGTTTTACTCAGGTAGTGTAGCGATTGGGTTTTGTTTCACTTATAAAACGTGTTAAGATTTTTTTGTTTCTCATTTTGCTTTCATGTTTGTTGTTTTTTCTTCGATCGCAGTCTCGTGCCAGCAAACAGGAAGGCAGATATCTTTAGAATAACCACCTGATCAGGTGAACAGAACCACACACTCTAGCCGCATAACACATTTCAGTTTTATCAAGATGAGCATGATTCTCATGACCTGTACGGGTTATAGTTTCTTTTAGTTTCATGAGATTTATAGCAAACATGATTAACATGCTTGAGACTCTCTGATATAATCCCTGTAATAACGTTACCATCACCTGAGAAGCTGGGAACAGGTGAACGATTGCGTGAGTGTTCAGTGTTCAGAAAAAGAGCTGACAGTATTCTACAGTGAAGTCTGTTGAAGTGTTGGCTAGAAGGCTCGATGCAAGGTTTGAAATGTTACTCATTGTGGCCAAATAACCAAGATTTTGATATTGCTCCTCCATCTTTGGGGCCTACAACGATGTGGTCAAACAACTGAGACGAGGGGAGCTGTGGTTGGAGAGTCATCGAGCAACATCTCTCTCTCTCTCTCTCTCTCTCTCTCTCTCTCTCTCTCTCTCTCTCTCTCTGTCTCTAGAGTACACAGTCCAGGGTGCTCCAGGGAAAGGCCACATCAACACACGCCTGCCTGATGACGTCTACAGACTGAAGGGAAACTTATGAACGCAAACATTTTGTTTAAACAAGCCTGTGTGTGCGGCTCCGGGGGTAAACAAGTCTGGACCACCTAGCCTCTGCTGCCTTGCTGCCAGCTTGGAGAAAAACTGGCATTGGCCTGTGTTGATGCATCCCTGCCTGGGACAGGCCGTAATATTGTACTGTCATCCTGAAGCTCCTGCCTCCTCTTCTGCTTGCATGTTGGAGCCCTAGAGGATTAGGTCCTCCCCCTTTGCTCATGCTTGCAATTCAGCAGGGGCAGCTCAGTCACTTGAATGCAATAACAGCTGTTAAAAGCAACAAACTGAGAACCTGATATATACTCTGAAGGACTGACCCCTTCTCATGAATCAGGCCCTAGACAGGAGGCACTTCAGCGTGGGTCATGAAAAGTCCCCCAGCAATGCCCCATAGATCCCCACCATAACCACCAGGCTATGTTTGGGTCACCTTTCATGCATCAAATGGCCTGCGAATGTGTCCTCGTGAAGGAGAGCTTGTTTTGGGGTTTAGTCAACACAGATGACATTCTGTGAGGGATTTTGTTTTAGAGATAAGTCATTGTTTCATGTTTGTGTTTTTATGTTGTTGTTTTTTAAAAATCCATAAAACACTTGTTTTCCCTGAACAGAAGCGGTGGACGCGTTGCATAGCTTTTGGTGTGTTTGAATTAGATACTACCCCTGAGATGATCTGACGTACACATACAGACATTTATGAACACTACGACTGGCACGTAGCACGCCAGCGCTTGCTTCGACTTTCCTTCGGGTACATCACTTTCTGACAGCTGTAGGGGCCTGTTAACACCCCAATCACCGATGTGATTATGACTCTCTTAAGATACCGAACCACACACAGCTTATGTCAGACAAAGACGGGCCTGTCTGCGCCTCCCTGTAGATCCTGACACAACCCCAGCTGGAACACACGTTACGTTTATCTGGGCTGGAGTCCAGCTCACCTTCTGTGTCCTGGGAGGTGGAGGGCACAGGGAGTTATGTTTCGCTTGGCGGACAGAAGACGAGGTGTTACAATTGATGCTCATACTGTACACAATCAACTCTCTTAATGTGCCACGGCCGGCCACCCCTTGAGCAAAGGCCACCCAATGGACTTGACTTCAGGACACACAGAGATTCATGCTGTTGGTGTTTTTGTTTTTTTTTTAAATTTTTGCAATCTGTGTGTGTCCGGAGATTTCAATGTGTATTTTCAATTTAATACTGTATCAGTTAGAACACATGGGTGGCGGGAAATGGGTAAAACATCCCTGTCCTTAAAATGAGGATGAGCCTCCAAAGCTTCGGTGCATCTGGCATAGACATCTAAAGCAGTGATTCAAATTGGATTCAATCGGAACCAGAACATCTTGTCTTGAGTGTCTGTTGTGATTCACTTCACCTGAGACATGACTGAGAGTTTAGCCATCCTCAAATGTGGTCCACTCTCTATACCGAGGTCAACTCTGGACATGGAAGTGATGACTAAATTTTGAGACCTGCCCAAATTCTTGCTGTTTCACCGCAATTTCAGTGCTTCGTTGGACATCTGCAGATACTACTTGATGTCTACTACACAAGGAGCTCATCTATGCAATATCTGCAGGGGGAGTATTATGTGACCAAAAGGGGGACTCTCTGTTGACCACATCATCTCATGTCCAAGGAAAAGCCAGACTTCCATTCCTAAATAAACCACTCAATATGTTTAAATTCATATATGTTTAGATTTTTTAGTAGTTTCAAGTATCTAATATTTACAAAATGTCAGAAAGCATCTCTATAAAGTTGCTTAATCATATTTGGAAGAAGGCTGCAGCTGTCAGCTTAGATTCAGTGAGGTTGTAATAAATTTATCTCAAGAACCAAAATCATAGTATTAACAATGGAAATATCTCAACCATTTATGAAATGATCTAGTATATTACTACATACTGGTCATTTCTTCTAACATACTATCTCAGAAATGAAGCAGAGATATTATGTTCTTCCAGCTCAGATGATACTTTTGACCTTGAACAGTTAACAGACTTCTCAGCACATGCTAGTGGCCTTGACTGGAAAGAGCATTCCCATCTCTGTTTTTCATCTGCACTGAGAGCTGATCGGAGAAACAGGAAGTTGCCTGGAGCAACCAGAAGGATTAGGCAAGTCCGTCTGTCTGTCTATCTCGTCTCCACGTCTCAGTTTGTACAGATCCTCAGCCATGTGCTACTCCCACCCAGCCTTGGCTGGCTCTAAAACATGATTCAACTGTCTTTAATCCATGATGAATAGTGCACCAGCATTGTGGCGTCTCATCTCTGGACTGGGGTCTGCTGGGTCCACAGGGGCTCTGATGGAAAGCGACCAAGCCAGCTTCGTTCCATCCCCTGCTGTTGCAAATCAAAATAAAAGGCACACTGAAAGGCTCAGCATGTGCTCAAGTCATTTGAGGACCTGTCATGAAAAACCCAGGAGAAAGTACAGCCCTGATTTCCATCCATGTACAGAGAAACAGAAAGACATGTCCTCCCAATTCAAGCACACCCTTTCAATCTAAAGTGTGATGAACACACAGCAGAGCATCACAGTGAGGGATGAGGCTGTCAAAAGTTTCTGTAAGATTCAGGTTTACATTTGTATTTCATTGTTGCATTAACGTGCAAAAAGCATAAGAGTGATTCACCTCATCTCACAAAACACATTTAAAGACAACAAAACAGGAAGAAAACAAATATGTATCATATGAAATGCTGTTGGCTGCACAGAAGACAAATTAATTCCAACATTACGATTGAATGAGATTTAAAATAAATAAATATGTCACTGGAGAGCCAGCAATGGAAGTGAATTGTAGTTAATGCATTCCAATTTTGATATTATCAAAGATATTGATCTTGTTAGACTGTTGTGAATTGAGATGTCAGCAGGCGCATAAGCAAAACCGCATGCATGAATAAGTCTAGACAGGGTTGGCCTATTTATAAAGGAGTGTGTTTGGATGTGTATGCCATGATGGGATCATCTCTCACCTGCAGATGTTGCTGTTTTGTCAAAATAGTTTGGTGGGAATTTTCATGAGCTGCTGAGGCCACAGCTGGGATACAGGTGGATAGTTATGGGAAAGGATAACTAACAGTGGAACCCCTCGGGGGGAGAAAAGCTTGTTGCAGGCCAAAAAAATACCCTGAGAGTTAAACATACAGACGTGAAGAGTTTGGGGGTTTTAAATGAACACAGCGCTTATCATAATGCTTATGTTCCTCATCCCATTCTGTTTGTTCTGTGTAACTAATGACAGTACAGGTCTGTCTGCACTCAGCACCCCAAGCTTTCCCTCTATTTGTATTGATATCTGTCGTGGATGCACCCACTGACCATACTTAATTCACGTTCAGACAAAAGCTGTTTCTACAGGAAGCACACGCACCACTCTGCTGTTTTACACTATATGAAGCAACAAAAGAGCAAAGATTTTTTTTTAAAGAAAGTGGCAGTTACCTCAGTTCTTGGCAGGGGCTCTAATTAAAACCAAACTTGTTCCTTCAGTGAACAAACATGACAGGCACAGAGCAGAGGAGCTTTTTTTCCACTCCTGCCAAAATATTAAGTGAGTGCAGGTGCTCCAGGAATGTCTACGAGGGTGGGGGCAAGGCAGAGCTGACCTTTTTCTCTCTTCATAGTGTATGTGAGAGTCCATATAAGTGTTTATTTATGTATTTGTGCAGGTTTTCACCAAACCCTGACTGTTTTCATGCATGCTTTGGTTGCACAGCAGAGGAGCACACCCAACAGTTTGTCTTAACACCCGTCTGCAGCTTCGCTATGGTAGAGGACTGAAGCAAAAGCAAATGATTAATGTGTTGGTCGGGTGAGACTGGGGCCTGTCTAAGTAGGACCAGATGCAGGGGTCCGTGTGGCTCCTGGGCCTGATTGACGGAGGCTCAGTAGTCCCAGTGGAGCCTCAGACAGGATTCATGGAGGCTTGGCGGCACAATTTCCTCTCTGCACAACTTACAACATAATGAAAAAAAACAACATCTGATCACTGTCCCATCGAATGACTTTCTAATGAATTCAGTTGCTCTTAGGAGATCATAGCATAAGGGATTATATGAGTAAAACACATTATCTTGTATTTTTCATCATATGAAACAAAAGTCTCAAATTTTTCTAAATGCCATGCGGAGAACAAAGTTCTGAGTCAACTAAAGAATGGCGCCAGGATGACCTGGCTGCCAAATGTGACTGGATTCAGGTCTCTCATCTCTGTTACCCTGCTGCTCTAATAACTGTCCATGAGTCATTATTTGTATCAATCTGAGCCATTACTCATTAGCGAAGTCACACATATACCTGGAACTTTGCGGTCACTTTTTAATAGCTCTTTAATAATTAGTGGAATAAGAGATGGAGTTAGGAGCGAATGTAAGCCTCCAGCACAGATGGTGTGCAATAATTTAGCCACAGGTAGGAGAAAAACCCCAACCGAAGGATGAAGAAGAAGAAGAAGAAGAAGAAGAAGAAGATACACTTTATTGATCCCCTAGGGGAAATTACATTTGTCACTCAGGTGTACATTTGTTACATTTTTTTGTGTTAGTTTTTCACACACTATGTATGTACAGGCCCCTGAAACAACCACAGCACACAAAGGGGCCTGTAATCATGCAGTTAGTATACAACACAACATCAAGCTGTACATCGGGAGCCTGGGTGACGGGCAGCAGCTTCCTGGAGTGCGCCCCAATAGAGCAGCTTGTAAGGGGGACGGCGCCTTGCTCAAGGGCGCCTCGGCAGTGGCTGGGAGGTGAGCTGACGCCTCCCACCGTCAGCTCACACTCCGGGGATGTTCTGGCGGGAGCGGGAATCGATCCACCGATGGCTGGGCGATCTGTCTTCAAGACCTCTGCTCTACCGCTGAGCCACTGCCGCCCCAGTGGGCGGAAGAGAAAGACATCATACCAAACCTGCCAACTTGGAACCAGACAGCCACTGCTGAGGCTACCAGTATCATGTTGGGTTTTTGGTTTCGAGCTGTTATAATGATCGAGGAATGATGAGAATTTGGCACCTCTATAGCTCTATGGATAGTAAAGACTATGGTATGGCAAGTGTAAAAAACATGACCACTAGCAGGAAAAAGACACGGAGACCTCTGAAATACTGACGATGGAACTACACTACCTGTAGACAGTTTCTGGCAAAGCAAGAGTCTGACTGCAGTTAAGCGACTGAAAATGTTCCCCAGAGGCCAGAGCCCCTGACCCTGCACTCCTCAACCACAGTCTAGTTAAACAGGTTATCTCCCACAGCATTTTAAAGGACATCTCATTTTAAATACTTCAGAAGGTCATCTCAGAAACATCTTCAGCAGATTGTCATGTTTACATTTTATATTGCTGGCATAGCAGAGAGCACTGTTGTTCCACAGTGAGAAGGTGCAGGAGTTATGGGTACCACCTGAGGACCTGGGAATTCTCTCTGTGACACACCTCCCACAGTCAAGCTTTTCCAGGATGTACCCTGACACATACCCAGAGTCAGCTGGGATAAGATACACTAGATTAGCAGGATTAACAAGAGCACATTCTATGCTGTTGTGAATGGAAGTTTAATTAAATATGGCAGCATGGTGCAGCGCCTTAACAGCTCAGATCAAAGCTGGATGGGAGCAAGAGTGAAAGTGATGGTCCAGCTCAGACCTTATGATTGTTGAGTCACAGTGATTTATGATTTGTTTGTTTGTGACTTGTACAACTGATTTATCGTGCTTGTTTTGTAAGCAGCTCTAGTATTTAATGATACATTCTGTGACATATTTATAGAATTGTGTTTTATGACACTGAGATGTCTAAACCGGTGCTCACACCACTGCCTTTAAGAGTATTTATCATCAACTCATCATTTCATCTCATCTCATCTCATCTCAAAATTTTGTCGGTGAATATTTATATCAAAAGAATATCACTTTTTACTGCTGCTCAGTTGACTGGGAACAGGACAGTATTGCTATCTCCTATTGGAAACTAAGCTCAACCCATCAGCACTATAATACTGTAAAATGACTTTGTCTCTAAACAACTAGAGGCGGCATTACCCTAATTGTTTTCAAGTAAGCTCATGAATAAAAATTATATACTTGTGAGTTTTTATGAAGTTACAATTCCTGTTCCTCCTAGGGTCCACATCACAAAACAGACATCCTTTCATTCATTCATTCATTCACTCATCGTCACACCAGCTTCTTCTGCTGTAGCTCGCGGGACATCCTTTCATCACAAAATGATTTTGTTGACTCTAAATTTACGACCCCACTGGTATATCTAGTCCTTCTACCATCTGTGTCTCTGGTTAGATGCTGGTATTAGATCCTGGTCACATCTGCCTCTCACATTCCTCCTTGCTCATAGGGCCAGGCATCTTGGCACAGTGCTGACCGGGAATTTTCCACAGGTCAACAGTGGAAGGGGCACACAAGCCTACCTTTGTCTCTGCCCATGCTTTCCCTCCTTCTCTGCAGACCCTTCTCTTTCACAAGTACAAGCACACACACACTCTATCTGCATCATGCACAGTGAGAGGGAGAGCAAACAGTGACACTGGTCCAAAAGTTGCCATTTTAAGTTGAACTGCATTTTCTCATCCTGGTCACAACCATTTGGCCCTGAGTTGTAATTAATGAACATGAAATACAACATGTGGTCACAAATACGCTTTTGCTAAGTTAATAATTAATTTTAAAAAAGACTTTTACTTTTCAAAGTTTGTAGGTTAAAACTATTGCTTGTGCTGTTGTAAATTTTGAGCACTGTGCAAATGGCATTAGGGGCAGAAATGGTTGTCAGTGCTTAACACCGGCTGGCCTGATGGGAGCGGTTCAGGGATTATTCCCATAAGGATAGAAGTATTTCCCCCTATTCCCTATTGCCACCTGCCGGGCTGCTCTGAGGCCACCTGGTGGTAGGGTAATTAAAGCACCATAGCTCAGCCAAGCTGCAGTAACTCTCCTAGATTCAAGGAGAATGACCGGAGCCATGGGTGCCCCTTAATCTTGTTTGTGGCAATCGGGAAACACTCCAGCACAGCCGGGAGATAGGGAGGTCGAGGACAACGGACAATAAGGCAGCAGAGGGAGAGGAGACGAGGGAGGGTGGGAAGGAGTGAGAAGAGGGGCAAATCTGTGTTCACCATCACTTCACATCTCTGTCTGTTTAATAGCTTTTGTCGGTGAAGAAACCTGCAGATCCTGTCTCCTTCCATTATGTTATAGATTTAAAGTCCGCGTAGGTCTGTATAGAGGGATCAATAAGTAAATGACGATGTTGAAAATTTACAGATAGATGCCCAAATATGACTTGATAAATATTCTGAAAAGATGCATGTCATGTCAATGAACACTCCAGGAAATAGTCATCCATCCATCTATTCATCCATTTTCATGTCGACACTCGTGATCATCTCGTCTTCAGTCACGTGTCCACCTTCGGGGTCACAGGTGATGCTGGAACCTATCCCAGCTAGCTACAGGCAAGAGGCAGGTTACACCCCGGGCTTAATACCAGCACATTGCTGGGATAAACTAGTTAAATGAGGTTAATTTTCTTCTGTATTACACTTGCATCACGCTCAGAAGTGTTATATAATTCTATGAATTTATGATCTCTTCTTCAGCGCAGAGGTTTTCCTTTGAGAATAACTTTGATTTGCTATGAACAGTAATAATTGACCAACACTAGATTTCCCTTTAAACATTCACGTTCAAAGTTGTGTTGTCTCGCATGACCTGCCCTTTATCCTAACAGCCTAAACTCATGAAGCACTCTCTCACCAGCCGCCCTGTTCATACAGACCATAATCCCTTGGGAAGATGGAGAAACAGAGAAAAGGGCACAGTGGTAATCCAGAACACAGGTTTGTCTCCCTCATTTCCCCTCTCCTCGGGGGGTTCAGCCCGGCCCTGCCCTGGCCTGAATGTCCACCCCAAAAAATCCAATTAGACTCCTTCATTAAGAAACACAGCAGGAGAGGCACAAACAGCCCTGTGCCCAACCACATGCTGAAATGAACACATATACATGAACTGTGAGGTGCACCTGTGTGTTCTCCCACACTCCGAGGTGTGGACAGGACCAAAATGCTTTAGGGACTGTGTTGACTCATTTCCGACAAGGCTGCTGAAAACTTTAAGCAAGGTCCACCTCCATACAGGCTGAGGTTTGTGCAGTTTTCCATGATGCGATGTCCCTAACGGACAAACACGGCACTACTTGCTGCGACACCCCATTACAACATGTGCACTACCTCACTGCTCAGGAAGCCTCCCTCACCACCCTCTGACTGGCTGGAGCAAGAGCACCAAGTAAGAGCAACAAGAAAACCTCTCATACTCAAATAGTAAGCCATCACTTTTTGGATTGCAAGGTTGGAAAAACCCACAAATCTTGTGGAAATCCTTCATAGCTCTACTTGTTCAATTGTTAACTTTCGGACTCACCACTTTTTCTCTTGACGGTTAACAATTCACTTCTAAAAATGCCTGACAGGTGAAAAGCACATTCATTATTAAAAATGAAACATGATTGTCTTCGTGCTACATGTATATACAGTTAATTAAAACTGAAAGAAGTTAGGATTGAAAAAAGCAAGAATGAACGGGGCTGAAAAAAAAGCTTGCTGAAAAATATCCTTTTATGTTGACATTCTTATTTCATCCAAAGATAAGCATCAATTGCTTTTATTTTATTTTATTTTATTTTATTTTTTTATTTTATTTTTTATTTTATTTTATTTTATTTTATTT
The DNA here is from genome assembly GCF_040054535.1 of Antennarius striatus. Lineage (NCBI taxonomy): Eukaryota > Metazoa > Chordata > Actinopteri > Lophiiformes > Antennariidae > Antennarius > Antennarius striatus. The sequence continues at coordinate 13,754,154 of NC_090781.1, read as the reverse complement.
TATTTTATTTTATTTTATTTTATTTTATTTTATTTTATTTTATTTTATACACATTTAATTCCAGGAACTGTATTTTGGTGCTTTAAGACAAACATTGCTTATTCTGAAGCCGTTTTGGAATGAAAAAGAAAATTCCATAACTAATAAGAAAACTGTCTCATTGATTTCATGAACTATGATGAATGTTTTTTATGCTTCCTGCTTTTATAATGCTGAGAAACAGTTGCACCTCACAAATAAACCTGAGCTTCCTCATAATGAGGAGTCCATTTGGCTGGCATCTCCTCTGCCAGGTCCAATAACTCTTGCAGTGTAGGTCTGGACTTTGCCAGGGAGCGTGAGTGGGGTGGGACGGGCATTAAGCTGCTGGTGAGGTGCAGGTTGGCAGTTGACTACAGGCTGGTCTCCACAACTGGTGCTGGCCAGAGTAAACAATGCCTGGCAGGCCGGTTCATGTGCACACCCAGTCCAGACACCCTTCTCTCCCCTTGTGTCACACATTTTGCCAACAATCCAAACAAAAATGGAAAACATGTGCTTACATTTGGAGTCAAAAGGGAGAGGACACAGGGTTCTGTTGTTCTCACACTGATGAACACATAATGTTTCAAGCCTTTTCATCGGACTCAGCCCTTTTATCCAAACTGAGGCATCTCTGCAACACCAGGAAGGATTTATCTGGGGGTAACTGTCTCATGATTGCTCGAGCAATGCAACCACTCCTCCTATTGGTGTCAAAGAACACAAACCTGCTTTATCTGAACGGTCGTACGCAGTCAGCTTCTTAAAAGCATCGCAGATTTGTTTGCATGTGAACAGTAAGTTTTCAATATATTTAATGAAAGACCTCATACATACAAAAATATAATAAAAATCCCCCCAAAAATGACCTCTAACAGACACTTAAGACGACTTCCTGCTTAGGATGAGCTAGTGTTTCTTCTTCCTTCATTCTTCTAAGAACATATGAAGGACTCTCTCTCTCTCTCTCTCTCTATCTCTCTCTCTCTCTCTCTCTCTCTCTCTCTATCTCTCTCTCTCTCTCTCTCTCTCTCTCTCTCTCTCTCTCTCTCTCTCTCTCTCTCTCTCTCTCTCTGTCCCTCTCTCTATCTCTGCAGTCAAACTCTTACATTCCAGGAGAAGTCTCAGAATCAACAGGCATGAAATTCATTTCTCACATGGCCGCATCTGCGCCTCCTAATCATAACCTGGACTGACAATTCAATCCTGCACTCCATCGCCTGCTCCCTCTTTCCACTCTGGCTTCCGCACTCACCCTTTGTTTCTCCATAAACTCACCTACCGCCACCACCTTCAGCTTTCCTAATTGTATTGCCCCAGCCCCCTACCCCATTAGGCTCAGCAAAAAACAATTAACAACGCCAACAATAATTACAGTAATGGCCATAAGGCAGCCAGTGACCTGGTTCCTCACCCGAAACTCCATCTGGCACCCTCTGAGCAGCACACCCACCTTCTGGCCTGTGTGCTAGGGGAGCACGATGGATTGTGGTTGGGGTACCGGACATGGTGTCAAAGCGTCTGACCTGACTGACTAATGGCTGGTCAGAGCCAGTGATTAAGCTGTAAGAAGCTGGAGGGGGGAGTCCACTTTGGTCCACTGGCGAGACATGTTTACTGTTTTCTGGGCTGTTACACAGGGAAGATTAGGGAGGGGATGCTGGTGCACAAACACTCCAATTCATCATTTGTGTGCCTAGAAATATATGAAAGTGATAAATGTGTAAAGCCAGGTAAATGACTGAATTAGAGTAATGGCTGATTACAGCAATTTACCCTGAGCACTGCCAAGAATATACATTCCAGGCCGCAACGCTAGCTAATCCCAGATGCTTGGGCTTGCGTATGATGGAGGGGGTGGGATAAGAGTGGTTCTGGTCAATGTGAGTCTTTCACAGAGGCTGAGTGCACAGCCAACATTAAAAACTTTATCTTGATGTAGACTGCCATCAAACCTTCAAGAATAAATTTAAAGAAGAAAGATTATTCAGTGTGTGCACCTGTGAGGATCACAGGTGTGGATTGAATTCTGCAAGAGTATGAGTAAAATTAAGAGTCAGAGCTAAAAGTTTGGTTTTTTCCCTCTTTTGGCCATCATTTGTATTGAAAGTTAAATCACTTTGAGCTAAAGTACAGAACACAAGCAGACATAGAGACCATAAAAACAATTTATGCAGATATGGTCTTTTGTGTGATTTTGCATTTCTGAGTGTGACGCTGCTGTTGTGAATACAAATTCCTTTTTTAATGTAAATATTGCAAACTATGCTTTATACGCTAACCACACACAAAAATATGCAGCATCATGAAAAATATGGTGTCTTGAAACAGTGCATAAACATCCTCACTAAGAATGTGGCAGTGCATTCACTCACCAATGAATGTACTGCTGAGCCCTGGTATCGTATTTTTTGTTGCACAGTGCTACATGAAAGTTTTCATCTTTCCTTGTAATTTATGTCTTGTAATAACAATATGTGGTTTCTAATTTTATGATCTGTAATCACTAATTCTAATTTACTAATATGTCATATAAATTTGACTATAAGCACCAAAACAAAGACTTTCTCTGCCAAGCAACCCATAAAGCATTTCTTTCCTCTGGCTAATTTGTGTCTGATAGCATCTGGTACATTTATAGACATTTCTAATGTTGTTCAGTGTAATCTTATTCATGCTAAGTGAACATCTGCTGGATCATATTGTAGACTACAGCACAACGCGCTACCAATCCTGATTAAAGGCTGCATGAGTCTATTAGTGTCTGTGTGTATTTGTACAGCGGGTCTAGTGTAGCATGTGTCAGTTCGGGCCAGCATTTGGGTGCTCTGGCAGCGCTGCGCTCCAGGCCCCTCGCTGCCTGGATTAATGCCGATTGTTTGGGAATGACTTGGAGCTGTGGACCACACAAGTAGAGCAAGAGGGAACGCCAACCTGCTCAGGGCTGAGGAGAGGAGAGCACAGAGACGTCCGCTGAGATTTTTATGCACAACTATTCTATTTTACCTCACTTTTTCCTTGGTTCTCTTTCCAGCACTGTGCACACAAATGATCTTTTTTTCTCTAACACCATCTTTCTCTTTCCCTTTTCATTCACCCTTTGAAAACCAATGAGTTTCACTCATGCCTCTGCTTTTGGAGTCAAGATGAAACTCCTTTCCCCCAGGACAGCACCCTACCTGTCCCGATGAGTGTGTGTGTGTGTGTGTGTGTGTGTGTGTGTGTGTGTGTGTGTGTGTGTGTGTGTGTGTGTGTGTGTGTGTGTGTGTGTGTGTGTGTGTGTGTGTGTGTGTGTGTTTGTGTGTGTGTGTCTACCATTGCAACCTAATGTACATTTGTAATGTTCTGTGGGAGGTCTGAAACTAGTGTGGGAGGATGCTTAGAGAGGAATATGGCGTGAACAACAATTCATGGAATAACACAGATGCTTCTAGTAGCTGAACTCTCAGCATGTGCTTCAATGAATTTTGGTGTAAGTCATTAGAGATGGGCGGCGTTTGGCAGCTGTATATGTGCCATGCAAGGATTTCTCTGTAAACACGATTAAGGATTCAATATACATGTCTTTATTTTGTAATCACTTCAGTCAGCAAGTAAGAAGAACTTCCACATATCTACCAACCACAGACGAGGGAGCTGATAGAGAGTCAACAGCCCAAATTTCACCGAATATCTGCATCGTTTTATAAATGTCTTATATCACTATCTGCGCAGCACTAAAGCTCAAATTATACAAAGAACACATGAGTTGACAATGAAATGAGATGCAAAACTGACAGCTGTGTTTGTGGAGCTGTGTTTGGGAGGCTGGCATTCCCAGATGTTCAATGCAACTCAATAGCATTCATGTGGGAGCACCTTATAAATCAAGGAAGACCATAATATCAGATCGGTTTCATTCACTGAATGGAATGATTAAAATTAACAAGTGTGGAATGTTCAGCTTGGATTCCCTAAGAAGAGCGGCCAGATACACAATGTGTGTGTGTGTGTGGGGGGGGGGTTGCACCACAGACTTATTTTAACTGTGAGATGAAACACAATCTAAACAGGAAACTCTAAAGGGTGTGAGGCAATGATGTTTGTCAAGACGAGTGGGAAGAAGGGCTGAACGCTTGATTTGACGCCATACAGAGGATGAAGCTGGCTGCTTTCAGGCTGCAACTAAGGGAGTACCAATTATGATTTATTTCCATAATATGTTAACATGTAAAATAGAACTGGTGTGTTCTATAAACAGCAACAAGCCACACACAGACTTTCTTGTGGCTGGTGCAGCAAAGACTTGTGGCTTTAGCTCATGCAAATGTCAGCACCTCAGACATCGGTCACAGGAGAAACCTAGGTGTTTTAACATTAACAGAGACAATGCTATGTTCAAATGTCTTTGTAAATTATATATAAAGTAGTAAGTAGGTCCTTTTAAACCAACCCAGGCATTGCTGCAGTCAGTACACAGTTCTGCACTCATGTGGGTATATGGAATCACGACTGGTGTGTCAGTTTGGTGCCTGAACTCTGCCCACATAGTGTGGATGATTTTAAATGCTTTTTAGGGGAACTCAATCACAGGATTCATCGCTGCACCCTTACAATAATATTAAGAAATTAATACGATTGTTTTATAATAACTTCAGCCCTCTAATGTTCTATTTTGTCTTTTAAACAAATTTTAATGTCCAGAAAGTAGTCTTTATAAAGTCATGAACTTACTAACACCAGCTTACATAACAGATGACATTGTTCATTTTTGTAGTTGTAGTCAATCACACCTGTGAAATTAGTGAGAGAATGTCATGGCACAGATTTCCAAGATAAATAAACTGAAAGTCAATTCAGATTAATGTCAAACTACTGTCAAATGTCAAAATGTTCAGTAAGTTTTCCAAACTTAAACCAAACCAAAGCACATTTCACATGGGTGCTGTTCTACACTGAGTCAGCACTAAATGAGATTATGTTAAAAAGTTAAGATAAATCATCACCATCCCCACTAATTTACCCATTTAGTGAATTTTTAGTGATGTAATATACATGTAATATATAGTATTTGTTTCTTTCTGACCATCACACATGCACTCGTTCTGTTGTGATTTTAAGTCGTTTTGTTTTTTTGGTGAACTGTCCTCATTTCATTCACAGACTTGGACTTTGCTTTTTTTTATTTTACTTTGGAAAGTCCTGGTTATTATGATGAGTCGTTGCCACAGATTTCATTAACAAGTGAGGGTTTGCCCCAGAAGAGAGGGAAAATGAGTGGCACAAAAGTGAACCTGGTTGAATAGTTCAAACTGCATGCTCCATTTATTCACTTTTTTTTTTTTTTTTTTTTGAGGTAAAACTATCATATGTTATCCAAAATAATGACTTATTTAAGGTGTGTTGAACAAAGGACTGATCCTAAAATCACACCTGCTGTCTGGTTTTCCAGTCATGGTTTGGATTGAACAAATTCTAGAAACTTTCTCCATTCACATCTTGAGTGTTTCTCCTCTCCTGCTGGTTGAGTCTTCTGGGAGCAACAGAAACTCAAAGCAAATTATTAACCTCCTGGACAACCGTTGGAAATAAATGCAATCAAAACTTTAAAGTCACATTGTAAGACTTATTTGATTTTGATTAAATATTTGCTGTAATTTGGGATTAAGCATGAAGGCCTGTGCTTTGCTCAGGAATCACAGACTGATTCTGACACACTGCCTTACATCCACACTCTGACTCACGCTGGAGGACAGATTCCTCCAGCTCTCCCTCAAAACCCACAATAGAAATAAGCCAGTGACGAAGAAATGTTCACTTTTCTCCTACTAATGATTTTCATCCTGTAGCCACATACCAACAAACACCAGGCCCAGGTTTCCATTCGCCCACATCCCTCTCTCCTTACTCCTTCTTCTAACTTTTCCTTCCATCAACCTCTCCTCTCCGCTTTAGGTAACTCCCCTTACGACCCCAAAACACACCCCGTCCGCCCACCCCATGCTGCCTCTCTCCACTGCAGCTGCCAAGAATAAAGCAGGCTGATGTGGGGGCCCCGTGGGGGAGGCCCTGCGATGGTGAAATAGTGTTTCTCCAGCCTGAGCACTCACTCCTCTGAATTCATCCACTTGGCTCTGTTTATTTAATATTCAGTCAGCTGTGGGGAGTGGGGTTAGCCACAGCTTATAAAACTCAGTCAGCATGACCAAGATATAACACCCTTCCCCCTCATTCTCCAGGAACCTGTACCCTGTACACACACACACACACACACACACACACACACACACACACACACACACACACACGCACGCACGCTCTCTCTCTCTCTCTCCCTCTCTCTCCCTCTATTTTCTGAGAAACCAGTGCTTCAAAGGAAATGAAATATAGGAAGAAAAATATCTTAGTCATAATTTTGACAAAGGAAAACCCCTAATGTGTTTGGTTTTTCTCCTTCCTAGAACAGAATTTTAATATTCTTAACATTTAGTTTACCACCAGAGTAACTTATAACTGCTCCCCACAGTACTCAAACTACCGGTAGCTTGTTGGCTCAGTAATCCGTGCAGCTTGTGGTCCACACCATTCTCCTCATGTCGGGGGCCCGGAGGACTGGGGGGCTCTGGTGTTCATTAGACACTCAGTCACAGTATGGAATTAAGATTAATTGTGCATTTCTTCTCTGCGATTGGTTAACAAATAAAAAGATGACTTGATTTAGCAGGTTGTACAGTTTTATCTTTCTATTTAATAAGTTAAAAGTAAGTCGAGTGAACTTTATTAACATTTGTTTGTTCATTCTACTAAAATGCCTACTTAGCATGAAAACAAGCCATTTATCAGTATATAGAAACCTTATTTATTTACTTCATTTTGGAATATTTCTTTTTAAATATACACAAAGTATTGTCCCTTTAATGATCGACACTTCACAACAAAAATGATCAGTGCTGAAATCAAACATGTTAACTGTTGATGGGACTCAGATTGTCCTTCTATTGAACTCCTTTATAAACCATCATACATGTTCCTGTCGACACATCAGCGGTGAATGTGGGGAAGCAAAGCTTAACATTTTGACTGGTATGAAGACAGAGCAGAAACAAAACAGGAGGCACTGCACAATGATGCATGAGCTTGAGCCAGACTTTAAGAAAGGAGTATTATGTAGACATATATGGATTTTTGTACAAGAACAGAGGGGGTGGGGGTCTTAATAACTCTCACAGCAGCCCATATTCATTCTTCCCCGCTGAGAGCAATCCCAGCATGCATCTACGCCTCGACTACAAGGCTCCATAGCAACCTCAGGGGTCAGGGGTCGTGAGGAAAGGTTGCTTTTATCTGCTAATGAGGTCGATACCTGGGGCTCCATGTCTTTCCGCCTCTGTCTCTCTGCATCTCCCCTGCGTAATCCAAGTAGGGGGGGAGCAGCAGCTATGAATGCCTGCCAAGTGACACCAACACCATCTTCACTCATCTCCACCTCGGCCTCTAAGCCGTCATCTTCCCCAGCGGAATGGAGTGCTAACTTGCCGGGTGAGAGGGATTACTCATATTAGGTTCCGCCCTGCAGGGAAGATAAAAAATGGCTCCAAAATTGCTGTATCCCAGTCTGGCTCCTCATTGTCCAATAAGTGTTCACATGCAAATAGACACTCACCCCTCGCCCTGCGGACGGTGTTCCCCCGTAACTTTACTTTTGGAGTTTGATTGATTGATTGGCCTCACACCAGCACAGTTTGTGTAGCGCTGTACTTACTGTTAATGAGGCCTGTGATTTATATTACAGTGTTTTGCTTCCTAAACACAAATCAACTGTGCTGAAAGAGACATAACACAATGGTCAAACAAACCATATGATTGCCATTCACCTTTTTAAAATGGTTAACAATTTATGGAAAAAGCACGTCTGCAGAATCTCTGAATTATGAACTGCTAAAAACAAATAAATGCAGAATGAGACGTGGGGTTTTCCATTAGGGGAGCTATTAATGCTCTAGGAAAACAATCACCAATTTCTCACTACATCATACAAGGCTCATTGGCCCATTTGCCCCTTCAGTGGGGTAAATAGGCACCCTCACCAGCCCCCGTTCTCCTCACACACACCCTTACTCTCTCACACACGCCCCCTGTCATGTTCGCAGGACTGAGAAAAGAGTCCATTAACTGTGATTTAGTGGCAGTGTCATGCAGTCCTCTTTGTGAGGTGGTGACATTCAGTCAATAGAAATCAGAATTTGCTCCCCTCCTCCTCCATCTTGCCTCATCTTGGCTCCAAGATGAGGGTTTGTGGAACTGTTTGTGTGGCTCAGGTCGGAGTGTGAGGGGTTCAGACTTGTGGCTGGGGGGGATGGATTGAGAGGGTTTTGCTGCCACATGTCTGTGAGTGGCGGACTCTTTGTGCCTGGGCCAGCCTGTTTGTTTAGCCTTTCTTCAGAGAGTTGATTCACATATCTGTGGCTCGTTCAGACGGCCAAGGAGAGCGGCTCGAGCTGTGAAAGGTGAGGAGAATGATGGGAAGACAAAAATCTGATTGGAGACCACTGTGTCTTCTTTTTTGTGCAGTTCCAGAATGTTAAGAAATTGTGTCTTATGTTCACAGGTCATTGCAATATTCATTCATTCATCTTTATGAAGCCGAGAAGATTACAATCAAAGTCTCTGGATTCCTTGCAATATTGATAATGTAATTCAGTTGCATCACATTATTGTAAAGCTTAGGAACACATCTTTTAATATAAGTTGATAATTCTGGTTTTAAAGAATCCAGTTTCTCACTGGATAGGAGCATGTGAGGCAGGTCCATGGTCCTGTTTCCAAAAAAGAATTATTTTGAGGATAGCATCCTCCAAATATTGTACAACAGTCATCAATATAGTAAATGGCATATCCTCCTTCCCTGATATTGAAGTCACAAAGCAAGTAGGTTACCTAGTCAGGTAAGAATTGACTGTTGGATCAGGACTTCTGACTGAGCTACATTTATGCTGAGGGGAACAGCATCATCCAAGAGATTCTGTTGCTTCTCGTGAGTTAGGTTGTAGGTGTATTTCCTTTGAATCATACTTGTAGCATCCAGCCACATGTTTATCTGCAGGCGGAAACGATGCTGTCATTTCAGATGAAAACGACTTCACAAGCTTTCAAGGGGAATTCAAACATGCTTATTGCATTGATTCATTATGACAGATGGCAGCTGCACTGTTGTTTTGGAGGAACTAATACTCCCTCTGGCAGGGATGGGTATCGTTAGGATTTTTTTTCTATGCAGATACCAACAGTGGTGCAGTCCTGTTACTGCAATCAGTGTCTTTATTTGGTCTAAAAATCAAAAAGACAGCATCAAAAGAAAAGGAATGAAAATATTAACAACTACCAGCAATATGAAGTTAATTACCTGCTTGTTGGGACAGACGTGAGGAATTCCTTGGCTGCATTACTCAAAAGGCAAATTCATAAATTAATCTATTTTAAAAATAATGCCTGCAAATAATAATGTCTGCACACAATGACCTCTTTCATAAACATCAGACACAGCCTTGCAATAATTGTCTACAGGCATTCTATGGGATGACATGTCAGAACAGAAAGAGTTCTCTGAGCAGTTATCAGTATAAATACTGTATATGGTGAGGCACAGCCTCACCTGCCATCATGTAAGAAAAAAATGGGAAATCGAATAAATAAATTAAATGCTAATATTTATCCAGCGATGTGTATTATAAACTTATTATCCATTTAGCGTCACCAATTTTATGTTATTTTTACTCAAAATCGCTGAATTTCTCTGCAATACGGAGCAGAGACCTGCGGTGAGGCCCCAGCCAGCCGAGCCTCACCATGGATTGCTCAATAGCTCAGATAGCTGTGCTGGTATGCGATGCAGTGAGACCGTAATGCTATCTCTCTATATGTCGCTATTAAAATGTTCAAACACGTTCGCTCTATAAACTAAATTCCAGTAATTTAGCTAATGTATGTAATGTACAGTGTTTCTTTGTCAACAGCTGCATGTGTGTAACGTCTTTCTTGAGTTGAGGGGTCCTGAAACCGCTGTGAAAAGGCACCAGGTGAGGCACAAAAATACCCGGCCTCATCGATAGGGGGCGCTGGTGATCCCAGGGATTCGTCTTGGGACTCCTCATCCGAAGAATAAGTGAATGCAGGCTACGATCTACATTAAGTCAAGTGCAGCAATTGTTGTTTCCGCTCGACTATTCAAATGGAGGATTAAATATTACAAATCGAAGGAAGATACGGACAATTTCTACAAATAAGTTATTGATGCGTTTGCTCAGAGGGAGCGGCGCATGGCCTTCATTTACAAGTAAACCTGACATATTAATAGGTATATAACAACATTACTTTTTTTAATCAAATATGCTTATTTGTGTGTTACAGTTTGTAGATGTAAATAATTCTGCAATGAGACTTTAACATAACCCACTCACTGTCGCTAATTACATGGTGAATAAGCTACACTGTAGGTTCATATTTTTGTAAATCTGTTCACGTGGTCGGTGTAATGACGTCGGTGCCTCACCAGCCATGATCCTAACCACACGTCACTGGTCCTGTAGGACTTGGGTGCTACCACAATGTCGAAGACATAATTTACAGTCAGAACATTTATCGGTGCAGAGAGCAAATCCTCGTCAATCTAGCTCCTACCATTTAGAAAATGATCTATGCTACATGAAATGAATGCAACATTCATTTAATTGAGCATAGATCATTGGTCCTGGCAGCTAATCAATGAATTCTGTAACTCCAAAGAACATTTGGATGTTTCTTCCCTCAAATTCAACTGTACAATCATTCATATTGTTTTTGCTTGTGCCTTTGGTAGCATAAATAAAACATACTGTAAGTCCAAGATGAATAACTGCTGATGCAATCAACTTAGATCAAGGGTGAAAGATTTATGATGTCATTGAAGAGTTGTAGGTAACCTCTGAGAGAATTACACAAGGCTGTGTGGTTTTATCTTTCAAATAACTTCTACTTTTTTCAAATGTAATCAATTCCTTTTTCCAATATGTTCTACAACTATAGCTTATCAGTCCACAGGAAATTGTTACCCCAGAGATATTAGCTCTCAAAACAATAAATGAAACAAAGAAAAGGGCATGCTTATGAATTTGTGTGGAGTTTAAAAGTTGACTGTGTTGAGTTAAAATTGACACCACAGCTGTGACCCGTTGGTATCGATAGCTTGTCGGTCATGACCTGCAGAGAATTCATCCATTCCTAACTGAATCCTCTACCGGCCAAAGACGGGCCGCCACAGGCTCCCGGCAGCATAGACGCAGAAGGTGACTTGTGTCCGTGTGATAAATAGGAAACAGGAGAGCCCAGAGGTCAGGAATGATTGTTCTACCCCCACCTCTTGGCAAACAAAATAAGAAAATATTTAGACAAACAGGAAGCTGAGAATTTCCTAACAATTGGAAACACATTGGGCCTATTTGTGTCACTCAAAACACACATGTATACATACACACTGCATGCATAGCAGGCTCTGAACAGAATAATAAGAATTTGTAGCAGATCATAAAACTGAAATTAAAGGTTTGAGACAGATTTAAGGTGTTAAGCCTTTGTAGGCATTACATTCTGGATGGTGGAATGTTTCTACACAAGCCCATTAATGTTGCTGAGTTCTGGCTTCCCTCCAGCCATGTTAGATCAGCTATAATAAGTTGCAAGTTTATGGACCTTTGCTCCCCAAATGTCTACCATGTTGCTAATTGGGTACATCTGTGGCTGGTGTTTTGAAGTTTTGTCTCAACGCACAGCTGTCCGCTCCGTTTCCAACAGCCTCTGGTTAAAAGTAGCATGGGCCTCCGTTATCTGTGTCCAGCCCTTAAATAGAAGCCACGTCTGTGGTTAGTCTTCACCAGGAGGGTCGGCCTTTTGAACACATTCTCACATCCACTTTCTGACCACTTCAGTCCCTGATTATAATTTATTATAATTCAGTGGATTATAAATATATTTAATCTCAAACGCTTAGATGTCACTGAAATAAACAAAAAATTTATTCATTGCCTGTCAAATTTCTAAATGTAAAAATTTGTGGGTCAAATATTTTGGTTTTTTGAAAAAAAAGAAAAGACTTTTTTTTAAAAAAAAAGTAGAATAAAATAATTAATAAGAGAACAAACAGTACATGCAGTAAATAATTAATTGCTTTATGTATTACTAATCATCAAAATTCTGAAATAAACTAATGAATCTGTCAGATACATAACATTATCTTTTAGCCAAATATATTTTTTGCTTTTAGCACTTTGCAGTTAACTGCAATATGTAACCCAACAGTTCATCGACTTAAGATGCTGCTGCTGTCTGCTCCCATAACTTAACAGGACACACACACACACACACACACACACACACACACACACACACACACACACACACACACACACACACATACGTTTCTTCTGCTGAAATGCCAACTTCCTCCTCAACATTTAATTGGATTAGATTCAATTTTAATATTCTGTGTTTTTGTCTCCAACTTCTGTTTGACTGTCTCTCTAGAAAATGCAGCAGAAATTTGAAGCGAAGAATGAAAGTTTTGTTTTGCCATTCGTATTACCTTCTAGTGTCTTTCAGTGCCATCAGAAGAGGAATGAGCACAAATGTGTGCTCTTTGTATCCCAGAGAAACCTGATCTTGAGTAATTGTCGGGATAAGACGAGGGATTGACCTCTGCCATGAACCATATTTTCTGAAACAACACACACTTGAGCTTGCTTTGAAATAGCCTCTCCACTGGGTCTGGACTGGCCCACGGGGAAGCTCGTCATCAACTTTTTAGTGTAACTAAACAAAGCCTGTAGTAATTTCATTAGCTCATTCCTACATTCCCAGTGAACACATCCTCAGTACCCTCTGCTCTCCCAGAGGCCATCCCTCTGCAGCTATGACATCACATGCCGTGAATGCAAAGATTCAGTTGATGTGGACAGGACCAGGTTGCTCTCCCTGCCTCTTACAGCGGGCTTGTGTTCACACTTTTTAAACTGTAATGATGAGCATCAATGTTGTTGTCCCAGTGGTTCTATTTTTACACAGAAATGGACTTCTGTGCCTAATGTCAAGTTAAATTGTGTTATCGCTCTTCGTTCACATTTAACAAAATTCATTTTTTGTCATTCATTGAAGCATTTTATAAATCTATCTTTATTTTCTTTGTTCTGTTGAAACTCAGCAAATACATATATTGTTTATTAAAGTTTGTTCAGAGTTGATAATGTTACGCATTCCCCTCACATGTCATGACACCAACGTGAAGTGAGCAAATACACATCTCTCCTCTGGTGGTTTTTGCTTCCTTCTATCTGTCCAGACATGGTGTGTTTGTGTCTTTGGTGTTGTGACAGCTCAGCTCCTGCAGCGTTTAGCTTACATTCCATTCATCCCAGATACCCCCGGGGGTCGACCCCACCTCTCCCAATCACCACCCCAGTGTGAGGGAATCAGACAGATGCAGGATCGAGCAGATGGTAGGCAAGTCCATGGTCAACAGACTTCTGTGTCATTCGTAATGTACAGACTTCCTACACAGAGCAGGCATCAGAAAAAACCTCTTTGCTCTCCCTGTAGAAGTAGAAATCTGATGGAGAAAGAAAATTCTGACATCTATGCTATCAGTGCTGAAGCTGTAAGGTAATTGATTTTGGATGAAAGACATTGATGTCTTTAAAAAAGGTCTCTAGGGCCGCAAAGTTTTAGTAATAACAGAAACACTTCCAGCGTTGATCTCCACCACCTTTCTATACCTTCCTCTACTCTTTTTTTTGCCATCGGCTTAAAAATCCACTTTGAAGGGCTCAAGTCATCACAGGCTGACAGAGAAGAAGGAAAAGTAGTTCAGGGGGGAAAAGAAGTCTGGGATTTTTTAACCTCTAACCTGTCCTTCATGCACATAAAAATATTTCTTTCAATCATAGACAGATTTAAAAATATTCTGACTGAAGTTTGTAGAGTTGTGGCAGAAATTTTGTAAAGGCTCCAAAAGGAAGAAATGCATGATTGCTTTATGTTAAGATAAAATAAGTGGTTAATAAGTTAATGAAATTGATTTATTTAAAAATCCAATACACATTTCCCTTTATAATAAATTTTCTCAAAGCATCAGAAACAACTTGTCTGCTTATTCTTAAAGAAATACATTTACTGGTCTGTGCAATCCTCTCCGATGGAAAACAAGAAGTGTTGGCAAAGTCTGTCACTGCAGACAAGGATTTGATTTGAATACATGGCTTATAAAAGGTGTGCCAATCAACAAAATAACTGCTGCAATAAATGACATCTTGTTGACTGGTTGTACTTGTAATAAATAGTAAAAGTGTGCCCCCTTATGGTTGAAATATTGTATAAATTAAAAACATTTACATTATGCAGAATAGTATTATAATTCAGGTTTTAGAATAAATCACAATGATGTAATCACAGAAAAAAAATACATAACTTTTTTTTTAAAGTGCAAATAATATTTTTGACCAGCAAATGATCAACATTTGAAAACATTCTCTCCTGTGATTGAATTCATTTTGTTTGGCAGTTTAGAATTCACTTTCTCCTTGTTAATTTTCCGGTCCGTGCAGTAATGGAGGACAACTTCAGGGCTGACAGCTTTTGTGGCGAAGGGACTTCTGCTGAAGAGATGGATGCTTCTGAAGAGGTTGATTTTCGGCAATCAGATGATCCATCATCAGACTTTGCATTTCTTTCTTGAGTCCCCTTTTCAAGTCCTTCCAGGTGTGCCTGGAATGTTGAGGTCTGTTGTTCCAAGGAGAAGAAACTCTCCTGCACCTTGTCAAACTGTTAGGAGAGATGTGTCTTTAGTCGTATGGGTTTGTCAGCTTGTAAATAATATTTTTGATATTACTCCAACATACCTGCTCCATGTTGGACTGAAGCAAGAGCTCTGGCCAGACTGACTCACTGCTGCTGTTCACACTGGTGTTCATGTGAGCGTGACTCCAGGTTAATTCCTGCAGGAACAGGACAGAAGAACTTCCCATGAGAACACACCAAAAACAAGTGGACTTTACTGCACAAGCACAAACTTACCTGCAGGAGTTGTGTGCTGTCCTTCAGATTAGTTTGACAGAACTGAAGTCTGTTTTTGGAGTAACCCAAGATTGCAAGCAAAGTCTTTGCCAAAACACATAAAAGGTATCACAAACACAGAGGCACTGATAAGGTGAATATGCAGCTGTTGTTGTGGAAAAATCTTCAACTTGTCAGGCCAGGAACTACAGACAGACCTTCAAAACTGCTTACCCTTGCATCTGTTTGAGTCGAGGCCAGATCCTTGTGGCCTCGACTCCCCTCTTTGTTGAACGTGACCCCAGTGTGTAACTCCTCCAGTTGAACCCAGAGGCCATCAAGGACCTTATGAATGTCCTTCACACTGTCTTCAAAATCCTCCTGCACTTGGACGAGTGCGCACAACAACCTCATCCTATCAGAGAGGCACGTGTGAAATGAATTCATCCCAACAGAGTTCAAAGGAAACACACTAGATGTTGAGCCTCACCTCTGCTGCAGGTAGGTGCAGATGAGTTTCACTTTGTCTGTCAGCGTAGAGTCTCCGTCCAACTCTGCTGGTGTCACCTCTGACCCCAAATCAGCCTTCTCAAGGGAGAGAGACACCGACTGCAGGGAAAAAAAAGAGAATAAAAATTTATTTTTATAGTTTATTGCATCTCTAGCTTCCTTTTGATGGTCTAACAAGACAGAATATCAAACTGTCTTTCTTCTGCCCATCTTAATTCAGAGTGGAAACCACGGTAGCTCAGAGGGTATGTGTTGCCCTGGGCTACGATATCTGTAAGGTCTGATCTCCGTAACATCGCCAATGGTAGATTTTACACTGATTTCTATGCAAAGACAGCCTGAACACACAGGAGATGACAAGTTTTGCTGGAGGCTGCTGTTTGTAGTAGAGACGGTACTTGTTTCTCAGAGGCGGTTTCCGTCTTCTTTACCTCCAGCCTGGAGAGAAGATCTCTTATATGTGGAACGCCGGGATCTGACAGAGGTTCCTGAAGGACGCACAGCAGCAGGCTGTCGGCCAGAACACGGGTCAGACCGTCATCCTGGCCTGAGCTCTTCAATTGAGAACTTGTGGACAAACAGACAACGGGTGAATTTGAACGTATATTCAAAACCATTTGGTGATTTGTCAGGATAATTCTGTCATCTTGACAAATAGAAGAATATATTTAACAGTTGACAATTCAGGTTTGTAAAGAACCAAGAAACAAGAAGATGTACATTCCTTTAGTTTTGCTACAACTTTATTATTCAATGGAATAAAAACAGTTGACAGCAGATGGCAGTAAAGATTAAGATACTCAAGTGTCCTTTGTGATCATCAACGTGTTTTTTTTTCTTGTGTTCACCAACTATGGTATCTTTAGAATGAGGAAATGTGTCAGTGCAGTGTCAGGAGTAAATCACAAGGTGTTCATTTGATGTCTCTCTCTCTCTGTGTGGCTCTTTTTGCTGCTATCCGCTGTCAAAAGTGCAGAAGTTTCAGAAAAGTAATTCAGCTGAAAGAGATCTCACCACACGTATTCGTTATTCCTGTATTCGGCCACAATATCCTCCTGTACACTCAGTGGGTGCTCCCCCTTGAAATGAAGCAAAGTCACTGAACAAACAAGGTGGGATTGACATGACAGAAGTCAGGGTCAGCTCATGATGCCACACTAACCGGGTTCGGGCTGAGCCCCATGCAATGTTTCAGGGCATGAACACAACCTCCCAGTGCCAGCCACAGCAATCCCACCAGCAGGAGTCTCCAGCACATGTCCACCAGTAACAGGGAAGGGGACAGCGACGCCTCCAACGTGCAGACAGACCATACTGCACCTACCAGAATGAACTTATCGGTGTCCTTACCCAGCTGCCATGTCCTCAGAGTCTGTAACCAAGATGTTTGCTGTGGCTGAACGGCTGGTGCTTGGTTTGGACTAATAAAGCAACAGTCACAAAGACAGAGAGAGGGTGTGTGTGTGTGAGAATTTAAAGATGAAAGTCAAAGGAAGTCCCATTATTGATTAAATACGATGGAAAAAGTATGTAGGTAGATAGGTAGAGAACACACATTAAATACTAGTACTAATACTCGTTCATGTTTCCACTTCATCAGGTTTAATTACTGATTTCATGTGTCATGGTAATTAATGTCTGGTGGAATCCTAGAGATTGAAATATAATTTAAGGGTTTTGAACATTTTGCCACACAACATGCATTTGTTATCCTGTTAAATCCGTTTGTTGGCTAGTCGTAGTTCCCTAAGCCAGCGTTGTGACATCTAATGGATGGTCTCTCACATGGGTAATAATAAGCAGGTACTGTATATGCAGCCGCAGAGGACTGACATGGTGACAGATATCTGCCTAATGTGGCAGAAACATGAGCTGTCAGGATGTCTGAGCAGAGCAATCTACTCAGAGCATCGTTCACAAAGATTTCTCCCTAAAGCAGATCCTTATCAAAGATGTGTCTCTCAGACGGTGACACTAAAGAACAGATTTTTTGAAATGACACTCAAATCTACCTACTGTAGTTCAAGCATCTCCAGAGGGTCACCCTCGTTTTTGTCCTCCATCCGTTTCCAGGCCCAGTTCTGGTCCCCTTCCCCCCCATGTCCCATACCCTCCTGACCTTTAGGATTGACAAAAGTCAACCGAGACATTGGAGAAACACAGACGCAGGCATGTTGGCTGAAACTAGCAGAGAATTAGTTGTAAAATGTGCACAAGTTCATTGCATGGTTGTGTCCTTAACATGACAAGCTTGTCCAACTGGTTCTACTGGATGACTCATTTTCGAGTTGCCTTTTATCCTTTTCCCACATTCCATCATTTCAGGAATGTATCGACACCTTGTGAACAATTGTGTGGACAAGCCCTGCAACGGCCACAAAAACCATGACTTCCTCTCTTCTTTGTCTCTGCTACATACACCGTGAGTGTCATGATCGTTCAGTTTCCCTTGTGACCAGTTTTTCATGTTTGTACTGTATTCTGAGGTCGGGCTGCCACCTAGTGGTAAATACATGAATAACATCCAGAGAAGTCCATACTGGTGGACCCTGAAATTACACACAGAACACAGTGTATGTACAAAAGACTTTTAATGTCTCAATACATGAACATAAAGGAAACACGTGTAAGAAAAACAATCGCTGTACACATGCTATATTTTGCTGCGCAATTCTATTGTCATAAATAAGTCAGTATAAATAATGTTCATGTTTAAAGCATTTACAAAGGCCATAATGCAGTTTGTTTGTTTGTGCCATGTGGAGCATACTGTAAAAGTATTTCAAGAACAATACGATTTCTGGCACCAAGCATGTCCACTTCAGTTGGACGGGTTTGAAGACATTCTTCTGTTGTCTTTTCTCTATTTACTGTGAGAGATCTGAAACATGTTACAATACTGTCCATACCCTGTTAGTACACCCAAAATATAGATTACTACAGTGATAACTTCACATTTAGCTTCTGTGCTGTTCAGTTGCAAATCTGTGATGCTTTTCCAAAACACTTTTACTCACCTTCATAGGTGTTATGGAAGAAAAAAATGTCATCAGTCAAGCTAACATACTGTATAATCATCTGTAATGTTTCATTTTTAGGGGGGGGGGGGTAAATACAGTTTCTATCTTTTTTATTTTTGTGTCAAAAGTAGCCTAATATATAAAAATAGGTTTTCATAGAAGTGATTATATCGCTCTAGTGCACCAGGAAAAAGCTCAAACTGCAAATTCTTTAGTGTAGTTCTTTCTGACTGCCACTAGCTGACTTCATTTTGCTGCAGTAATATTCTGATATTCACCATGATCTTGTGACATCACTGCTGGATGTGTGAGTGTGTGTGCGTGCGTGTGTGTGCATGTGTGAGGCGGAGGGGCATCTCACATATCCCACCCCTCCTTCAGAGAGGAAAGTGACTGATTGTGATATTTCTAAAATCAAATAACTAGCAAAACATTGAAAACAGTCAGTCAGGTGGTATTCAGTGAGTTTCGAAGGGTGAAGTTTTACTTTTCTAATAAAAACAATGGTGTTTTATTTGGGACAAAATATTTTTTTCCAGAATAAGGAAACTCCAACATGTAAGAAATATTATCAACAAAACGAGAAAACTGAAGAAATGCATCATAAGCCTGGTTGATCAATGTGTTAGCATACCATACTGTATATGGTGCTCACATTAAGACCTGTTTTAACACCTGCAGGATTAATTTATACAGTATTTTCACATATTCCTTTCACATATTCACTTCTGCAGAAAACTTATTTACAAAGAAAATAGTTTCTCAGATCCATGTAAGGAGTGAGGAACAAAGCGCTTCCAGCGCTTCACTCCTAACTCATACAAAACTAGTGTAGAATGAATGTTTTTCTTATTTATACATAATGCCTGTTTTTATCAGCTCTGATGCAAAAGTTTCAGAAACAAATCCTCTCTTTCCAGTACTGCATGATCAGTTTTTGTTGTTTATCTTTCTGTTTAAAACCCAAAGTACATTTTGTCAGTCATCTAACTGGATTTTATTACCTCGTTCGAAATAACAGACACATAAAACTGTGTCAGTCATCCATTCTCTCTGAATAAGAACAAATCTGTATTGATGCGCATATGACTGTGTGTTAGCCCATATGTGTGTTCAAACTGCTGAGGTCTACATGCAGGATTGAGTTCTTCGCTGTATAGTTCAGGGTTTTGTGATGTGAACTTCACTAGTCCCACTGCCATTGGTTGTTGTGGTGATGATGTACTGTGTTGCAGCTTGCTGATTGGTCGGCTGGCGCTCCAGATGTTCAGGGTGGGCTTGGGTTGTGATCTGTTTGGTCTCCAGCTCAGTTTGACCCTCTGAGATGACATAATGTGTCTGTAGGATGTGGATGAGATGTCATTAGTTCCACAAAGAGGTTCAGAAATACCATTCCTTAATGAAGAGAGAAGCTTCTAGGTTTGACACAGAAGAGCCACTTTATACTCTAACAAGACACAGTTGAGATGAACACACTGAGGCTGAAATTTCTCCTGTAGCCCATCCTTTTTAACTGGATGTTTGTAAAGCACATCTATGCTGAATGAATGTACTTGTTGTTATTATCTATCAGGAATCATTCACTCACCGTTTTAACCTGGTTGCTGTTGCCTCCAGATACAGGGGTACTGGCTTCAGCTATCACATATTGTGCATGAGGTAGAGCCATCATCTGGATCTCAGATGCTGTAACAGCAAATCAACATGAAAATACTGAACTGGAAATCTGAACATGAATGAAGAAATCATCCATTTGTATTACAGAATACTATAGTTAGTTCAAAAACAAATTTAGGTTAAGTATTGACACATGCAGCATAGTATCTCATTTTTGATGAGTTCGCTCACATCTGTGCAAGTAATCACAACATAGGGGCATCGAAGCATTAAGTCCAACTGGACCAATTGGCAGTATGTGTGTGACTCACAGTAGCCCCTATAGTTCCAGTTCCCAGGTATGTATGCATGCTGCACAGTCCCCTGCTGCTGATTCTGCTGCTGCTGCTGCTGCTGCTGCTGCTGCTGCTGCTGCTGCTGTTGCTGCTGGTTGCTCTGAGTTAAAGTCACAGGTGTCAGCTGGGTGGGGCTTAGTTCCTGACTCGCCTGCTGGGAGGTGGGGCTTAAAGGCTGACCTGTGACCTGAAACAAGAGAAGAGATTGTCAATGTAACCGGGATGAATGTTACTATGGTAATATTTCATAGTTATTTTTTTTATTATTTTGTTTGTTTATTATTAATATTTTGTTTATTATTAATATATTAAAGAACGTCGGGTTCCACACTAGTGTGGAACTTCTTGTCACATGGTGTATGACATCACGCATTCACCTGTGGGGCTGCGGGTGGCTAATGATGTCACCCGCAATAAAAAGCCAGTGAGAAGACAGCGTTTTGGGGGGGGGTGTGTCCGCAAGAGAGAGAGAGATCCGGAAGCGCCGAGAGCAGCCGACATTGGATTTACCTGATTAGCCGCAGGCTAACGGAACAGACATACGTGGAGGAGTTATACGAACTACAACCCGCGATAAGTCGGTCACATTGAACATTTTTATGGATTTGGTCGGAGTGCCGGTGAGGACTCGACTAAACGATGGCGAGCTAGGACTCTGATTCAGAACAGAGACAACCGTCGCAGAGAACTTCACCTGGTCTGGTAGGAGGCTCTGGAAGCCGGTCCCCCACGTCACCTCCGGACACACCCACACACACACTCACACACGCGCATTTGCCAACAGACAATTTATGGCTTGGATCTTGTCACTGGATTACTTTGCACAGTGAGTGTGTGTTGATAAATATTGTGTGGTTTTATCATGATGCATCTGAAATGTGTACTTTACTTTAGTTTATTTTATTCCTTCTGCAAAGTGTAAATATTGGGGTTCACTGTATATATATATTTTTTCACAAATTAATACAACATACTATTTGCACTTAAAGTACTGTGTTTGTGTGGTTCATTGCTCCACTACCTCCATGAGCCGAATCAGTCTTCTGATTGACTAGTCCAAACGCAAATATCTTTAAATAATGTAGCCTGGAAACTTGCTACATTAAGTATTCCGTTACCAAACTTATGTTTACAAAGCTCATAAAGTGTGTTATTAAGTCACTCAGTTTTTACAAACACTGATCCCAGAGTCCGTGTGATGAGGGTTTACCTGGGTGGACCCCTGCCCAGTGCCAGAGGGTTCGGTGACCTGGATGTGCTGTACCTGGATGGAGTGCTGGCTGTATCCGTGAGGGTCATGCAGTTGGCTCATATCTACTGTTGGATGCTGGGAATGTGGGGAGGAAGCCTAAGAAACACAGACAGAAACACAAACTTGATTCAACTTCTTAAATTAATCTCAATCACTGAGTCTTTATCATAAATGTGGGGGAACCAAAGTATTTTTTTCTGTACAGCACAGCAGAGAAGAAACCGTACTTATCCATCAACATGTCTAAAACCTGAAATACCAAAGCATCCATCCAAGAATTTTTTCAAGTGAATTATTTTGCATCCTTCCTGTGTATAACTGTGACTAAGATGCCCGGTCATCTTTCCCAATAAAAATAAAAATATAAATCTCAAAGAAAGGGAAAAAAAACTAAGAGCCATCTCAAATCTTGGGTCTTACCGGAGCAACCTGCACCACTTGCAGCTGAATGTGTTGTGGCTGGGGAAGGCTGCCTCCGGCCTGAGACACAGGGATGTACTGGATCCTCTGGTAGTCGCCCTGCGCTGTGCGGTAGTCTGTGGTGTGGAGTGTTTGAGAAAGCTCCGTCATAGCCTGGGTTAGCAGATCTGTGGTCTGTGGGAAAAAAGAGAAAATGCCTGTAATGTGTTGATATGGTCATCCACATTTTTACACAAGACCTTCAGACTGACACCCTCAGAACACTATCACCTACAGTTATGTTTAACACTCTTACCACGACAGCCTCAGCTGTGGTACCGTCTGTGCTGATGACTGCTGGAGCAGTACTGATGACTGCTGCAGTCTGGATGGTGTTGGCAAGTTGTGCAAACTCTGGATGCTTCTTCCGGATGTGCTGAACCATCTTAGTCTGACAAATAAAAACACAGAAAGCGTCAGTTTGGGTCTGAGACAGTAAACCTACCACCCCATACACTCCACACTCACCTTGCTGCTATATTGTTTGGCACAATGAGGACAGCAGACTGGTGCTGTGGCGATGGTACCTGTCAGCTGGGTGTGGGTGCTCAACATGGGGTCCGGCTCACCCGGAGCAGCTGGACGCAATTTACGGATGCTGGGAGGCAATTCTGCCCCAGGGTGATTCTTCAGGATGTGTGCTTTCCTCTTACTGGCACTTTTATAAACCTGTAGAGAGATCAGCACATCCCATCGATTCATTAGTTTTGTGCTCAATGTTGAGATTCAGTTGGATACAGAAAATGTTTGCAGGTTTCACAAGGAATGTCCTCTGGAATCATTATTTAAATAATAACAATGAAAGGAGAATGACTATGTGAACCTTATCACAATACTGGCAGAAGTAGTCCCTGTTGGGCTTGATAATCGGCAGCGTTAGTTCGGGCACATCATCAATACGCATCTCTGGATGGCGCTTGGACAGATGATTGACCTGCAACCACAAAATTAAAATTAAAGTCCAGAAATGTAAAACAAATGAGCTTTCGGTGACTTTTTGCTCACCAGCATTCCTCGGCGTCTGAACCCCATCATGCACACTCTGCACTTGAACATGAAGCTCTCGAAATCGGTGGTGGGCACTTTCAGTTTGAGCGTTTTGGAGCGGTGGATGCGGTCAGCCCGCTTAGCCTCCCTGTCAGGATTGTGCATGCGCTGCATGTGCTCTCGAAGCTTATCCTTCCTCTTAATGCCACAAAATCAAACAACATGTCACATAACAACTCAAATATCAGCAACTCTTGTCTAACAACACTCCCCATGTTTCTACCTTGAATTGTTTGCCACATGTAGAGCACAAGAAGTCCTTGCGGTCGGAGTGGCGTAACATGTGTAAGCGCAGTTTGTCCGGCCGGCAAAATGCCTTTTCACAGTCTGGACACTGGAAGATCTTCTCTGAATGGAAGCAGCGAATATGTTTCTTCACCTAAAGAAGACATAATATGTCTGAAAAGAGATATGATGTTTTCAAACAGTAAAAAAAAAAAAAAAAAATTAAAAAAGCTGACCTGGATGAAGTCAGTAAATGTCTTCTTGCAGGAAGGACAGGTGAAGCAGCCGTCCACGGCGTGCACCCCAACATGTTCTTTCAGCAGGTCCAGCCTTTCAAAGGTTTCTGTGCATAACAGACAGGAGTAGGAGCGGTTCTCTGTGTGCACCAACAGATGGTCCTCCAGGGCGGAATCATTCATGAAGCTCTTGCTGCAAATGTGGCAGGAAAAGGGATACGTGTCTCTACCATGGACCCGCAGGTGCTGATCCAGTTTGTCCTTGTCACGGAAGGCCTTGCCACAGTGTGTGCATTTGAATGGACGGAAACTCTTCCTGATGAAAAGGTGCTGTAACGCTGCATTCTGAGGTGAAAAAAACAGAGGTGTCACCACTAGAAAAACCCGACAATGTTTTCGACATGGATCTGATGAGATGTGGGAAGAGGCTGAGGACGCTATGGAGTGTGCAGGAGATCAATCCTGACAAGTCACATGAGCATCAACAGGATGGAAAATAAAAACAGGAATCTTTGATCCTTGTATTTTCCTGCCATCCCACCTACCTGCACATCCATCTTTGAGGGAAGCACACATTTAGGAAGAGAGACACACTGTTGTAAAGCACCAAATAACAAACTAATAACAGCGCGATCACATTTCAGCGAGTACTGGGGTCTCCGGTCTTACCCGTATCCTTTTGGCACGGCGCATGTCCTGAGATGAGAGGTGAGGATCTGATTGGCTGCTCTGTGTTGGGTCTTCCTTGAGGGGGACTGGCAGGTCCATACTCGGGGGTGATGCAATGGACTCTTGGACTGGTTCCCCTGCAGGAGGTGTAAGCTGGTCCTCAACTTCTGTCACTGCCTCAACCTCCGGCTCCATCTCTACCACCTTCAGCCCGTTCTGAGCTCCATCTGCTTGCTCCTCCAGCGGTTTCTCCGGCAGCTCCAGCATATCCTGATTCATAAAACAGTAAGTGGTGATTGTCACTAATAACGCTTTAATCAATATA
Source organism: Antennarius striatus (assembly GCF_040054535.1). NCBI lineage: Eukaryota > Metazoa > Chordata > Actinopteri > Lophiiformes > Antennariidae > Antennarius > Antennarius striatus. Next base: position 13,729,384 of record NC_090781.1, on the reverse strand, counting down.
TTTCTAGTTATTATCTGCTTATACTAGCTTCCACAGACCTGTGAAAATGAATGGATGGGGCCTGCTTGTGTGTTAATATTTCTCAATTAAATATCTTCAGAAATAATGTTTCTATTTCCGGATTTATTTACTGTATGCATTAGAACTACAACTAACAACTGTTTCATTGCGGTTTAATCTGCAGATTATTTTATAAATAAATCAACTGGTTTATAAGATTTATCAATCAAGATCAACTAATCAGTTAATCAGTAAGGCCTTAATCAATATGTTCCTTACAGCAGTCTTGTCCCCACAGGTATCGGTTGTTGGATCCAAGCGAATAAACTTAGGGGGGCGCCCTGGTCTTCTCCCTGTCCCAAATCTCCTCCTGCCTCTCCCTCGACCCCGGCCTCTGGATCTGAGAGAAAAAAGAGCAGCATTGGGTTACATGAGCTGCAAAGCAAAACTGAAGGAGACATGAATGATCAGTCACGGTTTTACCTGCTAACAGAGTTTAACTTCTCGTCATGCATGTTGAGGTGTTGCTGCAGCTGCTCAGAGCTAACAAAGCGGCGATTACACTCATAACAAGGCCAGTTCTTCTCTTGCTCCCGGAGAACTGAAAGGAGTGAGGATTTCAAGCAAACACACACTGGGTTTAAAAAGAGTGTTCAGGGTTGTCGATGTACTTTTATGAACAAGGTTTTCATCAGAGTAAAATGTTAAGTTTATTCATTCAATTTATAAATAATTCTCTTATTCTTGTCAGCAGAATCACTGCTCTGATCCTAATGCTAAAACTATCCTGTAAATAGTTTTCCGATTAATTATCAAATAGTAACTTCTGTACCATATCCTGAAATACCAACCCAGATCTAACCCTTACCCCCCCTCCCATTCCAGGTAGACATGAATACAGACCATGAAGTTGGTTGAAGAGATGTAGATTATGGAATCTCTCACAACGGGATGCCCGGCATCATAGCAGAGCTGAAATATGTCATTAACTTCTAAACAAAGTAAGAATAATGTGCAGGGACTCACCTTTTCTCTCTTCTTCTGTAACATCATGGATCTTCTGATTGACGAATTCTGCATATGATGCTGCATACCAAACCTGAGGAAAAGAAATACCCTTAAAAACACAAATTACTGGGTGAAATTCTGCTCATTCAAGACAGGAGGCTGCACCAGGTGAGAAGAGAGACTTCTAGTGGTGGCAGTGAGTTCAATACAATACATGACCCCATGATTCCTCCCTCTCCCTTCCACAACTCTTGTCAGCATCTTCCCCTGCTCTGTGAATGATTGTCTACACTCAAGGCCCAGGGGCCAAATGTGGCCCGCCACATCATTTTTGTGGCCCGCGAGAACATAAAAGGCCAGAGTGTCTCAAAATAAATAGATCAAAAATAGCTCTGCTTTGACCAGAAACAACATTTCCCACAATGCACTAATTCAGCCCATTTTGATTTTGACTAAAACGTATCAAATAAAGTTAACATCCTAACTTGTGTTTGATGTTATTTTTCTTTGTTTACTTCGATAATTTGATCCCTGATTGATGGGAGTTCTGTGGGTTTAATAATCTGGCAAATTAAAAGGATTTATGTTATAACAGAGCAATAAGCAAATTTTTTTGTGCAACTGTAATGTTTGTAACTTGATTAAGTAATAAATTCATAGTTACTTACATTAAGGTGTAGTTACATTTATTTTTCATTACATTGAATTACATTTAGTTACATCTGGCCCTTTGATTACAGCCATTATGCTGATGTGGCCCTCGGTGAAAGTGAGTTTCACACCCGTGGAAACCCTCGCGTGAGCAAGGCAGGTAGAAACACATACTACATGAAGCAGGACACCACACACGACTGACCTTAAGCTCCTGTTTGGGCTGGATGTTCTTGATGGTGGTGTAATAAATCTCCGAGCCGTACTGATAGGCCACCAGGTTCTGCTCCAGGTGGTTCTGGGCAGGTCTCACGAACATCAACCAGTTGCAGCTGTCTTCATCAGAAAGATCCAACCACATGTCGGTAGACTTGTCACCATCTTTGTCTGTATCCAACATGCACAGCTGAAACAGCATACAGAGAACATATTGGATTACATTGTTCTAGATAATCCAACAATTACCTATAAAATATCCACATTTATAAAATTATATTTCCTACTTTATCACTTTGTTGGACAACGTAATTACAAAGTTAAACACTTAGCTAAACAAACAATAAATAACTGACCTGCTTTCAGGTAAAATGGGATATTTTGTCATTATATTTTTGCAAGATCAGTGCTGCATCAAAACACAAACTGCATGACTAATGACAGCTGAATATGAATCACATACAAACTATCCAAGCAGAAAAGTATTTACCTTCAGGTGAATGTAGTGTTCATGAAGTTCATTCTGAGGAACCAGGGGTCCCTCTACAGGACCAAACTGGGTGCGCTTTGGGATGCGTCTCTTGGAGAACACCCCACCCAGAAAGCGGTCGATGTAAAGGACCAACGGCAGGCTGGCCCGGGCCTTGGACGTCACAGGCCTGTTGGGAATGGGATGCAGAGGGCCATGCTTCAGACACACAGACGGGTTGGCACTGTTACACTCCTCACACCCTGAGGAGCATAAAACAGAATCAATTAACATTAATTTGGGCACCATTTTTGTCCTTTTTCGTGTTTAATTCCTACTTAAAAAGTCAATAGAGCATCCTATTACAGTATATTAAACTACAATCATTCCCTTGTTTAAGTTCACTTTCAAGAAATTTTAAAAAATAGAAAAATGTTTTAACCAAAACTGAATGGTGCTGATCTCTCCACATGTTCAATTGCTCATAGCAGTATATTAATTATTAACATAAATAAGTTTGTGATGCTCTGTTTCAAAAACCTATACTGGTGTGTCTTTAATGCCTGGTGGCCGTAACTTCAGGTCTCAACATGTTTTTGCTCCATACTGACAGTCCTAGAACATCACTCACAGAGGCTGTGGGGGTTGAATGACTGAGGCTCGTGGGGTTCCCAGTCATCCAGGTCAGAGTCTTCATCCTCATCTTCATCAGAGATGTCTGTGGAGTCCATGGCTCTGAGGGGACTGGTGGGGGGCTCTTCCATGTCAGCCATAGATGGAAGTGAATTGGACAGCTGCTCCTGTGCGTCATTTCACAAAGTGAAGACGTTAAAATATATTAAAGGGACAGTAAAGTCAAATGAACCAGGTGTGTATTTGAAGTACATAATTAAAAAAAAAAAAGTTTTGGTGTCATATTTATTTTTTTCTGATCGATGGGGACTTAGAAAAACAAAACTTATGTTAAATGACGGAGCGCGCCATGACACCGGAAATGACGCACGACGGTGAATCTATATTAGCGCCGTTACAATAAATATAAATCAAGCGACATTATCACACTTATTTATCAAGAAATCATCTCAAATCATGCTGTGCTGACCCTCATAGAGTTTCAGTGGATTGTTTGAGCTGCTGCACGCTTCTGTAGGTTGTTTCCATCACCGTTCTTTCTCGTCCTGCTGTAGCTACAAGGCTAATAACAAGTCTGGGTGAACACACGTTGTTTGGGTCACTTACTGGTTAGTGTCCCGTTTTGGTTCACTGTAAAAGTTAATCGCGATACCAATGCTAACGCGCCAGCCCGTCAATGGGATTTTCCATATTATGTTAGCATTGAGCTAACCGCCATTCGTTACTGTTGGACTGTGTGGAGTTATTAACAACTCCAGTTTATATTAATATGTCTTGTATTTACGAATATATAAGGATGAGGGCCTGACGTGCTGCTTTTGATTGTTTAATTTCAGTTTCGGAGATCTCAGTAAAATGACCTGTCTAGTGCCCTAATCACGTGATAATCTGGTCATTAAAACATTTATACAACACCTCCAGTCACTCCGGACATGAATTAATTATTCACTAAGCCTTGGGAATTCTGAATAAATGCTATTGGTTGTCTGAAAATGATTTTACCTTCAAATCTCTTACAACATTATCTGGGGTTAAGTGATCATGGCAGATTCTTAGATGTTTGGTCATTTTGACCCTGTTTATCCTTGCTTTCCATTGCTCTACAAGCTTTCCAGAAGGTATTCTGAAGAAAGAAAGGTTCCTATCTTTGTGTCTAACTCCTATGGTGTTGGTACAACCATTCACCTCAGAGATAACCATGAATTTATGGGGTTTATCGCTTCAGTGGTCTACTGTGTCCTAATGGCTGCCCTGACTGATGAAGCTAGGGGCGTGGCAGATGACGTTAACCCCACGTGACCACTGGACACAGAAGCTGTTGCAGCGCAGACACCAAGGTTTCCTGACCACCGGGATGATGCCAGACATCAGGTAAAAAATGTCTTCATTTTTTTCATAATGATAAACAAAATATATATCACTTTAAAATGAGTTTACTGTCCCTTTAATATTACACATGACATTATAATGTATCTGCAATGCACTGTATGGTTTAGATACATAATTCACAATACACAACCATGTTCACTTATGTTTCCCAACTGTGCACAAATACCATCTCTTTGCTTGGTAAGTTTCAAAGTAGAATATTTACTCACCTGGGACACTGGCTCCAGGATAGCTTGAGGAGTCTCTGCAACATTACTCAGAACATGCAGATTGGCTGCATTCATATTCTGTCCACTAGGCAGCAAAACTGTGACCTACCAATGGATTTAAATTGTTTCCAGGGTCAACAAAAAGCAAGTGGTAGATAGTTGTCTAACAACAAGTCACTGTGAACTTACCTGCTGGGTTGTACCATCCTGCTGAATATAAGCCACCTGTGGCTGATCAGTGAATACAGTCTGAGGGAAAATCAAACACAATAGTAAGACAATGATATCTCATTCATTTTACATAGCATAATATTTGTGTATTGTTTATACATTTAACAAAGTGGAAATTTATGAGATTCTGTGAAGCATTTTTTTTTTTTTTTTTGTTCCATATGCGTAATTGTGAACGACTCTCCCAATCACTTCACACAGGATCACATGGACCTGTGTATCAATGCATGATGCTGTGTTGAGAGTGTCATCTCATGGATAAAATAATCTGCTCTACATACAATCTCTTCTTACCTGAGAGCCATCTGCAGGGTGAATGTAGACCAGTGTGTGTTCAGCAGACTCTACTGAGGTATAGGAGTTCCCATCTGCTGTGTAAACGACCTGCTGCTGTCCACGGTCTGCCTGATCTCCACTGTACACAATCTGGGCCACCGTTCCACCCTCAAAATGCACCTGCAAACATGCACACATGGCAAAAAGGCGCTGAACACCTGCAGATTTAGTACCCCCTATTTGTGACTCACTCTCTGGTTTTTAAATAACTTCTAACATTCAGTTTAACAATATCAAAGTGTTGAAGAAATTATATATTGTCCTTTTTAACACTATTAGGGGAATAACAAATTATCACTCTCAAAAGAGCCATTATTTTACATTAGCTGACAAATAAGTTCATGAATGATATTAATTCGTAACAAACAACTCGTACTTTATGATTTCATCACTGGAGAGAGATACATAAATTCATGTTTGGTAAGTGTGTTCAAACAACAAACTGGGAGATGTTTCGACTGCATTTGATGCAGATGCATCCTATTGAAATGATTGTGACTCTAATTCAGGAAGACTTCAGACAGGTTTGCAGACCTGTGTGCTGTTGCCTGCATCATTGTTTGCTGTCTGAGTCCACACAGCAGAGGGTTCCTGCTTGGTCTCCATGGCAGCTCCACCAGGCCTATCACCAATGACTAACTAGCCAGGAATACCTGTGATGTAAAAAAAAAAAAAAAGAGATCTGGGGTGATACTGAGATATTAATTTTAATTTCAAACTACAAAGTCATTGATGCTTTCACTTGTCATGTACTGGTTGCACCAATGTATGTATAGAAACATGTACATTGTCTGATGTTATCCACTTTTGACGTGTGGGCCACTAGTATCAGAGACTTCAGGCCTGCACACACTAGCGCGTCGGTCAGGGCGTACATGTCGGAGTAAGCCAGCGTGGCCCGTGGTGTGCAGTGCGGCCACAGGAGACTCTCAGCGGGGGTAGGAGGGCACACACAGGCACCGTTTGCTCACGAGGCCGCCCGGAAAAGCGTGTTTAAATACGATGTCTTATCGGCACAAAAGCTGTCGTAATGTCTCAAAACCCCAGGTTCGCTCAGAAATGTAGCTGATATAATCAATAATAAATGAATTTCCCCCTATTTTAACCCCGCAAGTTCCCGGTCCCAACTGGACCATACCACAAAAAACGGCGCAATAGAAACTTGGGCATTTAGTGCAGCGCAATATTAGCATTACTGCTATATAGTCCCAATGCAAGGTGGACCCTGTGTTCAGACATAACTTATCGTGCCTCAGACCACACAGAAAATTCTGTGATTATTGGCTGGGCTTATACTGAAGCGTTAAAAGCCCAGTTTCACTGACTAAACCCACCCGTCCCCCGATTCGAGTTGAGCCCAGCCCTTCTACTCGACTGTGAACAAGGAAGACAGGCTCCATTTTGGGTGGGACTAACAACAACAAGCACAGTCGAAGAGACCAAGAAAAAAAATATTTTTTCTACAAGTACAACTGCGCTTAAACAACCAGAACATATAATATATATTAACAGAGAGATTGTCGAACAGTCAAGCTACAGAACTAGCCGTGAAGTGATTCGTAGTTTTCCTACATTTTGAGGAAATCGTAGAAGTCGTTCTTACCTCAGAATGGTAGCTGCAGAGATGGCTGCATTGCATATATTAACATAAACTGCCTAGCAACATACTGATCATGGCCCCTGATTGGTGGTTATTTTTTCAAGCGAAAACACAGCGTCATATTAACACAATTTCACAAAGAGTTTAATATATTTAATACAAATTAATTGGAATTAAAGAGAATTTGCTGAAACAGCTCACTGTCTTAGCGCTTATTTTTAGATGATTGTGGTTATATTTTTGTCGACAGTTTTAGTACAGCCAATCAAAAAATTAAGCACAGAAGTCTTCCAATTGAACTATGCCAGTTATTCGACTCAGGTTTGAACGAGTGTGCGCGCTGTGCAAATGTATTTGTACAGTGCGTGTAATTAATATCGTTCTTATACAGGGACTTAATATACAACTCTGAAAAGACATAAGTTTAATGTAATCAACCTATTTATTTTTATGCTGATGGGATTTTTACACTTTTTCATTATTGGTTGTTAGGGTGCATTGTCACAAAGTGAATCTGCTGTATTAAATTCGTTAACCTAACGTCAGCGCACACATAAAAATAAAGTACTATGGGACTTACAGTATAACTGTACCATGAAGAAAATTCAAAGGAGAGTTAAATGCAATGGAATAAACAAACTTGGAATTAAAAAAAACACTATGTAAACATTAATAATGAAATAGAATATGGTATTTATAACATATGCATCAAATAGATTTTTTTTAAAAGTAAATTTGCCTTACAATAACGCTTCTAAGAATAGATTGTATTTTTTTAAAAAGTAAATTTGCCTAACATTAACGCTTTTCTCACTTGTCTCACTTTTCTTTGAACTAAAATCTTTCAACGTTATCTGTCAATACCCGGTAAGCGCGTTATTCAGTACTGTACTGTATTTAAATCATGGGTTCTCGTTGCTGCCCGCATGTGGCCATGGAGACGAAGTGCATAATGAAATTTTAACGTCAGTGTCAATATGACAACTTCGGCTGAGTATTATAAAAAATAAAGCCCAAACCTTTCTTGAACAGTTGAACATTAAGGAAAGTAGTAATATTTATTATGGGACTGAATAAATCAACTTCATTATTTCTTTGGTTTTTCAGTGGTGACACAATGATTTACAGGGTCAGCAGATTCCACCACAATGTTTCCACACTATGATGAACACCGCTCCCAATCATGCACAATAAAGACACTCAGTGGAGCAACTTAATGTCAGTACAACTAGAGCACCATTGTGCAACCACAGATGTATTTTATTCTCTATATTTATATCTAGCACATTTCTAAACTATGTTCTCTCAGGGACATATGACGGAGAAAGCAAGTGACTTCACACACTGAGCCTCCTTCACACACACACACACACACACACACACACACACACACACACACACACACACACACACACACACACACACACACACACACACACACATACACACACACACACACACACACACACACACACACACACACACCTGACCTTATGATGTGTCATGAATGTGAACTCTGAACATTTTGAACATCTAGGTAAAATAAAATACATGTTGAACAGCCTCTCTTCTTTTCAGGTGATATTTATACACAGAAACAGAAGAATAAATGAAAGCTTTCATTGCTGCTGTACTTTGGACCCACTTGAAGGCCCTGCTGGGTGAAGGGTTTCCCATCTCATACTCAAAGTTCTGATAATATGCTCAGCAGTACTTCAGATTATTTAGTGACGTTAAAACATGAACTCAAATACAAGCTACCACCATATCTGATGTATTTGCATTTGAAGATATGGAATTCTTTTTTCTGATTGCACTTGTACACATCATCACAGCCATACCTTTATAATATTATACTGAAGATTTACATTTAGAACGACAGAATTTCTTGTGCTATTTTTATTGTGAATGTTGAGTTCAAGTGCTCAGTAAACATGTTAAAAATAGACATTGTGTAAATTTTCCTATTGGAGCGTTATCTTTTATTGCAACCTTTTACCTGTTACAGATACATCCATATTTACCAGTTTTAGCAACACTGCATCAGCTCCCACTGCTCTTAGAAACTAAATCAATGTTTATTTTACTTGTTTGCAAAGCCTTCATTGCAAATTCCTTCTAATTGTACAATCCTTCATTAGCCTGGGTTTTAAATATGCAAAACTATGGAGCATCAAGCCAAGAATCTGTGACTCTGAACATATTTAAATGAATGCTGAGATCTGTTTCATTGACTTCAAATGATCCATTTGGGGGTTGCATGATCTTGTAAACTACTTACAACTTAAAACAAGGTGTAGTAGTGAGTCGTGGTGATGAGCAGTGTGTTTCAGAAGCAGACGTCATAATGATCCGTTGTCTTCATTCTGATTGAGCTGTCCGGTGTGAATCTGTGTTTGGGGTGGATGTGCGCCTGGTGGCGCAGTGCGCCGCGCTTGGATCACACTGGATCAGAGGAAGGAGGAGGCGCAGAGCCCCACGTTTCCAGAGGAGAACGACTCTCAGTCTCCCTCCAACATTTTCTGTCGGGTAAGCCAACAGGCGGAGCAGGACTCCGGTCTCTGTCCGGAATAGGTCCCACGATCGTCTCCAGGATCCAGTTCGCACCTGGACGTCTCTGCGCGCACACTGCGGACGGGATATAAGTTATTCACAATCCTAACCGAGGTCCTGGAAGATGGGTTCGGTCCCGGCGGTATCTGTCCTCGTTCTGGGCATCGTGGTTCCAGCGCTGGCCGGTTATATTGAGGTACGTAACCTGACGTGTTTCCGAATTCATTCTGTGTTTGATTTGATTTGGATGAGAATCGCAGCGTGGTTCGTTCACGCCGAAGCAAATCTGTTCGGCCTATACTTCATACCCCCCGAGGCGCAATATCCAATCTGTGCAGGTCTCATGACGAAGTCTGTGTATTTTTATCAGGCTACACACACACACACACACACACACACACACACACACACACACACACACACACACACACACACACACACACACACACACACACACACACACACACACACACACGAATCAGTTTATAACATAATTACTTACACAACACTTGTTTTTTTTTAAATTTTTATTTCACATGTTAATTGTGGCTGAAGGCTGATGTATTATCACTTGGAGTTAAATATTAACGGGCTGCTCTCGGTCTTGAGAACCGACTGCAGGTGGAGTTGAACAAGATTCACGTTGGGGTTTGCTGCAGAGATCACATGAGAGACAGCTGTCCCCTGCCTGGCCTTTGGGGACCCGCCGGACCTCTGCGGTGGATCACACACAGACACACACACACACACACACACACACACACACACACACACACACACACACACACACACACACACACACACACACACACACACACACACACACACACACACACACACACACACACACACACACACTGGGCTATAGGGCTGCTGTCACATGGTTGATATCGTTAAATATCTGACCCCTCTTGTAGTCGTGACATCCAGACATCCACTGTTCTATGACTGGTTTGTTGTCCTTCATTTCAACAACTAAACATAATTTGGTTTGCAACCCCCCCCTCCCATGTAGCTTCTCCCCCAACCCCATGCAAATACACCGTGCACACACCCCTTACCTACCTGATGCCCTATTTTCCAGCTGGCTCGCCGCTTATTGTCCGTGTACAACACCGGTGCCTGCAGCTTGAGAGGAGTGTGTCATCATATAACAATGCAATCATTTTCACAGCAAACACCCCCACCCTCCTTTACCAACCCTCCCCCCCAGAGGGTAAACACAAATGTCCCTGCTCATTGTTGAAGCAACCATGAGAAAACATTATAACCAGTTGCCTCTCCATGGAAATGTCTCTCAGTCCTGCGTTTGCGACAGAAACCTCAACCATTTTAATGCCATGGTGCCTGGATCAGTATGAAGGGGAAATGATGGTTTATGTCCCCCAAAAAATCTATGCCGCTGCACTCTCTCAACAAAGACCTCTCCCCCTGTAATAATTGCCTCCTCACTCAACCTTCCTCACTGCACAGGCATGCTGATCAATACTGTACAGACTCTCCTGAGATGATTAATGGATGAAATCAATGAATTTTCCCGACCAGTCACCCAGATTAAATTGAGAATTTATGGTGTCCGTTGTCTGCCTTGTCTATAAGGCACATGCTGAGGATTCCTGTCGTTTGATCAATGGATTTCTTGAAGGTCGAGGTTTGTTTGCTTTGTTTGATACGGCATTCGTTTGGAGTAAAACAGCACATGGTGAGGATATGAGTATTCTCTGCCCTTTTCATTGAACATCCTTTGCCTCTGAGTGCACTTTATGCTTAGTACTGCAGTGGTAATAAAAGAAAAGTGGCTGGATATACATCTGTCGGATCTACACAACTACATCTTATAAATGTTTAACAATGGCATCGGGTTGCACCTTAAGTTAACCAAAGTCAACCATAAAAGCTTCACACTGACCACTTTGTTCAAGCATGAAGTTAAACATCAACCCCTGACTCCCGCTGCCTCGACAGGAGACACCCCCGTCTGTGTAATTCTTAACGGTCTGAAGTGTGTCAGGACCGGACAGCCGGAAACAAGAGCGTACTGTTGCTAGTCGGTGGAGCTGCTGCTGTTGGAGCCGGTGAACGCAGATATTGCTGTGCTGACATGCTGGCTGCACTTGTTCCCCCGGACCTTGAGCTTGAATAAATGAGCCTCCTCGGAGACGCACTCAGGGATTCTCTATCACCTCTTGTCCAACTCTCCTCTACTTTTCATTTCGGCTTTTCCCTTTTCACCTCTTGTCCAACTCTACACACCTATATTGCCTCATGTCTTTGTATTTAATGATTGCTGAAGCATCACCATAACGAACCGGCCTTTATGGGGGGGGGGGGGGTGTTTTTTCCACAGAAACAAGAATGCTGCTCTGTCTATTCAAGTGTTTTGTGATTATCCAGCTACTTCAGCTGTGTAAATGCATTTTTTTGGTTCCAGATACCTGTGACTGTCAGATAGTGAGCTTTTGTTTCTTCAGCTGTCACCCCCCCCCCCACTTTGAACGTTTGTGTCACAAGGCTTTAGTCGGCCACGGCTTCACAAGAGGTTTTGCCCCAGTGGTTTTTTTGCTCCTCTGTATCTTCCCTCAAAGTTCTCTGTTCCTCTTTGTATCAAAACAACGACTTCATTTAAATTTCCCTTGTTCATGAAAAATCGAGAGCTATTTGCTCTCGGTCTTTCCTGAAGCTGATTTGCAAACTGGGCGCAGGCTAGATCCACATCACAGGTTTACCCAGAGAATTTCATCACACTCAAGCATTTGATTCTGAGGCTCCAAGTGGATTAATGTAATGCAGAATGTCTAGAACAGTTAATGCATTCTGTACGTTTTATTCCCTGCTGGTTTAAGCAGCAGAGATTATCACAGTTATGACACACACCGGAAAAATGATTTGTTAAGAAACACAACTCCATGTTTTTTTTATGCTTGTCAGAAAAATCCAAACAATATGAATGTGTCCCATTCCAACAGGCCTGAAATAGAATAGAGCCTGTGACATCAAATTCATCAATGGTTGTTTAAAAATGTCTTGCAGGTGGAATGACTTTTGTCTTTATAGGATCTGTTAGGAAACATGTGGTCATCAGAGCAGCCCTGGAGCGATGGATGACAGATCCAGTGCACACAAGTGCAGAAGAGATGGACATTTTGCCTCAGAGAGAAAAGCAGGCTGCTGTGTTTTATTTTTCTTTGGCTGTCATCCTCCAGCAGCAAGATTCTCCCTTTTATCATGTGTGTCAGAACACAGATAATAAATATGCACCTGTGTGCTTCCAAGTGTCTATTCCTTCCGGATAAGGGCTGATAGCGAACAGTTGCATGCAGATTAATGCCCACAGTCGGCTGTGATTGTCTGGGCGAGTGCTATGGAGTAGTCTGTTAGCAGGGCTGAATGGTTCCCTATGAGGGCCATTGTGATGCCGTGAATAGCGAGGAAACCTCGGGGTGTCATTACCATACGGTGATCACGAAACCAAAGCACAGGCAGGGGGAAAATACAAACTTTTGGCATCGATTCCTACTTGAAAATAAACCTCCAAACAAAACAACTGCAGCACATGGTTCTGATGATATGACGGTACATCATTCAGAATTTTTGGAGTTCTGGTTCTTCTGTCTCCTCTGGGCTGCAGAGATTTCCTCTTTGACCTTCTCGCTGTGCCGTGTCAATCAAGTTGAAAGCAGCAGCGGGTCCATCCGCCTCGCTCGCTCTTGGATTCGTAGATTAGCCTCTAAAACCGTTCTTTCGATTGTTGGGGCGGCTCTGTATCCCTGTGAATCCTCTTAGTAACAAGAAACACTTGGTAGATCTACGAAGGGGAAAGGTACTAATCCTAAAGCCCTGCCCGTCTGCTCGTATGCACACTCAGTTCACCCGCCCACTCACTTCGTCAATCCCTTATTTCCCAAGCCCCATAGCAGCAAACTGACTTCAAAGTGTTCCGAGTGAGTCACCTGTGCGTATTTTCATTGGTGTGCACGCCACATAGAAGTTTGATACGTCTATGTCTAGCGGTGGGAAGGAACGATGGTCTGATTGAATCTTAGGCTCTTATTCCTGGTCTTTTCATTTCGTCAAAGATACCTTTTTGGTTCAGCTACAGTATTTCTTGTCTCCATCTGTCTCTCCGTCTTCCTTTAACCGCCTCGGTGGATTCTGCCTCCAAGCCCAAGCACGTCTCCTGGAGCTCGTCCACCAACAGACACACTCTCAGCTCTTCTCGGGGATTTAAATAAGAGGCCTCATCAGCCAGCCTTGTTCTCACAATGCTGGTATTTCTCCTCCATATATGCAGTAATTATCCCAAATGAGCAGAGTTGCCTCCTTTTATTGCAGCTGGAAATACACATTTGTTTGTGTGTATGTCTTTTGAATATGTGTGTGCGTGCGCGTGATGGCCCGCTGGAATCTCCTTACAGCTCAGCTCATCACATATTTAGACTTTTTGTTTCTCAGTGAGCGGCCCCAGGCGGCAAGAAGTTAGTGCAGCAGAGTGAGTGGGTTCAAATCAGCATGCTGATGACTGCACAATGCTTAAGTTGCATCAGGTCTTCTGTAATATGCAGGCCAGTTTGCACAGCTATGGCAGACGTACTCATGTACGGACGTCCGACGTGAACGCCACCACACCTGAGCCGTGTGATCTCAACAATAGCCCGGCTCAGCGCGGCACGACGATTTCTTTTGTCAGTTATATTCCTGGTGTTAAGGAATGCGTAGCCTGGAGTGTAAACAGGTCGCTGTATTGTGGTGTAAGCGACTTTTCCTGTGATAGCGCTAGAGAGACTCAGTTGACAAAAACATCCCCTTTAATCCCTTTGACAGGAGTCCGACTGTTTCAGACTTTATTATTTAATGTGTTTTCTGTTTGAGCGTAAGAAGTCAGTTGAGGCTGGTGGGGGTAAACCCTGTCACCCCTCTATGCAGCGTATGTGTGTGTGTGTGTGTGTGTGTGTGTGGCTCCATGAGTCACTCTTGCTCCTTGGGTTTTTCTCTCATGAATAAAATATCTGGTGTGCTGTGAGTTATAGTGGATTTGTGCCTCTACCCATGTCTCTTCCTCCGTCCCATTCTGTCCGTATGGGAGGAAGATGTCCGCTGTCTCCTCCTCATTCAGGTTCTTTTTTATGAGATAAATGAGTCATACCTCGGATCAGGTGAGGCCAGCGCACTGATTTTTTTTTTTCTTGTGTAACATGAAACGGAGTGGAGGCAGGCAGCTAAGAATCAAAACCGAAGTTAATCTATGTGCTAGGTTGTGTTCTGTGCATTTGAGTGATCAACTACCCCAGAAACTGTAAGAGCATAAATTACTCAAGGCCCATTTTTTTTAAACATTACTGCTCTTAGAACCGATTCTCCACAGAACTTTGTGTGTCTAGTCGAACAAGAGAGTTCAGATAAAACACACTTTTCCAAACGTCACTTATAATTGATGCCTCTTTTCTTAGTACTTTGTTTATTTGTGTCTTTGTCTCTGTTAGAGCTGAAGTGTGTGGGCGCCTCTGTCTGTCTTTATATGTGTGTCTCTTTGTGAATCGTGTGTCTCTGTACTTATTTTGTCCTGATGTGCACGCCGCAAGCTGAGAAGACATTTTGTGATGTTTGCAAAGTTTTGGATTGCTTTAGGATTTGAGGACATTCACGGCCACAGTGTCTATATTTTGTTGTTTTCTGTTGATTTGAGAACCATGAGAAGTCCCATTTCATGAGGTTCTTCCACCAACTTATCTACATACCCAGGAATAAACACTGCTGCAGTTTATAGCTGAAGGAGAATGAAGTGTTTTGCCTTGATAAGCTGCCCTAGATGACTGGCAGGCTGCCTCGCCGCTGCTGTTTTGCTGAACAATTCTTCTCAAATACTTCATTCGCTGCCAGGCAAAACACAGCATGTTAGTTCCAGCTACATCCCTGTCTGTCTTCCTGCTTCCAGAGCTTCCTTCACAACCGTCCTCTCTTTATCCCCACGCCTGTCGTGAACATGGTATCGTGCGTACAGGAACAGCAGCATGGAGTCCATCCTGTTTTATTCCATGTTCATCCCTTTTTTTCCCCTGAGGAGAGTTGAGGGAAATGAAAATGTCAGAACGGAACGAGATAGAAGCAGTGCAATGTAACTGTATACCCTCAGAGAAACAGGCTGTCTTGCAGCCGCCGGTGCTCCAGCTATGTGTCGGCCCTGTTAGCAACCTATCTGATACAGCACTTTCTCAAGGAGAAGGTGGCCAAGGACAAACAGAAGCTCAGTAGGGACACAGCGAGAACACAGGGTTGATTTCATCCCTCAAAGATTCAAAGTCAAAGTAGGCAAAGGGGAAGCTAGCATTCCACCTTGAACTATGGAATCATGTCCAGACATTGAAATTAGATGACAGAATTCCCCCATTCATCCTTAATCTCGTACATTAACACATAATCATTAATTCAGTGAGAGCTGTAGTACAATATAATGAAGAGCTTAAGCTCACAGATTCAATCCCTGCCCTCACATGAGTAATAAAAAGCTCTAGGTGTTGTATAACTTAACAAGACGGCAAAATGTGAGAGAGGGTTGGGAACAGACTGGATTTCTTTGACATAATTTCCTCCGTCTAGAATTGAAAACCCCAGATGATGGAGTAGAAGAAATTAATGTAGCTTGAATGCAAGCAGGAAACTGGGAAATAAAGGACACAATAATAATTTCAGCCAGAGCTACAACTCATCGTTCTGCCTCATTCTGTATCTCCATTTATTTCCCCTGCGTCATCTGTACACCGGTTTTCAGGAATACAACTTAATTATGCAGAAACAATAACCTTGGAAGGGTCAAAAAGGTAGGACAGTCAGTCGTGTGGCTGCAAGCAATCATTTTTTAATGTTAATTAATATTATATTATGTTGTCAATATAATTTTAGAATTTCTAAAAATGGTGATCACAAGCCTGTAGATGGGGATGTTACTCAACAGAGATTGTGCAGCAAACTGAATTTTGACTGTAATTGGATCAGAGTTGAAGGACTATTCATGTCATTGGTTAGCATGTGTAAAGTGCCTTTTACAACAATTTCCATTTTACATAATAATGGCCTGAAATGGCACTTTTTTTTTTTGGATAGAACTACATGAAACATGAATTCTGCAGCCCCGTGTCTCTATCAGCCATTTTGATCTGAGATAAAAACCAATCAAGCACACTAGAGAATCCCATTAGGTTGATGAGATATGAATATAGCTCCCAGCACAAATCTGAAATAGTCTGCTGTTTTCAGACAAACCCATTAAAAGTCATTTGATCTTCCCCAGCTAATTATAGAGCCTTCTGAGCAGCTTCACCGTATTCACTGGTCTGAGCCCCCTTCATTCCCCACCTACCCTCCAATTGCTCCCATCAGAGTTTTGTCACATCCTATCCTTATGCTTCAGGAGCATATTTAGCTTTGCTTGCACTACAACTCGAGATCTGGGAGCTGACAAGCCGGCACTGTGGCGCATTCAGGCGATGGCAGATGTGTCTGCCTCATAAGCCCCTTTTACACAGCTACTTCAGGAATGACAGTTGCATCTATATTGTTCTGTATTACTGTTACAAATCCCAAAGGTTAGGCCAGCCAGACAAGACGGGATGAGACATTTCAATTATATGTAGTTTGGTTTAAAAAAGTACCTAGTAGCCATTAGCAGCTTACCCAAGATGAAGAAACTAAAAAATGATTGACTTAGAATTAGAGAGACTGCTCACTGGTAGTTGTTTGCCACAGGAAAGAGTCATTCGACCTTAAACTGAAAGGAAAAACACAGTAGGTGGGGTCAAAGCCAGATGGAGACACATGGACTATGTAGAAAACATGCCTGGAGAGATTTGAGTGTGTCTGCTATGAATCAGACACACCACTGGGTTAGCTGTGGGCATCCTGAGAGTTATATTCTTCTTTAGCCTTCCTGAAATCCCTCTACCCTACCAGTGAAGACTAGCTGGGGGGGTTAATGGCATGGCTTGATGACAGATAAGCGTATCCACATTACAGCCATCAAACCGCCCAGCTGGATGGCCTCCCTTGCATTGCCTGGAGCATCACAGGCTCGTAGAGTTGTGTGGGTTCCATCTCTTTTCCGTTGCTCAATGTCTGCAGGGGAGTAATGGAAGCGTGAAGTTCTTCAATCAGTACACATGCTCATTTGAAATCATCTTGGTGGCCCATAAGAGACCTGCTGGGCCCAGTACTGGACTCTTCTGCTGTCTATAACTTGCAACTGTAAATCAGATCAGAGTTCAGTGTTGTCACTATGGCCCCAGGCAGGCTAAAGCCTTATCAAGGAAGCAGCAGTGATGGATAAGGACTCTTGTGGGCTGCACTTGAACCAACCATATTCAAGAACTGTGGCTGTAAGGGCTGTCAGTGAACATATCCCTGCTATGTTAAAGCAGGATTTGTCTACTGTCTACTTTTCACTTTTCTATCAAGATGGCCGTGTTGATGTCAATATTCATTCGATAAAATAAAGTCTTCTGTCTGATTCCTCGAAATACATGTTTTTAAAAATGCTTTCCTTGGATTCTTTTCTGATTATCTTCACCCTTTTTTCTGAACAATTAAGTGACCAATGATCCCTATAGCCGATAGAACATGCTTAGTTGGCTGAAAACACACAAACAAGGTCCAAGTAGTGCAAATGATGCTAGATACACCAAAAATCAAGGGTGCTCACAAATAGCCTGGGATTGGCCATCATTATGTCAATCCCAGGCATAATGATGGCTAAACATTACAGCTCAGTAGTTTTATCAAAATGTATTTATTTCAAAATGTGTTTATATTTTCTTCCTTAAACTATGTTTAATACTTACAAACTATTTGGATTAAAGCTGTCTCACAATTGATAATTTGATTAAATCAATTATGTAAGTTAATTTTTTTTTACTTGCGTCAAAAGACGAGGTAAAACGTGTGCATTATGGCAACACATTAAATGTAATATCCCTCTTAACATGCCAGGACTGTCAAGGTCAACGACTTTATGTCTGCATTCCCACATACTACACCTGTCGCTTGCTGTCGTCTGATGATGTCACATCTTTTGGTCACATGGCTACACACTGGTGGACTCGTCTTTCTCCTGCAGCTCTCAAACGCCAGAATGGCCTCGCCACAACTCACTGCTGCTTTGTAGCAGCTGAGTGTGATATTTCCATGTTGTCCTTGAAACTGCCTTTTCCCGCCTGCTCTCAATGTCTTCTCCCACTTAGATAAAGTGTTCTTGTTCCCCATGTTTCTCACTGCTGATTTCACTGTGTCACACAGTTTAGGGCAGATTGGTTATTTTATGTCTCATTCTGCACTGTCCTTGCTCTTTCTTCACCTTACACTATCCTTTTTTTTGTTACTTTGTTATCTCCCTGTTCCCTCCTTGCTTCACTATTTCCTTTTTTGCTTGTTCAACAATTATGTGCTCATCATCTGAGGGAGTCAGAAAGCTAAGAGAGATGTCAGTGACAGGGCTCAGGTACCGTGTTACTCTTGTTTCTATATTGACAAGTCTTCCTGCCTGTCAGCCTCCCTCCCTCTCCCTTTGGGCACTCCCGCATGGTGCTGCATGCAAATGAGTGTCGAGTCATCCGGCAGAAAAATGAAAGAGAGGAAGAGGGAGTGACAGAAGAAAGGAAGTGTGCGGCGCTGTTTTCACTCAGCTTGGAGGGTTTGAGAGGAAGAGAGGAGGAGAAAGTGAAGTGAACATAGGTCATTTCTTCCAAATCCCCTCTCCTCAACGCTAGAGATTAGGTGGCTGTGCTCTTCAGCAGACGAGAGAGAGAGAGAGAGAGAGGGGCACACTCCTGCATCTAATCCCCGTCTTTCAAACTGCTGAGAAAGCAGTACAAAGTGGGGGAAGAGTCAGCATCCACATAAAAAAGCCTGTGTAAAATAGAGGCCCATAGTTCAAAACAAACTGAGCTGCATCTAACAATCGCCTAAGCCCTAAATCTCTGTGTGGCTGCTGTCTGAACCGAACAAAACTGCCCAGCTATCACATATCAACAGGCTTCCTCTCCCATCACATTACCTAAAAATCCCCTCCGTGTGCCAGAACGACCCCTGAAATCCTCCTTACCTGCTCTGCCTAAATGATGTTAGGCTTAGACAGACTGTAGTCATGACAGTGATACACAACGATGTGCAACAGCAAACACCCAGTCTGTCCTCCTCTTTCTCCACTTACGCTAGGTAGAACTCCCACACAGCACAAGGGGGGGCTTTTAATAAATTGACAGGCAATGGCCAATTTAATCAAGCAAATGTGTTTTAGATTCAGGCCCATCAGTTATTTGATCCACATACTGACTCATTTGAGGACAGCAGGAGGAAGAGTGAACAAATGCAAGCTTTCAGAGAACAGTAAGGGATTAATTGTAAATAGAAGAAAGGGTTAGGTGAAAAAAAAACATTTGGATGCATCACATGTCCAGATTCAATGACGAGGTTACAGTATAATCCACCTAAGTCAAACTGGAATATTACAACCTAGTCCTGACAAGGGTGAATGCCTTTGACACTTACTTTCCTTCATGTTGAACAAAAAGGATGGTGGATTGTAGGATACTACATCCATTAAGGCTGTTCTTTCTGGGGCCAGTGTGTATTCTTGACATTGCTCTCAGTCCTAATAACCAACGGACGGATCTGCTCAAGCGTACTGGGAAGTGGGGAGTCATGTTTAGGCTAAATGCATTGTTTGACTCTGTGTTGAGACTACTTGTTCTGTCTATTTTAGTCATAAACATCTGGCACAGAGATGTCAAGAATGTAATCCGCTCTAGGCCACGTGGGCATTAAGCCTGGATAGAGAGGGCTGAGAGGGTCGTGGCTCACATGGCTCTGCTGGAGAGAGACAGGCAGAGAGGCAGGTGGCAAGATAAATGTATAGATACTGTGGCTGAGGCAGGAGGAGATGCATGCACAGAGTTGTTTAGAGTGCTCCAAGGGAGCTGAGGAAGGACGAGGGAGATGGAGGACTGAAAGGGTTGCTCATTCAGACAGCTTTTAGCGTGCAGAAGTGAAGAATTTGTGATTGTTCTGACAGGAGCTCTATAGAGGTTGTGAGCATGCTCATCCTTCGTCATCATCTCTTGCAGCTGTGAGGCTGCTGAAAAAAAAAATGCACCTGAAAACAGTCATCATCGTCTTTATGCAAAATGAAAAGCAATTATCGTATTCATGTAAGAAATCGTTTTTACACTACACCTTCCTTATTCATGTAACCATGCACCTGTGTAGCTTAGCAACTAAACAACAAGCTCTGGGTAAAACCTTTGATGTAATTACCTCTTTATCGTTGCAACAGATTGTTATCACCTCCTCCATTGACTGATTTTAGTGTGTATGCCAACTTTCTCTGCCAATACCAGCACATATCTTAGACCCAGAAGTTGTTTTTTGTCATACATTTTGCAGACGTTTTGGAGTATTGGCTAAAATTCAGCTCTAAGAAACCACTCAGGATCACTGCAATTAACTGGTAGTCAAAAATTTATGAAGCATTCTATTTTTTTTTCTCTCTCAAAGTTGTTGTGTTGATCCTTGCTCCTCCAGAGAGAAGAACAAATATTTCTAACGATGAATAATTATTCAATCATAGAAGAATTCTGGTTTTACTGACTGAAAGTCACGCTTCTGCCCTGCCTCTCCCCTTCAACCCGTCTCTTTTCCTTCATTCCTTTGTCTCTTCTCAAAATCTCTTGACAGTGATTGGAATAACAAGACAGCTGTAGTCAAGCCCTTACTGGCATGCACTGCCTAAATTTGGTGCATGTACTGCAAATAGTACCACCAGCAGAGTTAGAGGTAAGATCTTAAGCCCGAGTCCAAGCCCGACCCGGCCCTAAATTCGGGTCGGGCTCAAAATGTCAATTATTACTTTTGGGTCGGGTCGGGCTTTAATACCCTCGGGCTCGGGTCGGGTCGGGCTGGATTTTTTTAGGCCCAATCTTACCTGTACACGGAGTACAAAAAAACTTGCTTTCTTGCTTCCTCCTCTCTGGCTGCTCCCCAGCCATCTAGAACCCAGTCTGCCCTGTATCTACATAATCTGACCATGAAGCCAGAGAAAACAATTAGAATATTATGATGGTGGTGAATGACCCTCAAGTTGTGTGATGGGGCTAGGACAAATTTTCCAGGGAAATGTAAGCAGCTTGAAGTTAATGTCAAGAGGGGCCATAGGGTAACGGCTCATAGGTCTCCTCTTGCACGATACTGCTCTCCATGCTTCAGTGGAAGCATCTGCCCTAACAACAGAAAGATAAAACACTCGATGCAGCAGGAGCGTTGCTGGTGTCGGCCACAAGACTCTCATCTCATCTGAACAGTTGAACAACATCAAAAGCAGCCGAGATAACAATGCAAAACGTTATGGACAACACTAGGTGTCTGAAAAATCGTGTAGCAGGGAAAAAATAAACTTTGAAGTAAGCGAAGGGAAAGGCATTAAAAGGGGAGAAGTAAGAATCATTGCCCTAATGTCAGAGACTGAGTGTTCCACAATGGGCAATTGTTCCCGTGGCTTGCTGCCGTTTGATCCACTGAATCTACTTAAATCAACTGAACCACACATTACATGAATTACTGAGTTCATTGGTTTGTCCCTCTGCAGAAATACTCATACATTAAAACTCTACTTCTAGGAATATAACATTTTCTGAGACTAATTAGTCTAATTATGCATTCATAGTGCAAGCAAAAACAAGGACCCTGAAGTCAAATATTTTCTCTCTGCGTTAGTCATCATTGAGCGAGAAACTTGTTCAACTAACCTCCGAGGCTTCCTGTCAAATGAGGATACCTCTTTCTTGGTTGAGTATTCCAAAAATATAGTTGATCAAGTTCACAGGTGGGCTGTGCACTTAAACCTCATTTCAGCGTTTAGCACAGGGGTTGTGTAGTGGAGTGGGAGGATGGATCTGGTCTACCATTAGGACTATTTACACAGAGATATATAGATATCAACTATGAATCAATGCCAAATAGTATGATCATTTAAATCAGTTTCTAACACAATTTGATGATGTGGTTACATGTCCATTTTTTCCACCATAAAATCATCTCTGAGATCCCCTCTAAGACAGAGCGTCTTACATGATAAGTTTAGGTTAGGTTTTCTTCTAATCTTTAGGCTTTTAGGAGTGAAGGCCGCTAACAACTCTGCTGCAGGATCCAGCAACTCTTGGACATCCCTGGAAGCTTTATCTAACTGTTCAATTGAAATGTATCTTCAGGAAAAATTTTATAGAGACTGTGAAAGTTGTTCAAAAATGTTCTGTAAAATGCTCGGGATATTTAAAACAGGACCGTCAGGACCGTCAGGACCGTCAGCACAAACAAAAGACCAACATTTGTGTTTTATATGTGCTTCATGCCTTAAATTGTGCAACCATTTCTTTCTGCTACATCTGAATCTTTAGACCTTTACATTTCTAAGAAAATTATAATTATTGAGTTGTCATCCAAAGCCCACCTGTTTGGACCTGTCCATTACTCACCTTCTGACTTAATACCTTGCAGCCTTCTCAGATTTCCAGTCCAAAGTACTTCACACTTGAAACTGCAGCTACACAACAATACAGACACAGAGAGATTGAATAAACAGATTTTGAAAGAGAAACAATGTGATTCTGACCAAAAATCGAGTAAATCCTAACCATTCCACTCTCCAAACAGCTGTTGTGGACAAACCCTTCAAAGCAGCAATTATTTAGTTTTTAATTGTCTCTTCCAAAACATTCAGATTACATTACATGTGAGATTGACAGCTGATGTGTTTTTGTTGTCTAATCTTCAGTGTGGTATTATCCTGCTGTAACACATCCAGAAAACACTACTGGTTGGTTCCATCTTTTCTGAACATATCGTGTCTCTCAATTCAAGCTGTGACTTCCTGTTGGGTAAATATTTTAAAAGACACTAGTAGCAATCATTGCCATGTCTTTATCTCACGGGAAGCTTTATTGCGGGATACAGTGTCATGGCAATGGGTACGTTAATGGTAATGAGGGGCCTTAGCACAGGCAAAGCTTTGTGTCCTGGTTGCCTGCTTATGTGTGAGTCTGGGGGAGATATGTGCGAGCCTATGGACCTGAGGGTTATTTTCCTGTTTCCACACCAGGACACTGATGCTGGATGAACCAAACAGGGCAGAGCAGCTGCTCCCATGAGGGCCTTCCTCTGCTCCATTCAGTCAACACAACGCCAACCATCCTGTCTCCCTCTCCACCAAATTGCCTCACAACCGTGTCCTTAGTCCCTCATTCCCCGTTATTTTTTCAGTCTCGTATATCCCCCATTCTTTTTCCTCCTACCTGTCCTCCCACTGTCACTGTGAGCCTCAAATTATACCTCCACGCTGGCTTCCCACTCTTCCCCTAACCTCTCGTCAGTTGACTTTTGCAAACTGTTTCTCTGTTTGCTCTCTTTCTCTGTCTTGCCCTTTTCCTCCTGTCCCCCTCTCATTTTCCTGATGCCTCATTTTATTTTGGAGCCAATGTTCCTCTGTGTGAATAGCTGGGATGCTTTTGTAGAACGTTTCCATAGTGATGAGCCATTTGAACAAGTCGTCATTCAAGTCTGTTTGCTGAAAGCTGGAAAGAGGCCATATTATCTACCCCTGACACACAGTACGACCTGCGCCACTCAATCATCACAACTGTTACTCTGCCACCAAGCAGCTTCTGCCTGTGGTACAGCTGGTGCTTGGTTAGGAATATGTTCAATTTTGTTTGGCTCGTTTGGTAGAGCATGGCGACGCCGGGGTAACATTAATAGTCTTTCTGGAAAGAATTGGTCAGGTGTATTTCAAGGTGGGACACCAGTAAAGAACTGCTGGAAAAGTAGAAGCAATTAATTTCTTCATTGATGCACATCCCTGCATCATCTCCATTTATAAGAACAGGTGGAAACGTAGGCCAACAGCCTGTGTAAGATTAGATAATGGGGTATATGTTATCGTTTGATTTATATTATTTAATTTTTAGAATTGCAGTGGTAGCACTTCTAAGCAATATAGGCAGGGAAGAGGCAGGAATCCACCCCCCTCCAATCATGGGCTCTCATGTATTAAAAGCTGCGATGTCAAGCATCACTTCAAAAACACCCACAGCACATGTTTTTTATCAAACACATTTTATATTACATCAGCTCATAATGTTGCTTGGCTAAAACAACACAACTGAAAAGGCTGCAAGTAAATGCAGAATACTGGTTTGAGTGAGGGCGGCACGGTGGCGCAGTGGGTAGCGCTGTCGCCTCACAAAACGGCTGGTCCGGGTTCGAGTCCCGCTCTGTGCGGAGTTCCCATGCTCTCCCCGTGTCTGCGTGGGTTCTCTCCTGGTTCTGCGGCTTCCTCCCACCTCCAAAAGCATGCGCTTCAGGTTGATTGGCCGGTCCCACATTGACCGTAGGAGTGAGTGAGTGTGTGTGTGAGTGATTGTTTGTCTCTATGTGCCTCCCGTGGTACACTGGCGTCGTGCCCGGGGTGTCCCCTGCCTCTCGCCCTGAGACTGCCGGGATAGGCACCGGCTCCCCCGCGACCTGTGTAAGCGGATTAAGCGGGTTAAGAAAATGGCTGGCTGGCTGGCTGGTTTGAGTGTGGCTTCGCAATGGATGGATGGATGGATAGATGGATGAAGCCTCTCTTAGGTTCTTCATCGCTTGGACTCACTCTAATAGAATCACCCCATTTTCCCTTTAGAAATTTTTTGTTTGTTTGTTTTTTGGCCTAAAACAACATGGTTTATCAGTGGTATTTCCAGTGATTTGTGCTCCTTAGAACGGCTCCACACACTGATCAATTAAGGCATGTTCGATCAAGCACATATTGAGCAAAAAGAATTACAAATAGGCTTACCATCTGAAGCCAGGGCTGGTACCGGCATGTCATCGCCACGTCGTTGTCTTCCACAGTGGGTGTTGGATATGAGGTGTTTTGCCGCTCCCCTGTGACAGTTCACAGCTGATGGAGCTGCAGACTTTCCTTTTTTTATCCGATCCTGTCTTGCTATGAATGATGGGAGACTAACAAGAGGTGGCCACCATTTCCAATGTCTTTCTGTCACAAATTCAAACAGACACAGGCGATACGCACTTTGAATGAGTTCATTTTATCTCGTCGATGCATGATGTGAAAGTACATGAGAGCATAGTGTGAAATTATTTACAGAAGTCCACTATTACAGTCCCAATGAGAAATTTATCCCATGATTAGAGATTGATTTCCAGAGGAGGAAAATTAATGGCGTCTTTCTGTTAAGAGGACAAGAGGACAAGGATTCCCACAGTTTATAAGGAACTATAAAATTTCCTGGGCTGTCTCTGAAGGGACAGTGAGACTGACTGGACTTCCCCAAATTCTGGGGCCGTTTTAGCACCATGGGCTTCAAGTGGTGACTCATACGACACTTTAGACGTGAAGACAAAAGGGCACTTGTTTCACGCAAAGCAGCCTATTAGCATTCCAGTGGGAGAAATAGCATTTAGATACCTTCTGGGTTTTATGGTTCTGTTTATATTATGTGCCCTTTAGAAAGTGGGAGAAGGCGGAGGTGATTGGTCTGTCACAAAATTTCACAGTGTCACTGTTGCTGGAAGGCCTGCACCCTCTTGTCTCCGTGTTATCTGTGGCGGAGCTCCGCCGCTGGGGGAACCAAACCAATATGACATGACTTCATTTAGCACAAGTGTGTGTTGACGTGCATGTTTGTGTTTATAGTAATAGAATGTGACAGGGTTGCTGTATTTTATGAGTTATATTAGTCTACAAGAGCAATGAAGCGTGATAAAATCTCCTACGATAGAATCTTTTCAATGATTATTATAGTAATTATTACTTTTCTTGATTTCTTAGATTTTTGAATTTGGATCAAATAAAATCAGATGTTAGTAGACATTTTTTAACAATCTGTAGACTAAAGAAAAATATGTTGATATATATTTTTTAAAATTTTTGTTCCACTCCTCAAACTTGCTTTGTGTTTGATTTCCCTGTGCAGCAGCCTCTGCCACATTATGCTGTATGTTTGTACTTTGCTCCGGCTCTAATACGTGGCGGCTCATGTCAACATCTTAGCCAGGTTGTCTCACCTATGTTAAGCCCATAATCTGAAAAAGCAAAACTAGATTAGAGTCTGAATGTTCATCAGGACCGCAAAACTCTGTTGCATGTATGGCTATTTTGGAAATTACTTCTTTAACCACTGCAGTCACAAACAAAGCCAAATGATATGTTTGAAAAATGAAGCATATTAGTCAAAGTTCCTGTCTAAATTCTGAAGCATGAAACACAATAAATCCTCATTTGGTGTGCTTCAGTCACACGTCCTGCTGTCTACCTGTGTCACAGTAACGATGAGAATAAAGGCTTAAATGTCATCAAAAAGGTTACAAAAATGTCTGCTTTCGGAGTCCTTTATTTTGAATAGGTGAAAACATCAGCAGTACCCAGGAAGTGTTTCCATGTTTTTACACAGCCAGACGTCTCACCACATGCTGGAGCTTTCATTGATTGATGATTCAAACCTTTGCACACAGGCAATTCACAAGGAACAAACAAGAGACACAATAAATGAGCACATACAATATAACAACACATAAAAAAAAACAGGAGATGGAAATTAGTGTTGATGTCATGCTCCTATATATTGCACATGTAGATAATTTTCCTCTGTTTGGGCATGTGTGTGTGAGTGTGAGTGTGTGTGCGTGCGCAGCTTTCTCACCATCGTGTTAAGTATTTATTCACCACACGGTCAGATTAGGTGGATTAGCAGTGCCAAGCATTTCTCTCTACAGTCACATGGACACAAAGCATTCTGGGAATCCGCGTGTCCTTGCTAGTGTCTCATTCTGGAGCTGTTTTTATGAAAACTCCACTGCCGATGGTTTGCACATTTGCCAAAATTAGACTTCTTCTGTCTGCACTGAGGGAGGCCTGAAAGGGTTGCAAACCAGGTGACAGTGGAGCTGTTTTTGTACATAACGCAGACAATTTGGCCAAAAATTCTGTTTGTCAGAAAGATCAGCTGTGTGTTCACATGGGAGCTGTGTATATAAATGGAGAGATTCTGTCTCACTACTTGTGTTGGAGGATCATCAGAAAGCCCCATAAGGCTCAGGTGTTTTAAACATTACGCCCCCTTTATTTATTGAAACTCTCCCACTTAGTGTGTGTTCCGAGTCCACAGGCATGCTACCCTGAGCAGTTGACCGGAGACCACACACACACACACACACACACACACACGCACCCACACACACACACACACACAAACACACACACACACACAAACAGATTGGATTAACTTCTTTAGTCTTGTGCAGATGCTCTGTGGTAGGTCATGTACTAACTCACTCGTACTGGTCCTCATTAAGGAATACTAACCATTGCGAGTTTGTGCTACTTGTATTAGTTTCAGTTTTCATTCTTTATTATCCCTTCACACAATCCATTTTGTTGAATATGTCAGGCTTCTTTGCTTCCCATTCAGCGTGTTTGAAGGGGACCTTTTTCGGTCTTTCATTCTTTTGCATCCCATAAAAAATCTGCTTCTACATTCTAGAGTTGCTGGAGCTAAATAATGCATCACTGTGATTTGATTTTGCCAGATATTCTCTGATTTATCATTATTTCATCGTGGCTATGTTCAGCTTTTTCACATGAATGTTTGCGTTTGCTGGCTCCTCCCTGTCAATCACCCACGGCAACACATTAAAGTCACTGGGAACTTATTGTGAAAGAAGGAAATTAAACCTTCACCTGTTGACTGCTTGCACAATGTAAACAGTGAATGAATCTCTCTTTAATGCTTGTTTGCATTTGCTGGTTTCTCGTAGACTAATTGGTCTATTTATCTCTAGCAAGGACAAAAAGCATCATCTGCCATTGATGTTCTGTGTGTGCTATTTCATGATGAGCACTGTCATGTCTCTACTTGTTTTATGTGAAGTTTGGTGTGGAAAACATAGCAGGCCAATAAAATGTGTTTGTGTGCTGGAGGCAGACAGGGAAAGCAGGGACAGACTAGTGTGTGTTTGCAGTAAAAACTTAAAACCAGCTAAATGATCCTCAGCCCACACAGCTCTTGACAAGCATCTTTAGACGCAGGCCAGTCTCTCCTGCATTCCTGCCGTTCTTTATTGCACTGAAGCCTCTGTTTATTTGAGGATAATGTCACACTGGGATGCATGCTATATTGGCACATGTTCCCTGATGCTTATGTCTGTTTGCCCTATTTGCCTAAGCTTTTGCTTCCTTATTGAATCCCCCTTTTCCCACCCTCCTCTATCTTTCTCCCTCTTTGTCTCCCTCTTTATTAGCCTCCACGTAGCAGCAGGTGTCCTCACTTACTCTTGATATAATATCACTCAGCGAGTCGGTAATGACAGATGAATTCTTGATGACTTATCCTGTTGCCTTGACATATTTTTATAATATTCATGTGCCTCTATCTGTTGTTCAATATTTGAGCACAAAGCAAGAGCTTATCCATCTTAATGGGTCAAAGGATGCCAGGCAGATACTGCAGATCGTCATGAAAGAACAAAAAAGTCAAAATACCTGTTTCTCATGCATCTGAAAACTTTCATTATTAAATATAGCTCAAAATATCTTACATTCATATTCTTGCTTCTCAACGCAATTGGTCAAAATATCATTCGTCAAAATGTGATTGCACATTTTTGTAGTTTTCCAACTTTTGATTTTTAAAAATGAATCAATGACTGAAGACACAAAATCCTGATCTGTAGAAAATCAATCACTTTCGAAGTTATTTCAAGTGGCCAGACTTTAAGGAGGAGTTCAGGTGAGATAAATCGCAGTGAAAAAAGATAAGGCAATAACTTTGACCACAGCAGCCATATTTCCAGCTCCCTATTGACTGTAAAGTAACTTTGCTTCCACTGTTCAAAGAAAACCAAGACAGCGTAAAAAAACAACAACAACAACCTGACAACAGTACTCCAGCTGTTGCATGAACAGACTCGAAATAATAAGGACTTCAGTCTCCAGATGACACCAAATCTTTCTGTATATTGCGTGTAGTGTTGCTTCTCACACGCAAGTTGTTTTTTTTATGTCAGTCAGCAGAACTGCCTGCCCGGACTGTTGTCCTGAGGCCAGGATTCTTCTGTTCCTTCTTCTGTTACAGGTGTTTCTGGTGACAAGAAAAGGGAGTGCAGACAATACAGATTTCAGAACCCCCCCCTCCCAGCCCTTTACTTCTATGTGTCACTTCTGTTGCACTCTGCTGCCCCCATTGCTTACATCCCGTGAAGCGGTGATGTACAGTATTGTAAGTGTCAGTGTTTGTGCGTTCGTCCGTCCACCAAATATCTTCACAACCATTTCAGAGAGAAGGATGAAACAAAAAGCACATTACCTGTACTCGGGCAGCGAAGGGGATGAAAATGAGATGATGACCTTGACCTTGAGAAAAGTAGGTCAAGGTCAATTTTCAACTTTTGTAGAATCAGGAACCGGGTAATATAGAAAGACAAGGGAGAAGGCCAGTGTGAGTAAGACCACAGATCAAAGCATATCTCAGGAACCGGATAAGATAGAAAGACGAAACACAAGGAGTTATATTCAGGGAGGCAAGGGGATGAAAATTACATCACAACCTTGACCTTGAAAAACTAGGTCAAAGTCACATTTTTGCTTTTATACCTTTTTTACTACACATCTCTGAAACCTCATGACCTCATGAAACCTCAGAAATAGAATGCACCAGTTACATGTAGGATCATGGGTCTTTTATTTAATGACCCTGACCTATGAAAGTAGGTCAGGGTAACATTTTGAATTTAGGGGTGCCGCGGCATGTTGCAGTCTCTCCCTGTTTTCTCCCTGTGTAAGTTCAGCCAAGAGCAGCTCCATTCTTACACACTAAACAGCCATGTGACTGAAGATTTAACGCCGTGGTATAAACGCCGTCTCTACTGCTGGTGTTGAAGACTTAGAGAAAATCTCAGACTTCAGGACTTCGCTGGAGTCACACTGCTATCAGGAAGTCCTCAACACAGCCACACAGTCTGGTTGTGGTTAGACTATCTCCTTCGCCTTCCTCCCTAATGTGGCTTCCCGTGTCCCCCCCCCCCCCATCTCCCTTTGTCTGGTACACCCTGAGCCAATCTCACAAAGAAATGAGATGGAAAAATGAGAGGGAGCACATCAAACGAGCCTGTGCTGAAGCAGAGCGTGGAGAGTGCAGCAGGGCAAAGATATGCAGGCAGAGGATGGAGGGCAAATGAGGTTGAACATGAGCAACTGGGACCAAATCAAGACATGCATATCTATAAGCGTGTTTGGTCTTTGTTTTGTAGTTGCACGTTTTTGTGGGTGCAGATGCGTTGTAAATATACGAATGTGTAACTCTGGATCTGTAGTGGGTTTATGTGTGTGATCGCGTGAATGTGGACTACTCTCTGGCTGGCTCTGCAGCTCAACACACCCTACAGCCAACTACTGATTAGGCAGCACTTGTTTTGTTCTCCTTCTGCTCTGGTCTGCACTTATTATCAGCCGGGGAGCAGGCGTAGAATTAGATGGAGAGCTTTGTTTATCGGGCTGGTACCCAAGCCTCTATCTCAGCTGCAGAGGACACCTCTGCACGCATTGTCTCACGGCTGAGTAAGGGTCAGATATTTGAGCCTTTGACAATCAAGAGGGGATCAGATTCATTCCATTTCCTGTCTACAGGTTCCTCAGAGTGTTTTGAGCAAGTCTAAATCATCATTGCTTTTCTGATTCATTAGTTTATCACGTTGTGACATCCCTCTCATCGGCTAGGTGTTAGCAGGCCATGACTTACCGTTACAGTAAGGAGCTGATCAGTCATGTCGTTGCCAGTAGTAGGTGTGCATTTTCTAAAGAAAGTAGTATAAAGTTATTCTGAGTCAACGACTGTGCGTTCTAGCTTCCTGTTTGCCAAAGGAGGAACTGCAGGGCAATGATTACAGGAAGGACAACAGGGAGGACAGATATGGGGCTGCCTCTCATGTTCAGAGGGTTGGCAGATAAACACAGAGGTAGATAACTACTATTTCTTTCTGACAGATCTAACAAACATATTCTTATGTGTCTGAACAGTGGAGGTTGTAGTGAGTTGGGAACTATCAGTGTTTACCTTGAAGAATAAATGATCCATCCTCTGTGGAAGGATTTTAGTCCCAAGAGGCTTGGAGGAGCAAAGCTCTGCCCTCAACCAGGAATGTCCTGGTTTGTGGGGCGTGACAGTCGGCCTTTTTTCATTTCTTCAGCTCTCAGTGTGCATTCTGTCGGTCACTCAAAAGGTATCAGAGCAAAATACCAAATCCAGTCAAACCCCTACTGGTTTAACCATCAACTCAGTCAAACATTCTTCTGGTGCTGTTAATTTGTCTCCTCTGAGAGCCCCACTGCTCTCTCAACACTGCAGAGCTGCAGTAGCTCCCAAGCACTGACAGGCAATTCTGATGTTGCTTCATCACATGTAGTGCAGTTAACCATTGTAGAACACAAGCATTCAGACTTCACAGCAAGCTCCTGTGTCAGGCTCATCACAAAGTTTATGACAAAAGCTTGTCAGGCAGACAGTGACTCAAGTCTCTCAGCTACAGCACTGTCTAGATTTTGTGGCTGTGTAATGATTGATTGTGTTAAACCTCATTTCTCGGTCTTTCTTTGTCTCACTGCAGGCATTAGCAGCCAATGCAGGCACAGGATTTGCTGTGGCTGAACCACAGGTGGCAATGTTCTGCGGGAAACTCAACATGCATGTCAACATTCAAACCGGCCGCTGGGAACCTGACCCATCTGGAACCAAGAGCTGCGTAGGAACCAAAGAGGGTGTGCTGCAGTACTGCCAGGAGGTGAGTTACTGCGACACAGACATCTCTCAAATCTGCCTCTCATAGAGGTATTATTCAACCACCAAAGTCATATTGAAAAGGGCAGACACCTCATAGGAACTTAGAATATTAAAGCCAGGGTGGAGGTGAGTTTTAGATGCAGATTAAAAATGTATTATCATTTTATATGAATTTTTTTTTTTTATATATACATTTTAGTGTTTGATTATAAGTCTAGTGTGTAACCCATGCCTGGGCTTACACTAGGAGGTAGTATGACAAACCACTGTGGCTCAGTGTAAAAGATTTGAGTAAGTCACAAAAAACCAAACTCTTTGTCCAAGACAGTGGAGCAGCGCAGTGCGGCGTGCCGACGAACGTTCGAGGAGCAAGACAAGAAAAGAGGAGAACGAGAGAAAAAGTTTGTTGTCTTATGTTATAGCTCGGCGATTTTCGCGAGTCCAAAAAAGTTGAAAGTTTTAGCCTTTTTTTCCTAAAAATAAGAACGCCACTGTGGCTACTCAGGCTAAAAACATTGTAGCCACTCTGGAATTGGCGATCGGCTAGCGCAAGCCCAGCATGCTTTCAGTGTTGCTGTTATGTCTAATATAGTATTGTTAATAAGCATTCTGGTCTTCCCTTTGACTTTACGCCTGATATTTTTAATGTATGATTATCCTCTCTGAGATTGGATTTTGTCATTCTGGACAAAAAGAAGTGAGAGGCTGCTTAAAATCTGTGAGAAGTGTTCTGTGGGGCAATTTATTAAAGTATTAACACACACACACACCCCCGCTACATTGATGAAACACAAGATATTTGGTGGAAAAACATCAAAACATAGCAACAGGCTTGTCTTTTAGTGTTGGCAGCTATAGGTGTTGATAAGCCACAATTTAAGGATTTACATGTTGATTATCCAAAAGTTGAGAAAAGTTTTTATTGAGCCAGTAACAGGAAAATAATTCTCTTCCATGTGATGTACGATGAAAGAGAAAATTAACCCTTTGTGGATTACTGTCATTGATTGACCTCAGATTGCTTCTGGCCCTAATGCAGCTGAGGTGTCATAGGTATCCCACTAATGGCTGTTCCTGCATATTTCACACATACCAAGGATTGTATTGATTTTACATCATTATTATAGCTGTAACAGTAATGACTGTACATAAACAGCTGTTGTGATTCAATGTCAAAGTTCTACTGTATTTCAGCAGTAGCAGCATCAATAAAACAATCTGCACATCTGCATAAATTGCTATTATGCCACTTACGCCTAGTGCTAATTTGCATCATAGCTAAATTTACTTTTATTATATGTACTATATTCAAATTAAAATACAGCACTTAGTTTACCATTTGCCTGAAATCAACAAATTCTTTTTTTATGTAATTATAAATAAATGTAAGCATTAGAGGTTAAGCAGACAATGATAGGCAGACAGTACTCTAAAGTGGATGGCATTTTAATGAGCAGCTCCTCTGACTGTCATCGTGTAGAATTGTCTCTAAAATGTAGGATGTGTTTTTCCTGAGCATGGATCTCCTCACTCTTATTTGCGTCTTTTTCCGTATCTTCTAACCCAGGAGGCTCCTGGCTTTGCTGTCATGGTATCTTATGCAGCTATCCATGAAAAAAGCAGGGCCGTATATTTTTCATGCAGCTTCCCCCACAAGCTTCAGTTACATTTATTGATGACATTTTCATGGCATTTTGGGCAAGATGGATCCTCATTCACGGCTGAGCAGATGGCATCCAGAGAATATAAAATGTGGATTAAAGGATCTCACTGAAGCTCCCCTTATCACCCCTTTGGTCTCTCTCTCTCTCTCTCTCTCTCTCTCTCTCTCTCTCTCTCTCTCTCTCTCTCTCTCTCTCTCTCTGTCTCTGTCTCTGTCTCTCTCTCTTTCTCTCTCTCTCTTTCTTTCTGTCTCTGTCTCTCACACACACATACACACACCCTTACACACACAAACACAGAAACACACAATTTCTCATCATTTATTATATTTTTCTCTGCTTCTTCCAACAGATTTACCCTGAGCTACAAGTCACAAATGTGGTGGAAACCAACCAGCCAATTCGTATCGAGAACTGGTGTAAGAAGGAGAAGAAGGTGTGCAAAGGGCATGCCCATATTGTGGTGCCTTATAAATGCTTAGGTAAGCTTGTGCAATCACGCATAGAAGGAAACCACTTATAGTTGCCCTCCATTGAAGGTGTTCTCCATTGTCACCCCTCTTCTACCTTGGCCTTTTACGAAACACTAAGGAAAAAAAGATGGGTATTATAAAACATCTTAGCCATAGGCAGAAGTGACATAGAACAATATTGGAGTCTGATTCAGTCCACTAATCCTGGCCTTGAGCTGCAGATTGAGCAGATCCCCACTGGATGGAAGCTAATGTCTCTCAGAAACGATAGTTAAAGGGGTAAAGCCATTATTGCTGGGGAGGATTGTTGAGCAATAAAGCACAATCTTATTTCCC
This sequence comes from Antennarius striatus, assembly GCF_040054535.1. Taxonomy (NCBI): domain Eukaryota; kingdom Metazoa; phylum Chordata; class Actinopteri; order Lophiiformes; family Antennariidae; genus Antennarius; species Antennarius striatus. The sequence goes on along the minus strand of NC_090781.1, from coordinate 13,694,751 downwards.
CTTCAGACAGTATCCATAAACTCACATAGACACACAGAGTTAGCAAGGGAGGTCTGTGTGGAGGTCTCCTTTATTACTCACCATTCCTCAATTCGCCCGTGCTGTCATGCACACCTCTCACCATCTTCTTTCTCCCGCAGTATCACTATAATCAACAGTGGCAACAGGGCTATATTCTGTTTTATTAAATGTCAGACGCAGCCTCAGATTTTGCAGGCCACGTACATCTGTGCTCTTAAACTCCTGCACACTCCTGCTGCCCCTAAGGGTTATAATCCCACAGAAATACAGCTCTGTACTTCTACCCAAGGGGTCGGCAACCCACAGCTCTGGAGCCGCATGCATCTCTTTAGCCCACCCCTAGTGGCTCCCTGGAGATAAATCACAAAATGGAAAAGATAATGTTGAAAAGAAAAAAAAATAGACAGATTTGATACACATAGCAAAAAATCTTTACAAAGTAAAAAGTTTTCAAAAACTTAAATTACTTTTTCCTTCAATATGACTGTATTAGGCCTACATTTCAACATTTCTGTCCACGAAGACTGGCGTCAGAGCCTTCGACACACGTTTCAACACGATGCTTTACCAGGCGGGTGGCTGTTGTAAACAAACCGCCGGGTGTGGTATGGGCCAAGGATCCCAAAAGGGAAAAAAGATAGCTGATAGGAAAAGAGGATTCAAGGAAGAATAGACCAAATAATTTGCTTTCATCGCAAATGTGGAAGGATTGCGTGCATGTTTGCTTTGCAAGGAGAAGCTGTCAAATAACAAAAAGAGTAATGTGGAAAGACTTACCAGGAAAGACATGCTAAATTTACATAACCACCCATCTGTGATTGAGAGACAGAGTGTGATTGCAGTACTACCGGAGACATTAGAGGAGCGCAAAGATAGATTTAAGAAGTGGATTTCATCTCCAAACTGCTGCTGGTTTTGTTGCAACTTGAGAGATAATAAAACGTGGAAAACCATTCACAGATGGTAATTATATGAATTCATTGAAATATCAGAGCACCTATTTTCAGACTTCAAAAACAAAACAGATAATACAGATAATTAAAGACATTCCTCTCTCCGCAAAGTCACCAATCAACAAATCAAGGACATTAATTCAACTTCAGCATTCTCAATTAAATGTGATAAGTTGTCTGATGTGATTGACATTGAAAAGACAGTGCTGTTGGGCAGGTATGTAAACTCCAATGGGCTGCATGAAGAAATGATCAAATTAATACCACTGAAAGGCCAAACACGGGTGGATGACATCTGTGAGGCTGTGCTGAAGTGTTTAAATGACAAAGGAATAAACACCAAACACCTGATTTCAGTGGCTACAGATGGGGCACCCAGTATGAGAGGGTACCATATTGTAAACTTAATCTACCACCTCAGAAAGGAACATATTTTTTCTGGACCTGGATCTTTTGGATCTCAACTGCTATGATTAAGTGATCCTCATTTCTTACACAGAAGACATTCTCAGCCAACCTCCAACAACACCGGTTCAACAGTAATCTTGTACAAAACATTGAACTTGAAAATCTCAGTCTTCCACAGTTCAGTCCATGAGATATCTTGCTCCCATTTGGCCCATTCACCCTTCTGCATCATCCCCCGCCACCCTTCATGAGTCAACTTCCTCCAATCCTGCTTGCACCACCTGTTGGAGCCAGTGATACCTATATTTGTCTAAAGCTCTGTCATAGCATGACATGAACAGTGAGTCATGAAGTGGTGATTCTGCCTTGGTGTCGATCTGCTGGGCCCAAAGACTTGCCAAAGAAGTGGAATCAGTCATTGTCAGACTTTTATGGGAAATGTGTTATGTTCTTCTGGCCATATAGGGTGACATATTGGTGGCATATCAAGACATCCCCAATAGGGGACAGAAGATGAGAAGGATGAGAAGGTCCAGAATTCTGTAGTTCTGAGATATTTTTAGTGTATTATCTTCTTTGAGTCAGCTATGAAGAGCTTCTAGCTTGTTTTTGTGTTTGCAGTTGTGACTCTCACACATCATCACAACATCACACCCCTTATGTCCTCCCGGCTTGCTGTTTCATGCATTTACACAGATGTCTGATTCAGCATTGTCACTACCACTGCTGCACAGAGGCAGAGTTACGTAGGCCCTGCATTACTTCTTCTTAGAGTGTTTAGAGAAAGGAAGAATAAAGGTGACACCCGTCCATTCTTAAACAGGTTGTGTAAACGGAACTTATGTCAGGAAGTAGAAAACCTCCCCTTGTGCTACAAACACCTCCGCCCATCGTCTCGGAAAAAACCTCTTGCTGATTGAGTTGTTCTGCTTTCCAAGATGAAAAACCTATTAGCAGTTCCACTGGACTGTGAAATGGGCTAGCATTCAAGTGCGTTTTTGGCAAACGCAAAGAGGAGGCTTATGGGAAATTCATGGGACAGCAAACACCACAACTAAAGTGGTCACTTGGTGGCTCAGACAGGAATACAGATGAGACAGGTTGACATGCAGAATCAGTTTCCCAAAGTCGCCTGTTTGCTCTCATCATCACATCCTGGAGTTTTTCCCCTCAATAGTACCTACTGCATCTGAAAGTCCACCTCCCCCTGTCTTCGCTGCCTGGCTGTCACATCCATCAGTAATCCTTCTTTAATATTCAGCAACAGTGCCATGACTGTCATTTAATTAAAACAATCTCATTACTTTCTCTGAAATAATTAAATAGCATCATTGCTTGTTCTCACACATTTTTGTCATCGTTGTTAAAGGTCTACGCACTAATGGTCCATCAAATTACAACGGCCTGCTGTGCTGCTCCTGCGATTTGCAAATTTGACCTGGAAGAACATAAGAGACAGATGGAGAGACAAGCATAAGGTGTTGGCAAGAAGGATGCTATGGAGTGGGTTTTTGCTCAATTATGTAATGGAGCATGTAAGAGGCTTAATTGGAGGGCAATCATATGCTACAAGACCCAATATGTCACTACCACTTCATTCCACATCACCTCTACGGTCCATCATGGTCACACAGTGTTCCAAAGAAACTGACACAAGAGATTCTGCTTCATATCCATCAGTGTACATGAATGATAATAGAATTAAAAAGAAATCTAATTGACTGAAGGAAGGGTAGCTGTAGCTTAAAGGATGTGATTAAAAAGGCTCCACCAGCATGAATGTCTCATTAATAGGTTTATTTGAATAATGCAAATGCAGAGGATGAATATAAGTGTAAATAGAGAGAAATGGGTTTTGCTGTATCCCATTTCTCAAAGGCTCAGTCGAAGAACCACAATCCCTCCATGTTTCAGGTTCACAAACAATGACTCTTCAAATGAATGTGATTTTTGTTCCGTGGTACTCTAATCCCTGCAGCATGATGTCTTTGTCAAACGCCAAAGGCAGACTTTTCGGTTCCATGTGGAATAGTGAGAACAGTCGCAGATGTGAGAGCAGGGTGTTGGTTGTGCATGGCAGTCCCTGTGCACAGTAACTGCGTTATGTTTGGAGGTAGAATCTGAAAGATTTATCTGTATTTTTCTCAGTGCAAAACTATGTAATGCCTGTTACTTTATCTATAAAACCTCTAAAGATGCTAATAGTTAATAAAATCCAGATCGGATTTATTTCAGGCATCCCGAGGCTTATTTTTAGCTCTAATCCTGACCTTGACTTTTAGTCTGCAGTTTCTTTGAAAAACATATGATTTTGTTTTAGTGAGTGGAATTAAATTAGAAACACTTAAAGATATCCTTTGCCTTTTCTGTTGACTAAGACTGTTGAGTTACTGAAGGCAGGACACTCAATGACAACTCCTGATATCACCGTAGAAGTTGAGTGGTTGTCAAATGAGTTGATATTAGATGCGGACTCCATTCCTTCACACTGCCTCTTGAAGTGTTTTGAAAAGAGTCTGAACTGTGCAACACAAACCTCTGGGATCTGTTGGAGTCAGTTTTCTAGTGGGGGGGTTAATGCCTTGAATGCTCCCACTACCACGGGACCCATGCTGGTCTTACGCATTCGTTCCAGCTGCTCTTGCAATCCATGGTACTCCTCAACCTTTTCATGTTCCTTCTTTCAGTCTGGAAGCTGAAGTCCCACAGAACCTTGGCCCTATTGTTCTCAGCCACCTTCTGTGGTATGGACCATTGGAATTTGGGTACTTCTATTCCATACTGGGTACAAATGTTCCTGTAAACCAGGGGTATTCAATCAAAAGTCACGGAGGTCCAGCTATAAAAATTTCCTCTTAGTAACAGGTCCGAACCCAAGTCCAGTTTATGTCTTATAGCCGGCCCCTATGTCCACATTATCATTTATTATCAATTTTCAATGCAGGATATGTTTAACTGAATGCACAACTAGCTCTTTTACCTCACCATGAATAAAAGTAGACCCAGGAACATAAAAATAAGGTGAAAAATAAAATAAAGAAAAATAAAGTGAAAAAAGAGCTGAACAATCTTTTTTCTTGTAAATTAGAGACATTCCAGCCTAAAGAACTGAAGACCTACACTTCAAGTAAAGAAACATTAACATCTTCAGAAAGTATAAATAAAAACTGGCTCTTTCAGGGGAAAAATACAAACAGAACTTTCTTCATGAAAGAAAGTAATTTATTGTACACAAGTGACCTTGAACACAAGATGTACCAGTCCACTGGAAAGAGACCACTGGACTTTATCAGCATCTCTTTTACTGCTGCATGTATGTCCTCTCCTCTTGTGTGTGTTTCATAGTGGTGTTATGCTCAGCAAAGAGCTCCTTATCTTTGTGAAGGAACCTGACACACACACAAGCTACAACTCATCAGTGTCCACAGATATGCATGGTGCTCTCTGAATAGCTGCATCAAGATGTTATTATTTCTGATTTTCTGGTTGCTGTTGAAGCTGACATTGGGAGTTTTTCCACACATCTCATCTTTCTGTTTTCCCTTAAACAATGTCTCAACAACAGCTTTTAAGCACTTATTCATAACTGTCCCATCACTAAAAGATGTTTATGTTGACCCAAAATCCATAACACCTTCAGTGAACATTCGTTTGCATTTTTCTCGGTCATTTTGCCCTCAGCTCGGACTTCAGGGGATAATTCTGCGCAAAAGATCTGTGCTTTGTTTCGTAGTGGCGCTTCATGTTATTAATTAATTAATTAGTGCGACATGTTCACACTATATGAGGTAAAATGGTTTTGAACTGCCTGACGGAAGAATAAACATAAATTTCGTCTACTCATTGTTAACCAGCGGTTTTCCTCATTAACCTCCCTTCGTTCAGAGCTATGCTGTCTCCCTTCTTCTGTGCTCCTGTAGCGGTAAACTCACAGCGTCAGCGGCAGTGGCAGCGAGCTGTCTCACTTCCAGGTATGCCGAAAGAACAGGTAAACAAACAATCTGATTGGCTGAACTGAGTGGCGCTATTACTGTATTAACTGGAGGAGCAGCGCCCGCTGTCTTTAGCCGAGACCGTCAGAAAAAATGCGCAAAGAATTACTACTCTAGTGAATTTATCATGGAGTGGTCACGGGTCCGGACAGAACCATCACGCAGTCCGGATCCGAACCGCAGTGCACCATTTGGTGACCCCTGCTGTACACTATCCCAACCACTTAGTTGTGCCTATCCATGGACACTGATCCGTCTTGCATCTTATACTCTGCTAGTATGTGCTGGACTGTCTCAGGGGCATCTTTGCACAGTTGGCACCTTGGGTCCAATCTACTCTGGTAGATCCTAGCCTCTGTGGCTCTTGTATTTAGCACCTGTTTTTGTGCAACCAAATGTGAAAATCAGTGATGCAGCACAGGCCAGAGCACATACGGCACACACAAGGGAATTACTGTACAACGTGTAATTTTTTAAGGGATAGAGATGATGGGCAACCATCTATCCCTGTATCATTTCCCTAGGAGCTTGTGGGGTTCAGTGCCTTGCTCAAGGGCATCTTATCAGTGTTCAGAGGTGCTCTACCAGTTCAAATTCCATACTTTGGTTCATGCTGGTCTTGAACTACCGACCACCCAGTCCCCAAGTCAAGTCCTTACGGACTAAGCTACTGCCGTCTCATATATATCATTTGACAATGTTTTCCTTATCATATTTTTGTCGAAGGTAAAGTCATTGTTTTTGAATTATAATCAAGTATAAAGTAAAAGACTGACACTCTACTGCTAAACTATACTCTTCAGTAGTACATGGGGTTAAATAATGTATATTACAGACTGAATAATTTTAAGGGCTGATCTGTTTATTTCCCTGTTTTGACCTCATACTGGCCCTGTGATGCGCTGGTGTGTCCTGCCTCTCACACATAGCCAGCTGGGATAGGCTCCAGTAACAACCGTGGAAAAAGAGTCTGAAGACAAGACAATTACAATCACAATGAAAAAAAATTTAATTATTACATGCTGGTTGGGAAAGTCCTTTAAAAACACTGACCCTGTTGTGGACAAGCAGATCTCTTTTGTTATTTAGTTGAATTCATCATCTCTCAGAGCTGAAGGTATTATTTGTTCTTTGGAATTATTCTTTCCTCCATTCCCCCTGGATACCCGTAGTGCAGCCAGTCTGGGCACTGGAGACTGCTAAGCGAGGATGTCTCATAGACGAAGGTTAAAGGAAGGGTAGATGAAAAGAGAAGGTGGAGTGGAGGTTGCTGAGAAAGGAACATGTGCTCTCATGCTTGCGAGGCACAGCTGCTCAACAAACACGACCATCCATCACCCACTGCAGTGTGACTGCACACAGGGTACACTTGAAGCCCGCTCCACCTCACAACTGAAGCAAATGAGTGTAAACGTGAAAGAAATAAAGAGGGAATGATGCATCAGATAGCATTATATGGAGCCGAGGCTGACTGGGTGTAATGGTGTTTTTCAGTCCTTCTGTTTCAGATGTGAAAAGGAGGAGCAAATAGAGGGCGAGGTGGGCATGAATGGACAAATACATTTTTAGATCCTATTACTGAACCAATACGAATATTAGAGCTAGGAATGTGTGTTTTATGATCCATTGCAAAGTAAATCATGTACACAAATGTTTATTTATGCAAAAGGGCAATTAAGAAATAGAATCAACAGAATCCATTAAAATATCACGCTTTATTAAAGGCGCTCACACAGAATGGGCACTTTCCAAAGCATTATTTTGTTATTATTTTTGATGGGACTATTTTGTCACTCAACTTAAATATAACACCTAATCCAGATGGGTTTCGTTTTAACCACGTCATATACAGTTGGGCAGTTTAAACAGACTGTAACAATGAGATATTTTATAAGCAACTAAAGATCTAATCACAATTACATTGCCGACTAAATCTAATTTAGAAATACTACACAAAGGATGAATTGAATGTTTAGTCTTGTAAAATGTCAGAGAAGCTCTGACCACAGTTTTACAAAGCCCAAGGTGACATTTTGAAATTTCTTGTTATTTTAATCAAAATATATCTAAGCACAGCACACCAGCAACATTTGAGGAAATGTGTAAATAACTTTCCAAATTATGGATGAAGCAGGAGAACAGGTCTCAGAAGCGTTGATGATGGTTGTATGGGAGTGTGTGTTCCTGCAGGTCCTGGGTAGAGTTGAGACACAGCTGCTGATTCTCTTACTATTTCCAGCTCTCTTCTCTTCCTTTCCTACCCTCTCATTTTACAAAACACTACTTACTTACCATCTGCCTGGCTTAGGCTTGGAGCCTTAGCAGCTCTGCCTCAGGCCAAGGTAGTGGCAAACCACTTAATGAGGACTTACAGGACAGCTCCCAACCCTCATTGTGAGGCCTCTAGACCCTCATTTTTGTGTTTTCAGTCCACCCATTTCCCAGCCATTGTGATGTGGACCTTACCCTGAACCTACTATTAGTCTTCCCTCTCTTCCTTTCTCTTTCTCTTTCTCTGTCTCTGCCTGGTTGTCCATATGTTTCTGACAGCAGCATGTCTACCTCAGCGTTTTGTCACACCTCCAGTGCATCGACCATTGCCATCCTTCCAGAGCTTTCTTATGACCCCTGCAGAATATGTCTGAGCACACAGGGTTTTCAACCTGTTTTCAACCACAACATGCTCGTCATGTCTTATTTCTTGTGGATCTACTTTCTGTGAGCTTGTTACATGAATAAAACATTTCCAAATTGAATCCATCAAGTAAATGCTATCACCAACTTGCAGGAAGATTCTGGACTACCTATAAAGAGTCACAAAGTGAAGCCTGATCATCTCCAATGCCATTTTGATTGCAGCATCAGAGATGTGCTTACAGAAAAGAGATGCATCCCCCTTGGCTTCAGGTGCACAGCAGATGTTCAGATGTCAGATACCATCTCTATGATGAAATGTTAATGACCAGGCAGCTATGAATTATTAAATAATGCAATTTTTCATTCATCTGTTATTCCTTTTTTGTTCCACTGGGTGATTTATTGTCTCCAAAGCTGGCAGTGACATGGAAGGGGATTGATATTTTTTTCATAGATTGTTGGCATGACTAACATTCAAATTTATCCGCCTTATTTCTTATAGTGGGCGAATTTGTGAGTGATGTGCTGCTGGTTCCAGAGAAGTGCAAGTTCTTCCATAAGGAGCGTATGGACATGTGCATCAGCCATCAGCAGTGGCACGATGTGGCTAAAGAGGTAAGGAAGGAATTACAGTGGGAGGCTGCATTCACTGATGTAGCCTGTGGAAAAAGGACAACTTAAGCATCAACTTAAGTTTTAAAGTTCAAACCAAACTAATTTTAAGCCCCTTCTCCCTGTCATAGTGGTCAGACTTTTATAACTTACTGATCTTTCCTCTTCCTTCTCTAAAATCCTTCCACCTGTCTCTGTGAGTCTCTGAGGCCCTCTGATCACAGGGCCAACTGGGAGCCTTCACATTTGGGCTCCTAATCAGATTAGTGTTGTGACTGTAATGCTACTAATCCCTCTCCCCAAGCAGCTCCAGAGCCGTGCCTTAGGGACCACTCTGACCACGACGATTCGAGCAAAAGTTCACCAAGCCCATTAAGGATCTCCTCCTACCTCTCTCCGCTTCGCGTTTCCTAACTCTTCTTCAACACATATTTCAAATGACTTAGAGTCAGAAAATCTTCTACAGCTTAGCAGCCTGGGGACAGCGCAACATCCAAACACAAATAGACTGCAGTTGATAACAACTTGGTCAGAGCCAAGCAGGAACACATTTTAGCCGTAGAAGAAGCTGAGTGAAACTAATACTCACCAGCCTCCTCACAAGCTACCACTGAGATGTTCTCCAATGATGTTGTTGAAAATGTCCCATTAGTTAAATTCCTTTTTTTTAATTCAGCAGCAAAAATGACATTTTATTGCAAACACGAAAAATATCCCATTCTGAATAAAAAGGATCTGTCCCTTTTCCTCAAGACTTACTTCAATAAATCTTTAATAAAATAAAAATATTAGCAAAACAGCCTCTCACAGTCTTCACTTACATCCTAACATGAAATATTAATAAAAAAGAAACTCACAATATTGGTGACAACATAGCAGGAGGAAGTGGAATTAAAATGGTTTCCTGCTGTTACTCAACACATTAGCTTTAATTGTTTCTTCTAGAGTTTTTGATTTCACTGTCATGTTTGTTCCATAAATGGGGTCTTTCCACTGTTTCTACTGTACAACATTTAATTAATTTGATTTTGAATCTTTTTAAAATAGTGGGCCTAAATATTTTATTCCATATGTGACATGATGCATAACTCTAAATGAGCATATACTGTATTTTACCATAAAGAAACAGTAAAGGTTTGTCTAGAAGTCATACAATAAAATCTATCAAGGGAGATTTTCTGACGGGGAAAATAACCTTATCCCAGCAAGGCACACAATAAGTAAGAAAAGTACAACTGTTACAGAACTTATTTTTGAATAACCACAATAGTATCTACAGGTATATAATAAAGAATCAAAACTGAATTACAGACAGGGCTTTCGTCACACAAGAGCTTCACTGCAGTCTTCCACCAGTATCATGACTGTCGTATGCATCCTTTCTGCTAGAGTCCTTTAGCTTCCCTTAGGCCAAACAAAAGGTCAAACAAGTGTCTCTTTGTCAAAGCAAGACTCCAAACATTAAAGTAATGAGAGTCCTGCACTCATCATTAGATCTCACTGCCATATTAAATCGACCTCCTCTGTCACATCAGGCCTGCCTAAAGAACTCCATGATGCTGCACAGCTACGGCATGCTGCTGCCCTGTGGCATTGACAAGTTCCACGGCACCGAGTACGTGTGCTGCCCAGCCTCTCGCACTGGGGAATCTGCTCCATCTTCCCTGCCCTCCCAGGAGGACGATGAAGAAGAGGAGGTAGAGGATGAAGAGATTGATGAGAGTGATCTGGAGGAAGAGGAGAACAAGTGAGTGGTCATTCAACCAAAGGGGAAAATTTGTGATTGCTTTTGTGTTGTGTCTTTGATATATTACAAGCAAAATAGCCATTTTCCTGTGAAGGGCAGGTACTACGATGGCAGGCGGATGAATGACAGGGATGTGACATTGACCTGTGGCAGCTGCTCTTCTTGATAAATCACTCCTCTTGCTCTCCTTAACTTGATCACCCCAACCTCCCCCCAGTGAAACACCGACTGATGAGCAGCCCACCCAAAAGGAGGAGCCAGTGGATGAGGATGAAGAAGAGGAGGAGGAGGAAGATGAGGAGGAGTACCATTATGTTTATGAGGATGAGGAGGCAGATGACGAAGATGAGAAGAAAGAAAGCAACGAACTGCCAGAGACCCAAGATGAGGATAAGACTCTGCAGGAAGTGAAAGGTTTGTCTCGTGTCTATTTCTTCCTCCTCCACTTATTGATAAATTGCCTATAAACAATCCTTTTATACATTAAATTCTCAGCCAGACTTTTTAGATAAATGTTCCTGTCAGCAGACGTGGCTTTTCCTCAGCCCACAGCAGACTGTTCAATTCTACTTTATCTGAGTGCACAAAAATCATCCTTCCTTGCTTGTTGCCACAGTGCTGGTTCATCTTGTAAAGAATGTGTTCCTTCACTAGTTTTTATTGTTTTGTTTTGTGTCATTAAACCATTTCCGGTCGTAAGACTTGTTTGGTGGTAGTTTTATGCAGTATTTATAATGGCGCCTGGACTTAAGTCCTGCCCCTAGTGGTCGGATGATCTAACACGCTGTCCCCTGGCAGCGGTGTGCACCCTGGAGGCTGAGACTGGCCCCTGCCGTGCCTCCATGCCCCGCTGGCACTTCGACATGAGTCAGAAGAAGTGTGTGCGCTTCATATATGGGGGGTGTGCCGGCAACCGCAACAATTTCGACTCAGAGGAATACTGCATGGCCGTGTGCAAGCGCCTGAGTAAGTCTGACCCGACGGGGACTGGTTTGACAACATCCCCTCTTTCTCTGTTTGTACTTTTGCTGCAGACTTTCCACTGAAAACCCTTAAGAATCATGATGTCTGTCGCCGGCTTTTAAGCAGAACACTTGTTCTGTGGTCCTAACCTGTCGCTTAACAGGCTTCTTTAGCCGTGTCTTTTCCACCATATAAATCTTACAACTGACTCACTCACCAACATTCTGTGTTTTTCATTCCACTGAAGCAATCAACACATTATTTGTTCAGGATAGAAAAAGTATTGACTACTTATTCATCACTGCTTCCTAGAGCCAAATGCTCAGTTATCAGTCATTCAAATCAAATTCTCATATTTAACACCAATGACAGCAATTTGTTGGTATGTTACTTTAGTTAAAGTTGTTTTTGCAAGTCAAAGCACTGCAGAGAGAGGGTTTTGCATGACTGTAAAGTGAGGAACTCAGGACGAAGCCCTCTGCCCTCGCCCCAGCTGACCCAGACGTCAAACATAGAAATATGTCCATTACTGTTGGAGATGCAACCTGTCAGCCGGAAGCCGATGGGGAGATGAAAGAAATCCAAAAGGAATGACTGTCAGCTCCTTTTAAATTCATCAGAGTTACAGGCAGTGGAATAACATCAAGGAGAGCAGTGCTTTTGAAAGGATTTTTGCCCAAATTCAATCTGCGTTCTGCTTCGACTGTCTGTGCCCTGTTCTCTGTCTACCTTTGTCTTCCTGCGAGCCTATGTCTGCCTGGATCGACCCGTCTGTCTGTTTCTGTGTCTGTCTCTCTACCAGTCAGCAGTCCTGGTCACACAATCATTTTTTGAATTTCTAGCCATTCCACCAACTCCCCAGCCCATTGATGATGTTGACATTTACTTCGAGACTCCAGCCGATGACAAAGAACACAGTCGCTTCCAGAGGGCCAAGGAGCAGCTGGAGATCAGGCACCACAATCGCATGGAAAGGGTGAGTTAGAACACCAGTTTAACTAAAGAGCCATTCAATAAGATTAAATTCTCAATAAGACTTCATGATTGCATGAAATACATCGATAATAGTTCAAAGAATATGTGGCAATCCAGATGTGGAATTTTCTGGCCACCAGTTTTTGAGTATAAACCTGCATTTTCTACTAAATGAAGTCTTGACTCTTGTGCCAAGATTTATGTTTGATCATAAATATGAAGCTTGTAAAATTAATGGAACATGGATTTTTCAAAGAGCTCACTTATATGGGGAATGCCATGGATGTGAATTTTTTTTGTCATTGATAAGTAATCATAGATGAAAACAGTCAGATCATTTCTGTGAAGTTCAATAATATGAGTATTTGTATCAGTCCTTGTCAGTATCTGTGGTGCAGTTAATCACTTGATTTGCAGTTATTTTGCGATCAGTTTGGTAGAATGATGAAAGATTTGTAAAGCACAAAGCAAATGAGGTTTTTGCTCTCTTTTTAAACTCAAGCATATAATGTTTGTAGTTTGACATCAGTATTCAAGATCTTTGTCTGGTTAGACACAGCTGACAGTAGCTGCTGCATTGAAGAATTAGGGTCCGGATGTTGTTCAGGTTGTTCAGCTAAACGTAATATTTGTTTAATATCAAAATTAGCCCAGAAGATGTGACAAAAAATAACATGTTGAATTTGCTTCACATTGCTTGAGGTCACTTGGCTTACATTAACCTAAGAAAGAAGCAATGGTTTATCAACGTCAGCACAAATTGATTTTTTTTCCTGTAATGATGGCATCTGTCTGCTTGGACACACATTTTCCTCTTTTGTTATTATGGCATTATTATCTTGCTGAATCTGATTGAACAGGTGCAGGGGGGTTGTATAGCATCTCACTTCATTTCCTCTTGTCTGTCTTGCTCAAGGTAAGAAAAGAGTGGGAAGAGGCTGATCGCCAGGCTAAGAACCTGCCCAAGGCTGAGAGACAGACATTGATCCAGGTAAGACACTGATCCTTCCCATTAGGTGTCCTCCCTTTGTCCCTTTGTTTGGATGAGATATTACTGCTTGCAGGCCTAGAGTCCCTTATTCTCTGTGTCAATGAAGATCCATTTTCCCTGGCTGCTCCATCTTTATCTGTCTTAGTCTAAATTAGGGCACCGTCTGAACAGGGAGACTTGCTTATAGGTTGGAGAGATGAATGAGTGTAACCAAAAGTTGTTTTTATCCTTCCTTTGTCAGGTGTAAATTGAAAGAGTGCAATACTGTACAGCTTGCATATACAAATTTATTCATGTTTGTGGTTTTGATTATAGCATTTCCAAGCTATGGTGGAGTCCCTGGAGGAGGAGGCAGCCAGTGAGAAGCAGCAGTTGGTGGAGACTCACCTGGCCCGGGTGGAGGCCATGCTGAATGACCGACGCCGTCTGGCCTTAGAGAACTACCTCGCTGCTCTACAGGCCGACCCCCCGAGGGTAAACCCACACTTCTGCCCCTGAAAACATCTTTCATCATCACCTCTCTCCATCTGTCGATTACTTTTTCCTCTCCTCAGTCAATGTGCAAACACATTCAAAGACCAATACTACTTATGTCATTCTTAATCTCATTCTGTCAGAAGACCTTCTGTCAAAGTGCAATTCATCATGAGGATAATGGATTACATATCCCAAAATCCTTCATGAGCACAAAGTCAATCACATTGAACCTACAGCTATAATCCTTGTGTCATGTTTTTTAATTCTTCTTATCTAATGGTCTTTTGAACCTTTCATGAATACACACTGCTCTTTATTCTAAGGTTCTGGGCATCCCTATAATTATCTGTTAACCCGCTATAAAAAATTAAAAAAAAGGTTTAAAAAAAATCAAATATTCTTTTTTCAAGTCATTTCAAAACAAGATTATTAACTGACATGAGAGCATTTTGAACTCCCTAAATTGTTAATTATATCATCTATGCCCTGAGGCAGAGTTAATGTCATTTTATATTTATATATATATATCATGTGTCTTCACAGATGGAGGTGAGGGAAAGAGAAGCATTTTCACATTGTTTTTCATTTTATAATGGAGCCACATCTAATTGGATGCTCACTTTTGGTTTCGCTTTTTGTCTCATATAATTGATGTTTTATCCATAGTCATATAAATCTTAACCTCATGAAGTCTGAATCTAGGAAACGGAAAAAGAATCCTCTCTTTAAAAAAATTTTTGATCACTGATAGAATAAAACTAAACATGAAAATTACTGATAGAGTCTCAAAGAAGAAACTGTAGTCAAATCATTAAAATAAGAGGTATTCTGCATCAGATAGATCCATCTAAGAGTTCTTATTACACAGAAGCCACCTAAATACACTCACTGCTCTTCTTCACATTCCTTGTCCCCCCTCAGCCCCACCGCATCCTGCAAGCACTGAGGAGGTACGTTCGGGCTGAGAACAAGGACCGCCAGCACACCATCCGCCACTACCAGCACGTCCTGGCAGTGGATCCCGAGAAGGCCGCTCAGATGAAGTCACAGGTCCGTGTTCTGTTTGTGTAGTTTTTTCCTGATTTATTTTTCTAGTGCTAAAGGTCTGTTATGATATCTTTATTTTAATGTTTTTGTCCAAACAGTGAAAATACCCCAAAAACATTGAAAGGCTTGAAATTTGTTGAACTGGTACCTGCCATTACCTTTAGGTTTGGCATCTTCCCTGAGCTGCTTTTGACATGAGGACATACTGTATTAAAGACTCCGTCAGAAAATCTGAAGACTCATGCCGAGCCACTCCAAGATATCACACTCCCCACATTTTCTGCTCAGACACAGGAGAGATAATGATGTCTCAGCCTGCTCCTTTCTGCCCTGTTTCTAAGTGTGTAGGAGGTAGAGAGAGTGTGTGTTTCACTGAATTGAAGCCCAGGAGGAGTGAGTAGGCTTGTTTTACAGGGGGAGGGTGGGTATTTCATTCACTTAAGCCTCAGCCAACGATTAAAATTGTGCAGGTCGTGTGTAATGCTGGACTCTGAGCCACTGTGCAGGGATTTGGCTGGACGCTCCTCTATTAGATGCACTCGCCAGTGTGTCTGTGTGTGTGTGTGTGTGTGTGTGTGTGTGTGTGTGTGTGTGTGTGTGTGTGTGTGTGTGTGTGTGTGTGTGTGTGTGTGTGTGTGTGTGTGTGTGTGTGTGTGTGTGTGTGTGTGTGTGTGTGTGTGTCACTGCCCTCCGACATCATTTATAGTTATCCTCCGCCATTAGAGGCAACACAGTAAATGGATGAAACCATGTCTGTGCTCAGTCACGGGAAGTCAATCTGTACTGTTGTGTTCTTATTGTTTACTTGTTAAACCTACTTCCTGTGTGTTTCTTCACAAAGATGTGTTTACTTCAAGTTTTATTATATTACAATTTCCATCATTTGTGGTTTGTAGAGCATTATGAAAATAAATTATTTGAAAACAGAAAGCTTGTTGTGAACTATACGATTTTAATATGGGCCTTTCTGACATCAAGATCAGGACCCTGACCCATCTTGCTTAGGAGACGTTTCCCGATGCATCAAAATCTTTACAGCGACGCAGGGATATATAATCACAGTGATGGGGATTTTTCACATCACTGTGCAACACAGTACTGTATCTGCATCATGCATTTAATGCGAGAAGTCCAATAGTGCCATCTGTGGCTGGCTCTGGTGCAATGCAGGCATGTGTGGCATGATTGAGTCAGTCAGTGATCATTGTGGTAAATAAACAGCAGCTATCTGCCAAGACCTGGTCAACGTTGTCAGTGGATTGTCGCTTTTCATATTCTGCCAACCGCTTCTGGCAGCAGAAATGAGAAAATATGTCTGTGCTTTCAGCATCGTATTTCAGGTAGAAATACTGAAAGCGCCTGTTATAATTTTTTGGAACATGCAAGGTTTTGTGTGCCTGTGATCAAAACAATTGTCTCGATATCCACTGCGATATCATGGAGGTAATTTTGGCTGACGGGTTGTAGATCCTGTCAGGTCAGTTCAATGGCTCAAAGCTGATTTGAAAAACAGATGCAGTGACTTGATTTATGTCTGTTCATATAAAGTGAATGTCTGCAAAGTTTGTTTGGTGAAAGGAGGCTCTCGTTTAAAAGGAACATCTCTACAACAGATGGGTCCGAAGTACATTATATAGTCGGGGGAAACATCAGCATGTTGTCTGGCGCTGACAGTTGGACATGTTATAGCGGAGATGTGAGATTTAGGAGCCAAAAACATGAATCCACAATTTATTGGATTACTTTTGTTAACATTTTAAGAATTTTGACAGCATTCCTTTTTGGAATTTGGATTAGAGTTTAATTTATTTCAAAGGAATTATTCAGCTTGATAGAGGTGTGTTCAATTTTATGAAGTGTGTTTAGATTATTTGAACAGTGATCAATTTGTACTTGTAGTAATTTTGAGTGTGTAGCATCAAGGCAATGGTAGGTGCTGGTCACTAGTTAAAACATTACCAAATTAAAGCATTTCACTCATCACATCTTCTGCTTCATCAGCTTCTTTCACCTTCATTTTTTAACATGATCAATAAGACAGAAGTGTGATTTATGTTTGGTAAAACCTGTGACCTCATAAGCCCAAGAAAAGGTTTTAGGGCTAAAGGTATATATTACGATTCATAAATATCAGTTTTCAAATAAATAATATTGTTGACATTTGCTTTTTCCAGCAATATCGAGCAAATTCTTCTGTAATTAATTCCTACATCGGTTATTGTTGAGACAATCATTGAATTGATTTATTTATCTAAGGGCAAAAATTTTAATAAATGATTATCATGTTAAGTGTCTTAATTAAAATCTTAACTTTTCCAATGTGGGATTGGGGTTTTTTTCTGCAGTATATAAGAATAAACTTACAAAGGAGATCTGCTCTTCTTTCTTGGAAAACTAAACAATAAATAACTAATTAATATATGAAATGAATGTAATAATTGAAAATCATAATATTACCTGATTCCTGGAAGTAAAGAGTGATCTTGAAAATCTGTGTCCTGACGCTGTGACTAAAACATATTTTCTTCTTAAAAACACAGCATGATTTCAGTTACGTGACAACTTATTTGTCCTTCTTTTTTCCAACACCAGGTGATGACCCACCTTCGTGTGATTGAGGAGAGGATGAATCAGAGTCTGTCTCTGCTCTACAAAGTACCTTATGTGGCCGACGAAATTCAGGATGAAATTGGTACGTTCTTTTGAAATCCCTGAGGCAGCTGGGAGGAAGGATGGTGTGTAGTAAGAGAATGAGGGGAAATGAAGGCAGTAATGGAATCGACACATGAGCCAGATGGGTAAATCTCATCATCAAATGTTCTGCAGCTTGTCTTTGTCCAAAAGTAAACAAATATACGAGGAGACAAGTAGACAGGCTTCAGTGCTATCTGTAAACCAACTATCACAGACAGAGAGAACAATGTCTTTTATGTTGGCATAAATTTGCAGAGCAAAATTTACTACAGCTTCTACTCTCTTTTTAATGGTCTCTACTCAGATCTGAAATGTATGAGATGTCTTCATCTCCAGTGACACAATTTGAAATGCACACTTTTTTTTTTTTTTTTCTTCTGGTCCGTGTGCTTCGTAAAAGGAACCGTGCAGCATGATGTTGCAGCACAGATTAAAGTAGAGCGAGTGCGGTGACAGAACTGGGTCAGAGCTTTCACCAGGCAGCATCCTGTTGGGAGATGTGCATGGTTACATGAAAAATAGCTCTCAGTAATATACTAATTGCTCATTAGGAGATATAACATGAAGCAGGAGCTGTGTTTAAAGAAGAATGTTAACAGTAATCGATAAAAGCCTTCCTTTGCCCGTTGCTGCCATGTCAGAGGGTGATAGGTGTTAAACGTGTACAAGGTGGTCTCACAGTTTGTCCTTTGCCACTTTTCTGCAGATGAGCTTCTCCAAGAGCAGAAGGCTGACATGGACCAGTTCCTTTTGTCGATCTCTGAATCTCAGCCAGACGTCACCGTGTCATCAGAGGAAAGTGTGGAAGTTCCCATCTCTGAGGGCAAACCATACCGGCCCTTCCAGGTCACATCCTTGGGGTCCCGTTCAGAGCCAGAGGGTGAGGACCTCCACCCACTGACACCGTAATATGCAGCTTCTTGAACAATGGCCGTGTAGAAAACTCAAGTCCACACACAAAAACCTTCCTGAAGGACGCAGTACAGGACAGGCTTCCAGGGTATTTCATTGAAATGCAAATGTTGCTTCGGACCCATGGGTTCGGACTTATGAGTGACTTTCCTTTTTGGCAAAGCCTTCAGTGTAGCAGTACTGAAGCTCAGATAAAAATAAGCAGTTAAGTTTCTTTTCTTTGTCACAAGTGAAACGATTGAATCATCAAGAATGGATGGAACACTTCCAGAAAGATGAAAAGTAAATCCCCAAAGAACATTTCATGTATACCAAATCCCTAGAGGGCATAGGAAAAAGTTAACCAACTCTGAAATGACTCCCAGTTTTTCAGTTTGGTTGAGCCTCAAATTTATTTCCTGCTGGATTCTTTTTCTTAATCAATTAACACAGCTTGATAATCCTGCCTTTGCTCTTCTTACCTAAGTTTTATCTCTTCTCTCCTTCCTCTTTTCTGTTCTTTTTCTTTTATGTTGCTCATTTCTAATGCCAAGGCGATCTATCAGACTCCCCACGTGCCTTCAAGAAAGGTTGGTGCCTCTGTTGCATTTTGTTTTTCCGTCCCCCTCCTCATCTCCTAAGCTGCTACCATTTACTATTTTCCACTCTCTCTCTCTCTCTCATCATTCCTATTTTGCCAGTAGCCATTTGCTATTTTTTTTAAACTTCTTTAATGACTCACATGGGCTGTGTGGTTGGGTTTCAGTTGTCCTTATGCTTTTCATCATACTGGGATTATCATGTCAGACTGAATAGTAATGTTGGTGCCTTTCAAAGTCTAGTAGTGATGGATCACAGTTCCGCTCTAAGAGAGATTTTTTGGTCTTGTGTTTGCCGTCATTTTGTCTTTAGTGCATTTGTCAAAGCTCCTTGCTTAATTATCCCTCCACCCACACGCTCATGCCCCTCATCCTGATAGAAGCTGTGATTTAGTGGCTCCGTCTGAGACAGTGTGATTCTGCTGTTGACCTACAGCCAAATTTAAATTGCTCCAATTTGTCCTCTCAGACCTGAGAGGGAACTGTTTGAGTCACGTCCTCTGTCTGATCTGGGATAAACCTTTTTTTTATTTTTCCCAGTTAGCATATGGACACCTGCTACTAATTTTATATATATGAATATGTTTTTAGTCGCTTTCTCTTTGATTTTGCTTTTTACTTATCAAACTACACTTACGGTACAACTAAAGATTGTCTTGTGGATTTATAGATTCATTCCTCCAATATTGTCTCTGTTAATCTGTTACCAGGGGATTCTGAAAAATATCAGTAACACAATAGTGATCATTATAAAAAATTAGTCAGAAAAAAGAGAGAAAATGAGATAGAAACTGTTATAAATTTTCAGTGTTCTGACTGAATGAACGTACACACTTGCTTGATACGTGACTTAAATGATGTCAGTTCATTGTCAAATAACTGATTGATAAACAGACTGCTTGTTTCAGCACTTTTTAAAATCCACATAGAGGTCACATTGTTCCCATAAAGGTCGCTGCCATTGTGCTGTCTGTTATTGTGGCTGCCTGTGACACTTAGTGTACCCTGCAGTACCATCTGATAACCTACCAGCGTGTCAGACGTCACTGCTGCAGAATGAATATTGCAAACTCATGTTATTGTGCTGCATTTAATCCTCAGGCAGCTGTACTCCTCTTGAATGTTTGGATGTGGCTGAAAAGCAGCAGCAGCAGACAATAAACCAACACTAGATTCACTGCCGCTGTTTATCGTTCAGGAACCTGCAATCACTGCCTGGTTCAATCTATCTCTCTCAGTCCTTGATTTATTCATGGAATATCTGGTGTACATATAT
The DNA here is from genome assembly GCF_040054535.1 of Antennarius striatus. Taxonomy (NCBI): domain Eukaryota; kingdom Metazoa; phylum Chordata; class Actinopteri; order Lophiiformes; family Antennariidae; genus Antennarius; species Antennarius striatus. Next base: position 13,674,468 of record NC_090781.1, on the reverse strand, counting down.
TAGTAGATCCTGTGCTTCTACAGAAACCATCAGTGCATATCTGACACTCTGGACCAGTTTCTGATTTCGCCGCCTATTTAGACTATTTTTTTAAAAAGCCATTTGTAAAAATCTCCAGGGACTATAAGGGATCTGCATATGAGGAACGACAGTAATCCAGGGTTTTGAACATGAAGATATCAGGATGACCCATAATTGCTTTCAGGGTTTCCTCTTGTGAGTCCATGCATGTAACTGGATGTTTACAGAGAATTTTCAGCTATGTGCAAGAAGAAAACATCTTTTTAATAGTTCCTTTGCAGAAAATGTAAAGTCAGTGTCACACGGGTTTCACAGTGCTCACACTGTGCTGACTGGATGAAAGGGCTTTGTTGTTATCAGTGAGCTGCAGAGACTAAGGCGACAGTTGTGAGGAAAAGAGCTGGATAGCTGTGTGCTGTTGTTCAGCGACAATACCACTAAACCTGTTTGTTGGTGCTGCTCTGCTGTTATTGACCGTGCTTCTTCAACTTCCACAGGCTCCGCCATGTCTGGTTTGGACGGCTTAATAGGTGCTGAGGAGAGAATCATCAACAGTAAACCCAAGATCAGCAAAAATTTGGTAAGAGCTTCCTGTCACTTTATCATTCTGTTTGTGCCTCGGAGCTTCTCTAACTTGATCAACACGAACCGAGAGCAGCATTGTCAAAGCACACACTGGAGATGTTTAAATTAGAATATGTGTTGAGTGTCTCGGTTGAGCTGTTGACGAGTACATGCAGCACTTTCACATAGCTCTTACGTTCAGCTTAAAAAGTCAGATTTCTAGTACCTTTGTCGTCATGGCTACAACTCTTTCATATTTTTTCTATTTGCATGTTTCTCTTTGTCCTCTGCCAACCGACCCACTGTGTTCTGCATCGCATGCTACTTTTTTCACTGACATACACACCGTTTCTCCTCACGGATTTTCAAATGACGCTTGGCTGCTGAACCTGTGCTGTGTGTTGCATGCTAATCCAACAGCAACTGAAAATCTGTGTTTGTGTGTGAATACGAGTGGTTGCAAGTTTTTAAACGCATGCAGGTTTCTTTTTATATTCTGTGACGGAGCAATCTGATGTTGAAAATGACAAATGGTGGGGACACCTGTGACCTCACTCGTGACTCTTTTATTGTGAGGAACAGACTCTGGACTGCTCTGTCTCTACAAACAGCAGATTTTGTGTCTGCCTCCTGAACACACTCACTTCCATTCACGTCGCCTCTTTGGGTCAGAGTTCTCAGTAATGACTGACTGATAGTCTGTTTTGAAAGACGTGCTAAAAGTGTGTCTCGAAGAGTCTGTTGTTGATGCTTTCAAATCCCCTCCCTTTCTCCTTTCAGTCTGTACAAAACAGCCCTGAGTGTATCATCACCCAAACACACAGACGATCTTTACAGTTTATTCTGTTGCACACTCACACACTCTTACTCTCCACCTCTGTCTCTCTCTCTCTCTCTCCCTCTCTCTCTCTCTCTCTCTCTCTCTCTCTCTCTCTCTCTCTCTCTCTCTCTCTCTCTCTCTCTCTCTCTCTCTCTCTCTTTCTCTCTCCCTCTCTGTCTCGCTGTCTCTCTCTCTTTCAGTCTCTCTCACTCTCTCTCTCTCTCTCTCTCTCTCTCTTGGTCTCTGTCTCTCTCTCTCCCTGTCTGTCTCACACACATTATGGGGAGTGTAACCTGGGCTCCCCTGTCTGTGTTGACAGGTGATTGATGAGTCCCTGGATGTTAAAGAAGTGGTTTACAGTGCTGAGAGAGTCAGCGTTATGCATGATGATGAGATGGTGAGTATAGCAGCGCCCTCCAGAGGGCACTTTGGGGGAGATGTACTTACGAGTGGGGAGAAGAAGGAGGGAGTGTGGGAGTGTACAAACATTTTACTTCTGCAGCTGATAACAGGGGGGAAATCGCTTTGAATCAAACCCTCAATCCCCCTTTGGTTACTTAGGTTTCCGTTCAGGCTAATATGTTTTGGTTATTTCTGCATGGGTGCATGTTTGTTATGTGAATGTGTTTGAATGTACACATTGAGTATCTCAGGTGATATAAAGAATGTGCATCCACACAAACTGAGCGTGCTCAGTTTATGTGTGAAAAGTAACTAATCTCCCCAGTAGCTGTCTACATATGATTACCGCATCATATGTGCCAGATTACATTATGAATGTGTGTAAGAGAGTTAAGAGATAAGGGTGTGTTTGTATGTGAAGATGCAGAATTGACAATGATGTTACACACATGGACACATTTCATGCATGTGTACCCACGATTCACAAGTCAATCCTGTGTGACAGATTCTCAGAAAAAGATATTGTCCCTGTTTCACAGGGTTGTTGTTGTTGTTTTTTTAAAATAACACAAGAATTACGTTTTCATTCCCTTCTTATTATTACATTTTCCATTTCAAGGTACATTTATATACATTCTGTGTCAACCCGGATGGAAATGTTTAATATTTCTATTGTGAACTTTCATCACATAACAATTTACTCTCTGATTGTACTGATTACACTTAGATGTCTGCAAGAATGTTACTGATCAAGGGATGAAGTCTTTCAGAGCTTTTCAAAAAATATTAAATTATGAAAAATCAAGCAAAGAGCTCTCTTTGAGTCTGCCTGAAAGCAATCACATTAAGCTGTGCTCTGGAATTTCCTGTTGCTGCGGAGGTGAACTACATAGCATAGCTGAACCAACGTGACAGCTGCTGTATTCATGTGTGGATGAGGTGTGAGGTTTGCTCTCAATTTAGTCTTTGTGCATGAAGAAACAAAGTTTCCTATGTTAAATGTCGTTAATAATCCTTACATGATCATATGTCACAATGGAAGTTTGAGAATTTAGACAACAAGATAATCAGATATTGCAAAGGTTGGCAAAAGTGTTTAGACACTAATTATATTTTTATATATTTTTATGTACCAATTATATTTTGTTGTCATTATAACATAACTTTTTAATATGTAGTCGGTTAAGTTACTGACCATCTTAAGGTAACTAAGAAGTTAAGAAGTTAACTAGTCCGTGTATCAATGATTCCAACAACATAGAAGGCTTATCTCCTTGTGTTACTTCAGCAGTCAGCTGTGCATGCATTGTCTCCTCACGGGTCTGTTTCCCCTCACCCGGTCTACCGGTTAGGAGTCCTACCGGCCCCTAGGAGAGGACTTCAGCTTTGGGAGCAGCGCACTGATTGGTCTGCTGGTGATTGCTGTGGCCATAGCAACTGTGATTGTGATCAGTCTGGTGCTTTTGAGGAAGAGGCAATATGGAACCATCAGTCATGGTATCGTGGAGGTAAACTTCAGCAGAGAGCAGAAGCTGCACACATCATGGCTCCCCTTTAATATGCTATCCATCTCGTTGTTGTGTCATATTTAAAGATCACATGTAAGTTCCCATGCATACATTAGTAAATAGCTGATTTAATAACTTCCCTTAAGCATGTGCAAAGCCAACACACACACACACACACACAGCACATTAGGTTTTCTGTAGATGAGCTACAGTTCTTAAGATCTGCCATCATGAGGGTTGTGTGTGACTCACAGGTTGACCCCATGCTGACACCAGAAGAACGCCATCTCAGCAAGATGCAGAACCACGGCTACGAGAACCCCACGTACAAATACCTGGAGCAGATGCAGATCTGATGAGAACCTACTGGCACGATGGAGTGGATGAGATGACAACAACCAAGTGGGAACATACTACTGACCAATATCATATGCTATTGTTAAAAGATAATTTGCCTACATCCAACTTCCATTTACTGGTTTGTTCAAAACAAATAAATAATGCTTCTACTTCTACTACTGCTATTATTGTACTATAGAGCTTTTTTTGATCATTTTCTTAAAAAAAAAAAAAGTGATGTATCTGCCATTTTGCATTATGGAAACGTGATTCTGCAGATTTTTCTGTAATTATCTATATCTCAGATCAAGATGTATAACATTTCTTCAGGCGTTTTTGTTGTTTGTTTTTTTAGAGTGAAATGCAAATCAAGCCAATTTCAAATGTTTTTCAAGCAGCCATTATTAATCTGGCATACCAGGCACAACATTTCCGTTTTCCACCATGCACGTGTCATTTACGCAGTTTCTGATGGTTTGCTCGAAAAGAATTGGTGTTTATTTTGTTCTTTTTTCCTCTCAATATATTGCTTGTATATGAAGGTTCTTTGTACCAATTAAAATGTAAAGTGAAACAACAAATGAGAAAAAAATATTAATCATGAATTATTTACTTTCTGTTCTTTGTAATGATAACAGACAAAATATACATATACAATTTAAATATATACAGTATAAGAGTAGATGTTTTTAATACACCTTTTTTCCCAGGAAAGAGGTTAGAAGTCGGTTTAGAGTTTGTAGTTTGGTGGACGTGAGTTGTGTTTAAAAGGCACACTATTAGAACGAGCCAGGGCAGGTGAGGATGTGCACAGACCCCCAGCTCAACCACATCAACCTACTCTGAACCCTAAAAATTTGAATGTGCTGATGAATTTCCCCAACACACACCACACAATCTTTTATCAATATGGAAATGGACAACATTAATAGGTTAATACCTACAGAGAAGTGTTACATAGTTGAATGTATTTGGGAAGATTTTTTTCCACACTATGTACCTGAAGAGTTCCTGTATGGCTGTTATGTCAATGCGTTACCACAGACATTGTGTTTAATTGCAAACCCCACAAAGACAGACAAGAGTTGTTGATTGATTTGTTTATTTTTTACAAAAATCTAGTTACATAAATGTCAATTACCAGAAAAGCTCCATCGGGAATAGTTGACATAAAAACATTTCAGCAACTGTTGAATTTTGTTCATGAAGCATATAAGCGGTCTGATAGACAAATCAAAGCCAGCCCCAAAAGCTAAGCTGATTAAGGTCCATCAGCAAATGGGCCCCCCAAAATTAAGTGAAAGTATTGTGTCGGATTTGGGGGTAATTCACAAAAAATGTTTCTCTGAAAAAGCCACCTGAAGGCATCTTAGAGCTGGAGGACTGTGCAGGCAGACAGAGACACAGAAAGACAAGGCTTGGAGAGTTGGTTCCTGAAAAAAGCTACCTTGTGTGTTTTTACAGGTAATGAAACAAACCCAAGAAAATTCAACCCTAGAATCCTCTTTTCTCTCTCTTAGTATTGTCTTTGTATGCCTGTATAGTTGATGTTGCAATCATGGCTTTTTTTCTGGAGGATTACCTGTGGTGTGCATTGTCCTTATATGAAATGAAATAATAGGATATATATTTTTAAGTTTGTTTTCTATTTTTTTTTCCTCCTGTGACAGTATCTCTGTATGTGACTGTCTCACTATGCACCCAAACAGCTTCAATCTTGTAACTGCCTGCTTGATTGTGGGAGGGGACTGGGAACTAATTTAATATGCTTATTAGTGATTTACAAAAATGACTGAAATCAATTTAAACTGATTTGTGGTTACAGGGAGGATACACATCAATAAACTCACAAGTTCCACATTGATGTCATTGTTTCATGGATGGATGAGTAGATGGATGAGAGAGATTTGGTATTTTTCCTTAGATCAGTGTGTGTGTGTGTGTGTGTGTGTGTGTGTGTGTGTGTGTGTGTGTGTGTGTGTGTGTGTGTTTGAGTGTTTGGATTTGAAGATTTTGAAGCTTGTTTGAAGGTTCTGCTAGTTTGAGTCATGATTGAATCATAAATCCCTCACTGAAATAAACTCAGTACGAACCGTCAGATCTCAAGTTACTCTTCACAGAATTTGACGTCTGCTCATGTTGCACAATAAAAACAACAGATTCTTTTTTTAGGCTTGTCAAACAGTTCTCTCCTTTTTGAACAAGTCAGCACAAAACCTGTCTACTATATAAATACACCACATAAAACTACATGCTCCTTTCTCTGTCACCAAGAAAACTATTCTCAGTAGAAAATAAAAGAAGTAAGTAAATGTAAAGCATCACATAAACCCCCTTTCAGATCACATATCTATGAAGAAAGCCGCATCTTACAGAAAACTCTAAAAGCCTTCAAGCACAGCGACCATTCACGTCTTTCTTGAAACTTAATTCTACGTACATCGCCACAAAAAAGATTAATATACAAGCAAAAACATACTTTCCAATAAACACACCCAAACCCTCTCAATCACACACAATTACTGTTTTAAACCAATCCATTTACTTTTGTGGTTGAAATGTAATTTAATTTCAACTCACAAACACCTTCATGTGCATTATATATGTTCTGTCTTTATCTCATTTCCTTTACGCTACTATCTAAGTTCTTGTCTAAAACATCATTTGTCACTCATTTATGTTTGTCTTAATATGATACGTAAATGAATATAATATGTATGTGACTTTGTTTTCATACATACACAATTCTTTCCTTTTGTTTTCTTCACCGAGGTTGGGTGAGATTGATCAGCTATGGCTCGTTTTGTCGGTGGACAGTAAGGCCTGTTCCCTGCCCTCTGCTGGTTCTCCTTATTCATACTGGAAGTAAAAAGAAAAATGATTGATGTTCATGAATGTGCTCAATGGAGGGACAGCTGGTGGTGAAAAGTGCAACAGGTGAAAGGACCCAGCTGGTGTTCTCCTCAGAGTCCGGGTGCAGCTCAAAGCAGGAGAAAATAATAAGTGGGAATGTGTGGGAGCTGTCCTCTGGTTAGAATTCCTCTTCAAATTCAAATTCAAAAGTTAATTTGTCCCCAAGGGGCAATTGAAGGCACATAAGGCAGGATTGGTGCAGAAAAAAGAAATCCAGGGTGTGAAGAGGAAAAACCAAGCTTAATATGAAAGCCAACACTAACACACAACTAACATAATGGTTTGGCCTGACTCCTCATTGATTAGAAAAGAAAATTTCTAATCAAATATCCCGAATTAATCAGACACATTAGCATAAAATATTAAATTCAGTAGTGACATTTATGTAATTATATTTTGAATATTCCATTCATTTTCTGTAACTGTTTATAATGGAAACAGAATCAGCAGGGTGTTGGAGCCTATCACAGATGACTCCAGGCGAGAGACATTGTAAGCCCTGGAGGAGTCGCCAGTTCACTGTAGGGTCAAATAGAAAGAAAAAGAATTAATCACACTCACATTAACGCTTGTGGTCAACGTAAAGTCACTAGTTCACCTCTCCTTGTTTTGAAGGGGAGGAAGCCAGAAAGCAGATATGGGGAGAATATATAAACTCCACACAAAAAAAGTCTCAGGTTGTGTAGTGTGTGTATGTGTACACACATGCATGTTATGTGTACACACACACACACACCTCCCCTCCTGCCATTGGTGTATGTCTTCCTGCAATATTTCAGCGTTCCTAAGACTGCAGAGGCCTCAGATGTCGCTGGAGTCACTCTTTGGGGCCACAGCACCTGAAGCTCTGAACACCACTGGGACCGCCTCAGCTTCCACAACCTTGGTCCTTCAACCTAGTCATGTTTCTGATTCTTTTTTTATTATTATTACATGCTCCTTCTTGCTCCTTCTTCTTGATGTTACTGTCTGCTGGGATTGCCACATCCACAACCACAATGTCTGCTGGAATAGCCAGTAGCTACTTGTCAGTTTGGAAGTTCTACAAGTCCTTGGTTTTGTTGTTCTTCCCTACTTAAAATAGTGCACTGCTCCAGGACTTGGAGACTTTTAATCAAAACTCAGTACATGTTCCTGTACATCATCTCAGGTGGTTATACCTCTCAGTGATCTCTTAGCCTGGATCTTACACCCTGCCAAGTATTGTGTCATCCTGTAGAGGGATCCCCCTCCTCCTGGCCAACGTACAGCCACACCTTGTCCTCAACCATTGTCTCTCTCTCTCTGACACACACACACACACACACACACACACACACACACAATCCGTTCATATGCAATACAACATTTCAGGAAATGGCATTTACTCAAACAGAAACCACATGGGCCAATAGAGAGGTGACTCAGCAGAAGTGACTCATCACTCTGTTTCTGAAACAAAACCGCTTGAAACCCGCATTTGATCACATGACTGATACTTACTACTAAATTGTATGGAATCCTTACTTTAACAAAGTTTGACTTTTAAGTTTTGGACTATAATAAATTTAGCCTAAAAACTCCATTTTAACGTCTCCAGACTATCTTGCGTCAAAACTTACATTATCATCAGTTATATAATCTAATCAACGGTAGTCTAGGTATTTTAGGCATATCCTAGTAGTTTTTTAAGTCCTTAAAAAAACAAAAAAAAACACTTTTTGTAATACAGATACCCTCCCTTGACGGGATGCACAGACCCTACTATGATGACGCCGGAACTTCCCTTCAGGCTGGCGCCCCCGCTGACCACCGAGCCAATGAACACGACCATGAAAACTACGTACAGCCAATCGGACGCGGAGGAGGGCGGGACAATCCTTTACCGCAGTAGGTTTCTGATTGAATACACCTGCGACAGGTAAACAGGAAGTTGTTACGAGTTTGGTAGAGACCCGCCCGCAGAAACCCGAACCTCCCGGAAAAAGTTCGTCTGGTGTTTGGTCTTTGACGACATATTCAGGTTAGATAGTCACCAGTGAACACCACGACAGGAGGACAGCGTCTCAGGTAGTCACAATATGTCTGCGGCTCTTTTTTTGGTGGCTATAATCGGTTTATAGATTGGATTGTGCGCAGGTGGAACTTCCGGACGAACAGGAGTCACCTCTCGGCCACCGAACCTGCAGGTTCACCGAGATCGGTACAGAAGGAGGTTCTAATTTAACTCTCTGCTCCGCTCGTTCCTTCCAGATGGACTACATGGACAGTGGCCTCAGATACACTCCTAAGGCGGTAAGAACCCCACACTAGACGGGACGGGCTAGTGGAGAGAGCACACATTACTATGGGCAGTGCTCTCTGATATAATTTGATAATAGAATAATAGAGAATTAGAACTCACTTAAATCTTGTGTTCATCTGTGGAGACAATGAGGGATGTTAAAAAGTGTGTCGCCATGAGATGCCTAAAATGAAGACACATGGAAGCTTTCCTGTTCTCTGTCAGTGAGGGTCCTCTGGAGTCCTTCAGGCTGATGCTGGAATTCCTCCAGGTTCCTTTGCCCTGTTCTGACTTGTTGACTGGAGACCCCCCCCCCCCCCTGTACACTAACAGTCATTCAAAATAATGCACAGCATCACAGCATGGTGATAAATACAAGGCCTTAAGAACTCCATGTCTTCAATTGATTAACTGCTCTTTATTATCAGGGCAATCCTTCTCCAAGCCAACGGAGGATGACACTTCATTCCTCCAAAAACAAAGAGGAAAAATAAAAAAAGACTTTCAGCATTTTAGGGAATAGCAGATTTGGAATAGTTTAGAATTTGCTGACACACTTCATTTACATTCAACAAAATTTTATATTTACGTTTCTAGTTATATCGGTTTTGCTGTTATAAAATTATTTGTAGCCAGGAGCACTTCATCCTGTAAAAATGATGGAGGTCCTTTTCTCTATTTCTTTAGAATTTAAAGCTTGCAGCTAAATGCAACCCACCTCAGGATGTGAATGAACGGTGCATGTAATAGATGGGTAATAAACAGCCATACATTTTGCAGGATTATCAGTTTCTACAGAACCTTTGTTCGTTTAAAATGAGAATTGGAGATGACTGCATGCAAAATGTCCTTCTTAAAACATTCTGGCCAGAAGTCTAGTTTAATAATTTTTTGTCTATCTGGCATGTTTATGCAGATGAAAGTAATGGATTGTCGTTGGTTTATCCATCAGTTGATGGTGTCATAGTTCTGCAAATGATTACTAATGAAGTCATAGCAGAGACTTTTGGAATTTTGTAAACCTCCCAAAACTTTTAAAATGATTGTTTTTTTGGTCAGGAAGTACACTTAGTTTCCAAGAGTCTTCCAACATTTTTATGAAGCTTTAGCAAGAACTCAGAGAAACTTGTGTTTAACGTCAGATCTGGTCGCTTGTGTCGAGCAGGTTTGACAGGGTTTTGCATGGTGAAACCTTTGTACTCCCTCCCCCTCTGTCTTACTTCTTAAAGGTAACCACAGTGTTGTGACTCATGCAAATTCCCTACCAAATTGTAAACCGTTCCAAGCCCATATCAGAAGTGATCCTCTTTTTATGAGCAGAAAATGGTTGAATGATTTGTTCCGATTTTGTAGTGAATGGCCACAACTTCAATAAATCATATGTTTATATATCATATTTCCAAATTTAATAGCACAGGCGCTGTGGTTTAGACAAAAGGTCTGTTGTTGACCACAGCCAGAGACATTCCTAAAATATGCAAGTACTTGCTTGCTGTTTGCTGCTGTCACTAATCTTCAGTTGATCATATACGTTTGTTGTGAGAAGACAAGACAGAAACATGTATTCTCACTCAACAACCTAAATCAACAGTGTCAGGGGAGGAACATCCTGGGGGCACAAGATTATTTCCACAAACATCATCACTCTGAAAATATTATGTGGAGGTTGTTGTGAGCTTCTATGAGCTCTTCAGATTTATGTCTCCATCATTAATTTGCCCTTCTTCTGTCTTTCAGGATAAAGACTGGGACTCTGCTGTCCAGTTTTTACCGGCAACAGATAACAAAAAACTTGAGAAGAAAAAGGGTCCAGGAAAAGTTGGGGCAGTGATCGGTGTATTGATCTTTGCTGTTGTTGTTGCACTTATGACTGGACTGCTGGTCTGGCATTTCCACTGTAAGAACAACGTCCTTATTGATTTATTAGATTAATATGATGCAATAACTGTTGTGAAAAGGATTCCTGCTTCAAAATATTCTGATCATAATTAATAACAGTACCTTTAAAAAGGGAGATCAATTAAATGCGATTCGTAAAAATGGAAGTGAATAAATCCAGTGAGCAAGCTCAATGATCAGACATAAAGATAGTGTATAAGTTCAGTTTCATATAAAATGTTCATCAGGTTCATGGTTCAAAAGGAGTCTTTACCTGTTCTTGTGAATTCTTAAAAAAAAATCTCTTTGAATGATTTGTTTCTCAATGGTCTGTTATTTCATTCAATTTTTTATAGAATCTTAAAAATATGCAAATGTTTGACAAATCAAACACTCATGGGAAAGTTGTCTCTTCTTCTTGGGGCGGCAGTGGCTCAGCGGTAGAGCGGGTCGTCCAATGATCCAAGATCAGCGGTTCGATTCCCACTCCCGCCCAAAAACACCTGAAGTGTGAGCTGAAAGTGGGAGGTGTCAGCTCACCTCTGGAGCACTGCCGAGGCGCCCTTGAGCAAGGCGCCGTCCCCCTTACAAGCTGCTCATTTGGGGCACACCAAGAAGGAGCTGCCTGCCCCTCTACCCCCCATTGAATGCTTACAGGCCCCCCTGTGTGTGGTTGTGTATATTACAGGGTCCTGTACACACTAATATATATATATGCATGCGTGTGATTGAAAAAATTAGTAGTGTGCCGTCTTAATTTCTCTTTGGGGATCATAATTGTATTTTAAAAAGACTAAACTTCCATTCACAAATATTTTCACATGCAAATGATTGAGAGCAAGGAGAGATTAAAACTACATCAGCTGACACATGTACACATAAGGGACTTGGGGACAGCTTTACAGTTCCAAACAGTGATATACAGTATATACATGCAAAACATTAAAAACCACAAAGCGAAACAGGAAAGACAAAACACAAAGCGAAATAGGAAGTGCACCCTTGAACAGTAAAAATGTAGGAATGCCTTGTCATTTCTGGCCTGTTATGGACAGACATACAGCTGTGTCAGATTCAGTCTTCAAGGTTTGAAGGTGTGACTTGTATTTAGTGTTGCCTTTGTAATTCTGCAGTCCGTAAAGATGTGCGGGTCAAGAAGATGTACACTGGGTCCATAAAGATCACCAACCAGGTGTTTGAGGATGCATATGAGAACTCCAACAGCTCTGAGTTCAAAGCGCTGGCAAAACAAGTGACTACACAGGTAATATCCACTGCCCAGACCTCATGAATAGCTGTCACCTCTGTGTCCACATTTACTTGTTAGTCTTTTCTAATAGCTTTCACTCATATTCTTGCAGCTTAAAGCCATCTACTCCAAAAGTCCACAGTTGGCCAAATACTATGTTGGTTCTACAGTTCAAGCTTTCAGGTAACAAAGTACAGCTGGTGCAATACTTAATTTATCACAGGCTTTCTTTGATATACCCGACAGTTATTGGACCACAGATGAGAATGAAATCCGGGTCTGCAGTGTTTCTGCAGCGCTAAGAAAAAATGTACATAAAGAATGTTACAGTGTTTAAGAATATTGTAATATGTCAGGGAAAATTTTGTGTAAATATAGTACATTGTATAAAGGCCTACAGTATTTGTGTGTTGATTAGCATTTCAAAACAAATTTGGTTGAATTTTCATTAAAACTAAACTTCTGTTCAAGAAACTTTTTTGTGAGGATGATTTCATCTATTAGCAAATGGTAGTCTATTGGCCATATATGGATAAACGCCGTAATACTATCAATATCAACATCTAGTATTTAATGTCAGACGAATAAAAAGGCCAAGCTTTGGTTCTTAACTTTGCTCCATGTCCATATTAAAGTCTCATCTCTTTGCTCCCAGTGAAGGCAGCGTTGTTGCCTACTACCTGTCCGAGTTTAACGTCCCCGTGGGCCAAGAGGCATCTGTTGACAATGCTATATCTTCGATGGACAAGCTAGTAGACAAGGAGCAGAGAAGCTTGTACAGAACTAGCAATGCTCTGGTTCTTGAAAAGTCAAGGTCTTCAGGTAGAGTCAAAGCAGCTCACTGTTATACTGCTCTCCTTTCTCAGCTGGTCTCTACCTTAGTAATGTTCTTGTTCAGGTTCAACTTCTGTCTGTTTGCTGACATTTTTCACTTTATTGTAAATAAGCATATCTAAATCATGTATGATTTATTTCATTTCACAGCACTTGATCCACGCTATTCTTCAATATTTTTCACTAGTAAGTGCACAATTGTCGCATAATTTATTCTACTTAAGTTATCTTTTAAAACTAAGGGTTATTTTCCTTGAGGAGTGTAATACATGCTAGATATTCCTGCACTTCGTTTGATTAAATCTTCATTGTAATTTATTTTCTTCATATGCAGAAAACTTAGACAGTGAATATCTTTTTTATATAATCAAGCATATTCAGTGTAAATATTGATGTAATGGCAGCAGCACGAATTGTATACTAAATGTAATGTGATAACCTGCAAAAATCATTGTTTCTATCTCAGAATATTTAAGCTACTCACTTCACGTAAGGGGTAATCAAAAACTACGAATCCAGTCTCCTGGCTTCCCCGACACTCCGTATTCCCCCAACACCTTCATTCAGTGGATCCTGAGAGCCGACCGCGACAATGTTATCAAACTCGAGTTTGACACTATGAATCTAGAAGAGATTTGCAAGAATGACTTTGTCAAAATTTATGACTCCCTTGTGGCCATTGAGGACCTCCTTGTGGAAGAGTGAGTTTGTCTCATTCCATCTCTAAATTTAAGCATGTGATGACTCATCAGCTTTCTCTTGTTTTATTTTCACACAATAGAATACTGAACATATTTCAGATTTGGATATTGAGGAACTGTTCTTGTGTATAAGGCCCTCTGCTGGTCGGATTCTGATATGAAATTGTACATAAATGGACATTTGCATGGCAAAGCCAGTCATGACACTTCAAAAATAGTATTTTTATTTTAAATTTCAGCTGAAAATTTAATTTCTCACACCGAACTGAAGAATGAGGTACATGTCCATTTTGTATAGTCATTTGTGACATTCTTGCGCAGGAGAGCTATTGTCATTGGCACAATATGGTACATTTCTTTTATTTCAGTTGAGAAAGATGATCTTTATTTTGTAATGTATGTTTAAAGTCAGTGCTTTACCAGCCTTTTAAGACTTGATTTTGGCAGGAAGCAGAATTTTCTGTGTATTTTATTCTTGGATCAAAGACGTTTCAATCGATCTTTTTCCACCCATCAGCTGATTCTAATTTTGATTCTACAGCGAACAATCACTGCTTTGCTGAACAGTGCGTAGATGAAAACTCTGTTGTTGTCTTTGTTTCGACAGGATGTGTGGGTACTATTCACCTAGTGAGCCACTGACGTTTACGTCTGTTAGTAATGTCATGTTGGTGACGATGGCTACAAATGACAAGAAGAACTTCCCTGGTTTCAGAGCACAAGTTTCACAAGTCCCAAAGAGAAGTAAGTGGAACAGCTAATTCTTAGCTTGGTCCTGAGTGAACTAATACCTACTTGATAACTAGTCAAATTCTAACACTATTTTTTAACAGGTTTACAACAACAATGTGGTGGCCAACTGACGGGTGAAAAAGGGACCTTCTCTTCCCCCAATTTTCCAAATTACTACCCTTCTCAGTGTTCATGTCAATGGTCAATCCAGGTGAGAGTGTTCTTAAGACAGACTCATAATGTGCTTCTACTGGTGTCCATCCTGCATTGTTGTTGTGTCTATGATGAACTGAATACATCACTTTTATTGTCCATCTGAGGGGAAGTGTGTCTTTAGCTCACCAAAATGGCTAAATAAATAAATAAAGCTGTTGGACAAGACCACGTTAAATTCTTTTTTTGAAACCCACTTTATTGTCAAGGTGACATCAACCTCAGTTTTTTACTCTGTCATTGAAGGTCCCTACTGGTAAGGCAGTGAAGGTGACATTCAAGAAGTTCCTTGTGTCTGAGCCTGGCCAGGAAAACAGCCAAGACTGTAAGAAAGACTACGTAGCAGTCAACGGAAAGAAGTGAGTGTGTGCTTTTATGTCTACAAACCACATAAGGATTGTATAACAGCGGATGTGCCATTGACTGCGTATCTCATCCTCAGATTCTGTGGAGAAAAGCCTGAAGGGACACTGACCGAAACCAGCGACTCCAACACAATGACCGTGACGTTTTACTCAGATTATTCTTATGTGGACCAAGGTTTTTCAGCAGAGTTTGAGGCAATTGACAGAAAAAACCGTAAGGAGCTTCCTTTCTTGAACATGATGACTATTAGGGAAGTGTATCTCATGTTAATTGTGTCATTTGCAGCTTGTCCACAAACGTTCCAGTGCAAAAATCAGCGCTGCGTTAGGTCAAATCTCAGATGTGATGGCTGGAATGACTGTGGAGACATGAGTGATGAAATGAGCTGCAGTAAGTATCACCTTTGTCAGATCATACTCAGTTTTGATTTTACCTACTTAATCTAATTATGTTCTCTATTGTAAGAACACCACATAAATTAATCTGTTTCTTTACAGAGTGTAATGCCAAATCCATCACTTGTCAAAATGGATTTTGTAAGTCCATGTTCTGGAAATGTGATGGTGTTGATGACTGTGGAGACGGGTCGGATGAACAGAACTGTGGTAAGATCTTTGTTCTGATGCTGGACATGTACTGAAGTATTGAACGTCTCACAGTGAGTTTTCTCATTGCTGCATATTTCTTATTCTTTCTAAGGTGGATGTGGAACTGGACAGCTGACATGTAAAAACAAGAAATGTGTTTCTGAGAAGAAACGCTGTGATGGCAGAAATGACTGTGGAGATGGGTCGGATGAGGTTAACTGTGGTAAGTAAAACTCATTATCTTAAATGTTTCTGAAGCTGGGAAAACCTTTTACAGTCACTTTTTGCACTCTTTCCATATGTTATTCATATGTTATTGTAGTTTAATAAAATTTAAAATAACGATTAGCAAATCACAAAATGTCGAACTAAAAAATTAGCTGTTGAATCACATTAAGCACTTATCAACTGAATATTTTGGTTGAGAAAGAAGAGGATATATTAATCAAAGATTGATCGAGTTGACATATGCATAACTTTAAATGTTGCTGTGTGTTCGCTTGATGTTAGATGAAGATTTTGAAAAGCTAAAACTGCTTCACAAATATGAAATAATTACTATAATTATGTTTGTGCATAGTGAACACAATTTTATTTTATTTTTTTTCACCACATGAGGTGAATTACCCCTGGAGTGTGTTTCATAGCTTGACTTTTATTGTTTGTCCCACTTTTAGGATCTCGTGGAAACTGCCCTGCGAATGCATACAAATGTAAAAATAACAAATGTATCAGCAAATCGTCCCCAGAATGTGACGGAACAAGAGACTGTGATGATGGATCTGATGAGGAGAACTGTGGTATGTTGTGCACAAATGCTCAGCAAGCTATATGTAACTTATATAAATTAGACATTATCTCCACCGTTATGCATTGTTACTGCATGTTAAAATCAATATCTCCACTCACTGCTCTTCTCTTCTGGCATCACAACAAGTTATAGGCTGTGTTTATTGATTAATTGCTTGTTTTGCAGACTGTGGGAAGAGTATGTTCAAGACGTCCCGTATAGTGGGCGGTCAGGACGCACAAAAAGGGGACTTTCCCTGGCAGGTCAGCCTCCATATAAAAAACTTCGGTCACGTGTGTGGAGCCTCCATAATCAGTCCACGCTGGTTAGTTACTGCTGCCCACTGTGTGCAGGACGACGGCAAGACAAGGTAGCATCTTACTTGATATTCTGTATTTCACTTGCTGCTAGAAGTCTTTCTTATTCTGCATAACTTGACCAAACAGGTTACATACTCACTGCTCTCTCACTTTGATTGGGGGTCATTAAATTGAAGGCTAAGCCCTTTTCCTCCCATTTAACTGTCAGTCTGCCTGTGTAAACTTTTTTTCATGAAATGAAAATATGGCATTGATTGTGCTGGAGTTTTGTTTTGTTTTTTTACCTATTTAAACCTATTTAATATTCTTTTTGAGGCCTTTTTAACTGTATTCTTTCTTTGACACATTGTACATGTAGACAAGGACAAACACGAAATGTACTTTTAATCCGCAAAAATTTATATTTAGCTCCAACTGAGTGCTAAAACCCGAGTTAGTGCTTTGTGGGTGAGAGTCCTTAGCTCTTCCTGTTAGCTTTACTGTACAATTTCAAAAAAAGTATTCTCAACAACATTAAAGTCTCTTGAGTTCTTTAAATTGGCCAATGCAAAACTTTGCACATTGACTGTTTGCTTTATCCTTTGACAGAAATTACAAGTGACTGCAATTGCCATCCAGTAGTGAGAATGAACTTTGTGAACTCTTTCCACAGATTGTCCCACCCCGGAACTTGGGAAGTTTACCTGGGTCTTCACACCCAGCGAAGTATTGACAGTTCTGTGGTTAAAAAGAACCTGAGGCAGATCATACCCCACCCAAACTACAATGACTTCACTTATGACAATGATATCGCCCTGATGGAGTTGGACAGTCCTGTCATCTTCTCGGACTACATCAGGCCCATCTGCTTACCGTCTTCCCAACAGGACTTTGAAGTTGGCAGCACAGTGTGGATCACTGGGTGGGGAGCTACTCGAGAAGGAGGTGAGTCCACACTGACAATAAGATGAGCTTATGTCATTGGTAAATATTTGTAGCCACAACATTTTTTTTAAATACTGAAAGAGCTGAATTTCTCAAAACCCCTGATAGATGATAAAAAATCATCTACACATTTTGGTTAGTTTTTGATTTTTGAGTAATAGAAGTAGCATACGGAATTAATAGCAGAAGTGTATAGCAGTGATCCAGCTGATCCCCTGGATGTAATGTTGAAAGGTTATAATTTCAGACCCTAAGTAAAGAGTTATATCAGCTTTTCTGACATGTATTTAATTGTAATAAGCATAATGTACCCAATTTACATGATTATATATGATAATATGATTTGGTACTTATTTGATCCATATAGTTTATTAAAATATTTTAATTGTACAGAATAAGCGCTAAAGTTGACGATAGGTAGAAGCCATGTAACTCATACACTCTAAGGTGTTTTTGTGGTGACCTGCAAGTACAAACTAGTTTTCTATGGGGGAGGCCCTACTACTACTGGACGTCTTTTGGCATTTACATCCTGACTGGAAGACTTCATATTTAATGTTTGTTTCTTTGTT
Source organism: Antennarius striatus (assembly GCF_040054535.1). Classification (NCBI taxonomy): domain Eukaryota; kingdom Metazoa; phylum Chordata; class Actinopteri; order Lophiiformes; family Antennariidae; genus Antennarius; species Antennarius striatus. Next base: position 13,656,472 of record NC_090781.1, on the reverse strand, counting down.
TTGCAGGATTTGCTGCAAAAGTACTCCAAAAGGCCCAGGTCCGAATTATTAACCATTCAGTGTGTGACCAACTGATGGGTGGGCAGCTCACATCTCGGATGTTGTGTGCTGGAGTGCTTGCTGGAGGAGTCGATGCATGTCAGGTAAGAAAAGGAATCATGTCTCAGTCTGCTTTATTTTTATGTGTTCTGGCTTTCTCCCAGTGTGCAACACAAGGGACATGAATATGTTATCGATAGACCATTTAAACAATTGATCGAAAATATAACTTTCAGTTACATTGAGGAATTTATGTAGTGTTAAACTATTTTAGTTATCTTTTGATGACTTTTTAAATTAGATTCTATGTTAATAAATCTGTCACCTATGTGCATCCTTTGTCAGGGGGATTCTGGTGGTCCTCTGTCCAGTCCAGATGGCAGTCGTATGACTCTAGCAGGAGTGGTCAGTTGGGGGGATGGCTGTGCCCGCAGGGACAAACCGGGGATCTATACAGTAGTCTCCCAGTTCCGTGCCTGGATTAAACAAAAAACAGGAGTGTAAAGCTCTACACAGGGCTTAAAAAAGCCTAAGGAGATGGACATGAACTCAAACCACAGTACACACATTTGCTTTAATAAAATACAAACTTTCCGAGCCTTGTTCAGTGGACTTGATCCCCAGTTCTCACTGTAAATGCATTTTATGTTCACTTGGATTTTATGAGAGTGGGGTTGATTTTAAATGTAAATAAATATTTTATTTTTGTGTGTTTTTATTTGTTTTAGCAGTTGATGGAGAACAATGTTATTTGGCTTTCAAGATTATTAAGCTTGATTGTTACATCTGTGATATGAACATCCTTATAGTCTGTTGTCCTCTGTTTCATCAGCAGTCATCAAGATAATTTCCCATCACTTTTCATTGTTGTCCTTGTTGTAAATTTTATAAATTAAAAACAAAATGGCAGCAAGCTCATGCTTCTTACCTCCTATGGTTTGGTACCCTGTGCATTTTATAATGGAGATCCCTGGAAAATTGGCCATGTGATTGCTCACTTTAACAGCAAGCACTCTATCCTTCCCACTGGGGATGGCACTTCAATGGAAAGCAGTAGGTGTTGCTTGAGTTTGAGCTGTTATATTCACAACTAATAATATCTCTCTCCCATTCAGCACAGTATTATTCAGTCCCTCATTTTAAATTTTTGCCAAAACTGTAAATGTATATTTTATATCTGATGGCTGTAAATAAAAATATTCTTACATAACCTCTAATTCCGTATTTTTATATGGTCACATGCTGACATGCATTTCACTTTTGATGTTTGGTAGAAATCGCAAGTCCAGAATTGCACTATTTTATCAAAACGTTACGCTCCTTCTGCACCGGACACAAATTAATCTTTATTTTTTTGTTTGATAAATCTCTTTTATTTCTTTGAAAAGAATGTAAATCTTGTACACAAAATGTATAAAATAAGGTGTGGGAAGGGTGTACGTTTGACGGAGAAACTACAGAGAAGGTCAGAAGGAGCTACTTTTATGTTCATAATAATGGTGAGTTGTGAGTAAACGTCAAAATTCTTCAAATAAATGTTATTTTAATGCATACAGATCCATTGTGGGACACTGCAAATTCTATTTGGAAAAAAATAATTGATCATATTTTACAAAAAGGTGAAGAAATATATTTAAGAAATAGCCTCGTTGAGATCTCGTTGACAACTCAAAAATGTACTGTATAAACTAAGAAATGCTTAAAGATTCAACATTCCTGAGAATCGTAAACATTGAGTTGCGTAACCACGATTTCTGATAAATCGGGGCGGAATTTTTGTTTACACCGGAACGAAGACGGATATATTTCTAACCGGAAACATTTTAGGAACGGAGCGGAAGCTGTCCTACTGTGTTATTGTCCCCTGTCTCGCAGTGACTACGGACGCATTGGAGGCTGTTTTTTTTTTCTTACTGTCGGGAGGTGTTAATGTCTAGTTTACCAGTAAAACCATGTTAAGATCTCGCTGGTTTAGTCTCTAGACAGTTTAATTGTGCGTTCGAATTTAGAGGCATCCTTTGTATTCAACGACAACATGTTTGTAAGCACGAGTGTTCTCCATAAATTGTGTTGATGGTGGTTTTAGGTGAAGGTCAGTGACGCAGCTCAGAGTCCATATGGAGTCAGACCGGAGGAGAGACAGTCGGAGTTGGGACTGGGACAGCCCGCAGTGCCGAGCCCAGATGGACGAGATATTTTTCCGCCCGCATGACTACATCCAGGCGGGTAGCCTGGAGCACAGGGAATTCTGGGTTTTCTTTGACCGCTTCCAGAGGTTTAAAACGAAAAGAGAGATGTCTGGATCAGGAACCAGTCGGAAAGACGACGTTGAAGAAGGGAGACATCGGAGAAAGGCTGGAGTCGCAAAAGTACACCTTGACCTTCCTGAAGAGTATGACGCTCGCTACCGGATCAATGTGTCTGTGTGCACCGGGGATGTCGAGGCGCGTTTGGGGAAGTCAGAGCACAGAAGCACCAAGAGAACATCTGGTCCATGTGGGCAGGAGGTTCTGGACTGCCGCCTGGCTCTTCTACATTTCCTGGACTTCAGCCAGAGACAGAGCTTTGGAAAACTGGCAAAGCTTCGCCGAGAGCAAAAAAACCTGCCAATCTATCAGTATCGGGAGAGGATCGTGCAGCTGGTCCGACTTCACCCTGTGGTCGTGGTGGCAGGGGACACAGGCTGTGGGAAATCCACTCAAGTACCTCAGTATCTTCTTTCGGCTGGCTTCAGCCACATCGCCTGCACTCAGCCTCGACGTATTGCCTGTATATCCCTTGCAAAGAGGGTCAGCTTTGAGAGTCTCAATCAGTTTGGCTCAAAGGTTTGTCGTGAGCAGTCAAATGAAGTCCATCTTCTTGCAGTAGCCATACTCTTTCTAACACATAGCAGCAGTGAAGATCATCTACACAAACAAATATATTGAAAGTACATCGCTGGTATGTTTTGCAGGTGGGGCACCAGATTCGTTTTGAGACCACTCGCACCACGGCCACAAAACTGTTGTTCCTGACTGAGGGGCTGCTGCTGCGACATATTCAGCAGGACAGGAGCTTGGCTCAGTATCAGGTGGTGATTGTTGACGAGGTCCACGAGAGACACCTCCACTGTGACTTCCTTCTTGGTGTCCTCCGCTCTCTGGTGGCTGAGAGAACAGATCTTCGACTCATACTCATGTCAGCCACCATCAACATCAAACTTTTCTCCGAGTATTTCAGTAGTGCTCCTGTGCTGCAGGTGCCAGGCAGACTGTTTCCCATACAGGTGAGCAGAGGGCATCACAAATATATATCTCACTAGAAGGAGTTGATTTTTCTGGCAATATAGTGGAACTGCTAACTTTACTTTTGAAAGACAGTGTTTAATGTGTTTAATAAATAAAAGAAACAATGGCAAAATCTTTCAAATCAAGGTGCAACAATAATTCTGTTTATTAGTTTAGTGAGTTCTTGTGTTTTAAGTAGTTCATCTGTAATTACAATTTGCAATCTGTTTTGTTTTTTTTTTAAATCAGTATTTATTATCATGTTCAAAACAAACATTTTCTATCTATGGGGACTTTTAGAATTTGCTTTTATATTTTATAAATTTATCTATATCTTACTATTACTCTTTCCTGTACTTAGGTGATATATCAACCCATTCCATCTGAGGAGCAGTCCTCGCGCTCTGAGAAACTTGATCCCAGACCATACCTTCGCATCTTGCAAGGCATCGATCAGCGTTACCCTCCTGAAGAGCGTGGCGACCTGCTCCTCTTCCTCAGTGGTCTGGCAGAGATTTCCACCATCCAAGAAGCCTGTCAGATTTATGCCACACATACACGTCGTTGGATAGTCTTACCACTGCACAGCACCCTCTCAATCGCCCAGCAGGACAAGGCACAGTCACCGTCATTTGGATTAGTTTACACATAGAATTTCATGTTTACTCAGTCTTTGTTTTCATGTCTCTCCTCATGCTATTCTTCAGGTGTTTGACATTGCTCCTGCTGGGGTGAGAAAGTGCATCATCTCTACCAATATTGCTGAGACTTCAGTTACAATAGATGGGGTGCGCTTCGTTGTCGACTCAGGTATGAAACTCGTTTTGCATTTATAGCTGTGGAAATTACATTTTAAAAATATTCTCTGACTACTAATTATTCCATTTTGACAACTCTAATTTTCTGCAGGTAAAATCCCAAAATAAATCTAATTTAAATCCTCATTGCTTGAAAAATACAAAATCTCCCTTGCTGAAATTTTTGTAGGTTTTCATACAACTATAAAAAGAATATAATGAAGAAAGACTAGAAATATAGCACAGATGTAGCAAAATAAATTGATGGCATTGCTTTTTGTTTTTTTTAGGAAAGGTAAAGGAAATGAGTTTTGATCCTAAGGCCAAGATGCAACGTCTGCAGGAGTTCTGGATCAGCCGCGCCAGTTCTGAGCAGAGGAAGGGCCGAGCCGGTCGTACGGGTCCAGGAGTGTGCTACCGCCTGTACGCTGAGTCTGATTATGATGCCTTTGCACCTTATCCTGTTCCTGAAATCCACAGAGTGGCTCTAGACTCCCTCATTCTCCAGGTAACAACATCCTACAGAAAACTAGACGAGCTATGCCAATTTCTGTATTTGGATTAAGCTGTATTTATGCCACCTTGTTCTTGCAGATGAAAAGTATGTGCCTCGGAGATCCTCTGTCTTTTGTCTTCATTGATCCTCCCCCAGCTGCTAGTATTCAGACAGCGGTTACGTATCTGAAAGAGCAGGGAGCACTTGACCATCACAGTGAATTGACCTCTATTGGTAGTTTGCTGGCGCAGCTGCCTGTGGATGTGGTCATCGGTAAGATTTCCTACGCAAGCGCATCTTTTAAGTTGTCATATTTGCCATTTTCATCCTGTACTATACACAAATTGAGGAGAGGGTAAAGGTATGGTGTCCATCTGATTGTTCATCTATTTGTATGTCACAGATCCTTTCCATAAAAATCTTTTATAGTAATTTTTTTAATCTTTCTTTTCCATGAAAGTGACAATAGAGCACAAATAAATGCTAAATGGTAAATTTATCTTCAAAAAGTGTAATTTCATGCTTGGTGTCGTTCACTTGAAGTACTTTTGTAGAACCATATGTGGTGTTAGCGTGAAGCAGAAGCTGGATTTAGGTAAGTGTGTGTTTGTGTTCTTTTAGGGAAGCTGTTGGTGTTGGGCTCCTTGTTTAACTTGGTGGAGCCTGTCCTGACGGTGGCAGCAGCCCTTAGCGTTCAGTCACCTTTTCTTCGCAGTTCACAGCAGAACCCCGACTGTGCCACTGCCTGTCAGCCCCTACAAAGCAACCAGGGAGACCCCTTCACTCTGCTGAACACCTTCAATGCCTGGGTGCAGGTCAGTAAGACAACATCGTGTGACACTGACTATTTAATATAAACAGAGTCAACACTGTAACTGTTAGGACATAAAATGTTTGTCATGAACATAAAGTTGTTCCACTTTGACCAACAGACAAAGGGGGAGAGGGGTGGTGGCTCCAGGAAGTGGTGCAGGAGGAGAGGCCTGGAGGAGCAGCGACTTTATGAGATGGTCAACCTGCGTAGACAGTTCAAGGCAGGATGCTAATGCAGCAGTTCACAGAATTTAACAGTACTTTCTTTTATGGTTAAACACTGATGATATGTGCTTGGTCTGGTTAACAGGACTTGCTGAAGAGCCACGGCCTGCTTGAGTCTGTGCAAAGTACTACTGGTGATGACCGCGAAAAGCGAAGGGAGAAGCTAACAGAGAGGAAGAAGCTGTATCAGCTGAAGAGATCTCATGAGCAGCAGGAGAGCAGCAAACGTAAAATCCTGAAGCTGAGCGAATGTCAGGATGGAGAGTTCTCATCAGGATCAGATACAGAGGAAGCAGGTCGAGGCAAGAGGGACAAGAAGGAATCAGGACAAAACGTGGACATACAGGTGAACTCAGGTAATCTTTGTGTTATCATGTACGCTCAACACAGATCATGATTCTCTTCACTTTACAACAGGACGTGAAGTTCAAGTTGCGTCACAACATGACAGAGCTGCAGGACATGGTCACTGTCAGTAAGGACTTGTCCCACCGCCAGCAGGCTTTGCTCAAGCTTCTGATTTGCAGAGGACTCTACCCTCAACTAGCACTGCCTGATGAACACAACACCACGCGCAAAGACTCTGACCAGGTTGGAATGTTTAGACACACACGTGACGGGGGCACGATATCAGTAAACCGGCTGTCTCAAAAATATCTGCGATGAAATATTGTACTTAAACGGTCTGAATTTGTGTTCCGTAGGTTTTTCACACAAAGAATAAGCAGGGAGTGGTGATCCACCCGACCAGCGTGTTTGCCAGTGACCCAGAGGTTCTACAAGTGCCTGAAAATGACAACAGAGATGCAGGTTCAAACCTCTATCAATGTATTATGTGTAGACTTCATTTAATTACCTTCATTTTTATTTAAATTAGGTTGCTTTGAATATAAAGTACAGATAAAAGAAGACATACAAGTAAACAAAGTAACAGTCTGAACAGAAGTTGGTAGAAGTATTAAACGTTTTTGTCCCTACCCCTGTCTCAGATCGTTTTTACAATTACATATAAACGCGTCATTTTTGCCACATTTATTTACAGTCCAGGTTAATTTATACAACTGTGTTCCTCAAAGACCAAACATAGTCAATCCAACCTCCACTATAACCCACCAATAATGTGTTCATGTTATATTTTAACTCACCATTCAACCCATTCCATGGATGCACCCCACACTCTGATAAATACATACAGGTACTCTTTGTGGTACCAACAGGTTTTTAAAATTAAGTCCTTCTGTCAAATTATAATCCCAGCTTGTTCCTTGCTTTAAGCATATTTTTTTCATTTTTATATGTAACCAGGTCCCAGAATTTTAATTTTTATGAAAAATAGCTTGTTCATGCCATCCCTAACCCTGCATTGTTAATGATTGTGATTGATTTATCTATGTTGCTTTTATATGTTACTGCAAACTTCCACACAGTGAATCAGATATGTTACTAGTGACACTTGGCAAATATTATTCATATATACAGTAGTGTATAAGAGAAAAGTTTGGAACCTACCGCTGTCCCCTGTGGGACCCCAGAAGTTCAATCCAACAATGTAGATTTACTGTAAGTATAATCACCTATTTGTACAAACTGTCGTCTTTTTTCAATGTAACTCTTCAGCCATTGCAAAACCAGTCCCCTAATTCCGACCTTTCAATTTTTTGAGCAACATGACTTATTTAGTTAGTGAAATACTCCAACTTATTACTCCTTGTTGTCAATGCTATTTACCTTACTGAATAATCCAAACTTAATGACCATTTCAAACCTACTGTGAGTCACAAATAGTCTTGACAGAGGGTGAGACAACAAGCGAGGTCCTGACATGGAGTATAAAGTCCTCATTGGTTTACATTAATGGGTCATGACAACAAAACACACATTGGAAAACAGGCCTTGACAGTAAACTATTCACTTACCATAACTTGTTGGGGTTCCTTCTATGTTTAGAAAAAACAATATCTGCTGCACTGCTTTTACTCATTTGTAATGCTGTTTCTGAAATTCAGGCCAGTTTAAGAAAAACTTTTTTTTTTCTTGCTGCAAAGACAATATTTCTTCCAGCTACATCTGCATCAAACAGCAGTGATAGTAGAATTTGTATATTATTGGAAGTAATATTCATGTCATATCTATTCCTTTGCCTCTTAACTCAAACAGTGTCTTTTTATTTCTCATTTCTATTCCTCTCATTTGTAAGATATCTCATCAGTCTCTCCTTCTTTTTCTTGTTTTCCTGTCTGAAGGTCCTGATAACAGGGACAGCAGCAAACACCAGCTTCTGGCTTTTGTCACTCTGTTGGAGACCAACAAGCCATATTTGACCAACTGTGTGCGCGTTCCTGCATTACAAGTTAGTACCAGATGTGGGACACTCCTGTTTCCACTGAAAACTAAATTGATATTTTTTTAATTCTCTTGATTTAACTTTATTAAAAGTTAATATTGTGTTAAAGCAACCTCACATAGTTATGGTAAACCTGTGTTGTTCTGATTATTTAAAATCTAAGACTTTAGAGTCAGATTCACTAGCAATTCACTTTTGACTGAGTCTTCAGGAAAGATGATACTGATTTTTTTCCTGACTGATGTATTTAGTTTTGCCATATTCATTCATTCATTCATTCATCTTCATACTGCTTCATCCGTTGTCGTGGGGAGCTGGAGCCTGTCCCAGCTGAGTAGGGGCATGACTTGGGGGAAACTCCGGGCGCGATTAATTTTATGCATGTAATACTTAATCATTCATTCATTTGTGTGATAATGTAACATGGAAATTTGACAATGATTCCTTCCGGAAATTTATTTTGTGAGCTTTCAGTTATAAAATGTTTTGATAACAAGTAGAGATTTCTGCATTTTTTTTAATCATGTAAAATCTAAAGTTTATCAAGAAGCCAACTACATCAAATTCCATTATAACTGTGGACCTTGTCTCTTCATCTATAATTGTCGCTGACTCATCACATCCATTTTAATTCTCTGTGAATCTGCGTGTGATCTTATTCCTGCCACAAGCCATTGCGCTGTACAACAGCTCTGAAATATCAGTCAGAGTCCCACCACCAGTCTGATGTTTTGGTATGGCTTCACTATGTCCTGTGTATGACCACTGAGTGCCACACTTATTTATTTACCTATGACGAAAGGCCTACCATGCTTGGGTACTGCTGTTAGTGTTGTTATTAGTATTACTATTATTAGTGTTATTAGTGTTAATATTGTTAATATATCTTTTCTGTTATCATTATTATTATTATTATTATTATTATTATTATTATTATTACCTTTAACTGTCTTATTTTTCCTTAATGCATGTTTTCTGTATATTTTCTGTAACAATTCTGCTGCTACTGTGACACCTAAATTTCCCAGTTTGGGATAAATAAAGTATATCTATATCTATCTATCTATCTATAGACTTTGCTGCTGGTCGCAAACTCTGTGGACAGTAACGCTGACTGTACTCGTTTGGTGGTGGATGGCTGGCTGGAGCTGGAGCTCAAGGAGCCAGAAGAGGCTCTGAAGGTTCTCTCCACAGCTCTTACCCTGAGAACTGAGTGGGAGCGGCTCCTGTTAGCCCAGCTGGGGAATGGGACAATAGGAGAATTGGCAGTCCAGGGAGTGTCCCGTAAAGTCATGGAAAAGCTGAGTGAAGGCCTCGTCCGCTACCTGATCTACACTGAGGTAGAGACGCAGCTCTGACCCGCCCCTGGTACCAGAATGCAATCAAACAAACAAAAAGCTCATAGACATATTGTAGAACTTACCATGCAAATAATACAAATTATTTCATATCGTTTAAAAATAGTTTTTGAACAGTTATCTGAGGTAGTGGGTATGGTTTTTTTATGATTTACTGATTGATGAAGTCTAGATCAAATTTTAATTTTTTTATCCATATGTCGCTATGAAGGTAAATAAAGCTCAGTGCAAGAGCAAATTTCACTGAGAAAGAAAATGATGGAAGATCATTATTTTATATAAAATAACTTTTGAAAATGTAAAATACTAAGTTTGAAAATAAAAAAAATTAAGATAAATAAAATACAACATAAAGAATACCAATTGTCTTTTTGGATTGTTGTTTAATTCTGTTTTGCAAAGGTTTTCTCTGTCATTCAACTTTCCACTATCTCATTAATGTATTCTAACGTTCAGGTCAGCTACAGCCTACGCCGGCTCACAGCGCTCCAGTCACAGAACCTGTACATCGGTCCTCAGCCTGAGTCTGAACTGTCTCTAGATGTAAACCCGCTGCTCCCGGGAGCTGAAGTCAAGCTGGACCCGATTAAAGGAGGCCTTCGGGTCACCAGCTTCTTCACCTACAACTGTCTGGCTGTGAGTCAAACTGAAACATACTTTTTGATAGTTTCAAAGAAGTGAAAAATAAATATTTCACCTGCAACAAGATTGTCGTATATTAAATGCATCGCCAAGTTTCAAACTAATGTTTTGTTCTGCCTTCAATATAAGAAAAGCTACATTTCCTTGTCTTTCAAGAGGATCCCAGTGACGAATCTTATTTTCGAAATGTTCTAAGATACCACAGTTGTTGTTTCCACCAACACAGACATCATCACAGATTACATGTAGCTTTTGTCATTTAGATGAACAATCGCCATTACGATTGTATGTCAGAAAGTTAAGGTTCTGTACTTTGGAGGTTTGTGTTGCCCTAACAACCAAACAGAGCATTAAGGACTTGCTTCAGCTTCAGCAGATCAGCGTCGGTGTTTTAAGTCATTGAAATATATGAAGTAAAGCAGGAGCACGAAGACATTAAAGTAGACATTTAATCACTGCAGAATTAGTTTACTGATTCTCTAACAACACTTTTTAAAGAGTTGGATAACAACTGGAATTGTAAAATTGTCACAAACACATCTAATTTTTTTTTTTTTTTTAATTTTATATACTGGTTTGATCCCCGAAGGGAAATTAAGAAGGCACACTCTAGCTACTGATTACAAACGCATGCATACACATATGTTTGTGAGTACAGGCCCCTGTATCACACACACACACACAAGGGGGCCTGTAGGCATGCAGGGGAGGTAGAGTGGCAGGCAGCTCCTTCTTGATGCGCCTCAAATGAGCAATTTTGTAAAGGGGACGGCACCTTGCTCAAGGGTGCCTCGGCAGTGCTCCGGAGATGAGTTGACACCTCCCACTGTCAGCTCACCTCCGGGTATTTTTGGGGGGGCGGGAGCGGGAATCGAACCGCCGATCTTAAATCATAGGACGACCTGCTCTACCGCCTGCTTTACCACTGAGCCACTGCCGCCCCCTAATAGGAAATAAACAAATTATTACACTTGACGAAAATATTAAGCGTTGTCTGCTCTGATGCGTCCACTGTGATTATTTTGCAGGACTCAAAGGACCTCTACAGTGAGTGTTTACGTACTTTTTGGAGCTGTCCTAACTGTGACCTCTACCTGCCTGTAACTCCATTGGAACGTATGCGGCACGAGGCCACCTGCAGGCCACCTGGAGAACAGCAGCACACGGAGGAAGGTCAGGAATTTTAATGTCGATATTTATCCTAGTTGTTAGAACACATTCATCTGCTGATGTGATGCTGCATGCTGATAATTTTGAAAGCTTGAGACTAATAGAGACATGTTTTATGTTTCCAGAGGCAGAGAGTGGAAAGGCAGGCTGTTCCTCAGTGTCCAGTCTTACCAGGGTTTATCACTGTGACATCTGTAATGAAGACCTGACCCTCACCTCCACTGAGATCCTCAAACATAAAAGACAGCACATGTATTCCACCCAGTAATGTAACAGAGCATCTGAATTAGAAGAACTCTATTCGGACTACAGTACAACACTTTATAGAACAATTTGTCAAATAAAGTTGCTTCTTTAACGTAACATTTGTGTCATTGGTTTCCCTCCGTTTGTTTGTTTTTTATTTAATGGTCGATGGATGTACTTGCTGCTGCTTTCTGTAAAAACTACTGTTCCAAAGTCATGTCAGCTGATTCAAAGAATGGTTTCTAGGAACATACTGTCTATATATGTAGATCTTTTTTCAAGTTCCTTTGATAATATGATGGAACGATTTCAGAACGCAAGTTGAATGCAGTGTTTGTGAAAAAGCTCTGAGTCAATGACATCCACACATGAGAGAGAAGTAGACACTGTTTTAAAATATAGAGTGAGGGTTTAATAATGATACAAACCCACGATATGTAACACCTCAAAGCAGCACATTGGCACAAAGTTAGAAGTAAGACAGCACGGAAGATAAAAACCTGTCTCAAAAAAATAAAGAATCAGAATAAATATCTCAATAAACAAATAAACAGGTAATACCTCATTAATTACTTTGAAACTAATAAATACGTACATTTAAAAATATGCACATTGGCAGAAATCAATAACCCAAAAATTAAATAGTACTTAACACAGAGTTACTTAGAAATCATAAGTTATTGATTACTCAAATCAAAAGGCACATTTATTAAGATGTAAGAATGGGGCCTGCAACTGTGATCGCAAGACTGTCAGTACTGAACTCTAACACCGTTACTGAACCAGAAGTAGCAAACTGAGTGCAATGGCTTTACTAGCTCTCTGTATCTGCACCACTGAGTGAACCTGTGTATCTGTGTGCAAGTCTTTGCTTTTATGTGTCGAAATTGTGGGGAATGCGAGTGCGTTTGGGGGAGTAGGGGGTCTTGTTTTTTACATTACTTTTTTTGTTCGAGTAATGAGAATGACCATCCCATAATCGAGAGGTTTAGGGTCGTGCTATTTGGCTGTCACATGACTTGATTTTCAACCCTGTTGCCTTTAAGCCACTTTAGATGAAAGTTATTCATTAAAACTAAATTTATATAATCTGGTAAAATATCTTAAAGGTTCATCCTTCCCACAATTCATAGTCTACCAGGTGATCCGAGGGATTTGGACACAAGACTGGAGCATGTCTGGACATCAGAGCACGTCATTTGTTCTCCTGTCATTAATCTTATGTAAAATACTTCTGCTTCCCTCCCCAACAGATTCACTTTGACTGTCAATACTGTCATTCATTGATGCTTGATTCATTTCATAACTTATTTTGATTTCAATTCCTGTCATTCGACAGACAGCATAACATTCCTCAAACAACATAATATCCCTGTTGCATTCAGTGGCTGGAGACCAATAATAACAGTTGTGACTACAGTAAGTTTTTCAAGTCAGTGAAAAAAAGGCAAATTTTGATAGAGCAACTGGTGTCTGTTGAAAATATCTTCACCTTGCATGATTGGTGCAAAGTGGAGGCTTCACAAAAGCTCGTTCTTTGATTCCGATGGGTGGGTGATTATGTTGACATGCTACGATGTTTGATAAAGTTGATAAAAATCTGTAGGTCATGTATTCACCAATCAGCAAAAAAAGACAAAGAAATGCAAGGTACATCAAAAGCATTTTTTAAATGTCTTGCAGTAAATGTATCTTTTAAGCACACAGTCTTTAGCATCCTTGGCACCTTGGGTGGAATGAGAACTTGGATTGTTTGACTTTACCAACATCACCTCATAGATTGCAAGAAGGCTGGGGGGGCAAGTTTAAATAGGGTCAGGACAGGACTTCAAATAGCAGCTTTTTTGACTTCATACTTATAGCAACATTCATTAAACACATCTACTACTGTGTCCGAACAGAAACTTACTACCATTCATCTTTTCAAGTTAATACATCTCTTTTCTTATCACAGGGTCAACAGTCATCAGCAAGCACGTTAAAACATCACGCCTGTGAGCCACGTGCTGCTGCTCAAAGACAAATTAGTGTTCCAATTTATCTTTTCTGCTTGATATCAAACACAATAAAACACTACAGAATTCAGTCCCAACGATTTTTCGATTTCCGTTCAGGGTTTTTTTTTCTTTTTGTTTTTGTTTTTTTTAAATGGGATCAACTGGTACAAAAATACTCTTCAACACATTGTTCATTGCACTTGTGTTTTTGGTGGCATCTCATTCAAAGACCTAGGCTAATCTACAGATTGTTTAGGGCGGGGTCATGATTTGGTTTTCTTTGGGGTTGCAACTGTAAGGTCGCTGTGTATGAAGTAAAACAGACTCACTCAGAGGCCTCAGTTGTAAGCACCTTGACTGATTCAACAAGTATAGAGGCAGGATTTGACGCTGTTCATAATCAATATTGAAAAATACATGGAAAGAAGGGGTGTAAGGTGAGGGTGTTCAATGATCACACACATTCTTGCAGTTTTTAAGACGACATGAATAACCTTGTATTTGGTAAGAAAGGACCTTAAAGAACCACGTAACAACTCATGCCTTTGTGGCTGCCATTGCATCTTCCCTTATCAATCGTCCCTTTGCATCACAACCTTCCTTTTCGTCGTGGTCTCCTACTTTAACCTAAAGACAACACTAGTGGTATCAGATAATCATACTTTGTCAGAGATTGCACTGAGTATTGTGCACTCTTCAACCCCCACTCTCATCGGTTTCTTTTCATGACCAAGGATTGAGTAACATATGAGGTAAAATTAGAGGTAAAGGGTGACGTCTGTTCATCTGACTGACGAACAGGCCCAATGTGAAACAAATAACTTCCCCAAGATCTCATGTTTGCGAATATGTAATAGTGTGTGCCATTGAAGGACTTGGTCAATATGTTGAACATTTAATAAAATATACCAATTAAAATTATAACAATCATATATATATATATATATTTATATATATATAAACATAATTTGTTTTTTGTGTTTTCCTTTCTAAATAAAAACAGACATCTGAAACAGTGTACACATCATTGTTGCCTCTGCCACTTACTTTCTGTGATAAAGTCTCTGACTGCAAACTCTAGATCAGCCAAACCTCAGTAAATCCTCTATGAAGGCTTCAGATGACTCCAACAGAGCCTGGTCTGAGTGCAGTGCACCTCCAGCAGGTGTGGACCAGTGAGGAAGGCCCCAGATTGAAAAGAGAAAGAGTGGAATGCAGTGGAAGGCTGTGGGGCCTTCGGAGGGCCGCTCCAGAGTTGTGGGTCTACTGAGAGCACTGTTCCACCTGATTATCTCTCCGTTTTTCTGCGTCCCTACAGGTGCTCTCTCTCTCTCTCTCTCTCTCTCTCTCTATCTCTCTCTCTCTCTCTCTATCTCTCTCTCCTCTCCTCTCTCTCTCCTCTATCTCTCTTCTCTCTCTCTCTCTCTCTCTCGCTCTCTCTCTCTCTCTCTCTCTCTCTCTCTCTCTCTCTCTCTCTCTCTCTCCTCTCTCTCTCTCTCTCTCTCTTTCTCTCTCTCTCTCTCTCTCTCTCTCTCTTTCCTCTCAACACCCAAACCTCCTCTGTCCAGAGACAACCCTCCTGTCCCCTGCCTGGCCTCATCGGACTGCCTTGTGCTTTCCCCCACAGCAGCCGCACCTCTCTCCACACCGCAGGCAGGCGCGCAAAGGCAAGTAGCAGCACATGCAGGGCACGAAGAGCGACAAGGCCAGGAGGGCCAACCAACGGGCACAACAAAGGGGGTGTGGGTGACCCCCCATCGAGTCATCGCACGAGCAAGGCTCCCAGAACTCCCCCTCTGAGTCTGACATGCAGTGGTAGAGAAGACTCTCTGCGCACCACACACAGGTCCACTGGCGCAGGCAGTGCAGAGCCGGGTCGGGGGCATCTCTGCAGCGGCCCCGCCCGTTCTCCGAAGCGCTGAAAACAGAGCGGCAGTACACACAGCGGGATGAGCACGATGATGAAGCCTGAGGACACGGGCTGTCGTCGTCAGGGGAGATCACCCCCGGGTCGCAGCTGCTGCTGGCCCCTCCTCCTCTCTTACGAGTCCGCGACCTGGGCGTGGCCAGTGAGGTGTGGATGCAGCAGGGAGAGGGCGAGCCTTTGCCCGTCTCCTGAGGTGAACCGGCACCTGAGGACACGCCTGACACGGCGTTGGGCATGGACATACAGGTAGGCGACGACGACGACAGGCGCTGGGAGGCTTTGCTGTCCAAGCTCACAGTCACGTCACAGCCCGCCGTTCCCACCCCTGCCAGCTCCTTCTCAAAGCGAACCACGCACAGTTCCGACTTGTCCTGCAGACTCCCTCCGCCGCCGACAACCACACCCCCAGTCAGCCCACCAACCATAGTCCTAGTGGCCCCTGCCCGTCTGTAGTCCTCATAACCTCGAGAGCCCCACAGGTCTTTGCAGGGGTCCACGCTGCGCAGGTCTCCCTCCTCCAGCAGAGAAATTGTGGGTGAGAGCGGGGACAGGGGAGACGATGCCGGAGGACCCACAGGAGGAGTAGGTGGAGCAGGAGGCGGTGGCGGGGGTGCTGGGGGGTTCAACACAGCCGTCATTTGTGAAAGCTGGTGCTGTCCTGGCCTGGTGTGGATCTGTGGAGAGAGTATAGGATTACAGGGTGACTCAGGGAACAATGTGTACTGTGCAGCGACAGAAGGCTCCTGATCACTTCTGATAGTCCAACATATCTCCAAAAGATGCACAAGTGACACCATATTTATAAGATTTCATTCTGTGGGACATCATTTTATTTCTATCCCGTGTCAAATTAATCAACAAATAACAGCTGAAGAAGTAAAGACACAGAGAAACAACCAGTCTGTCTCTAATGTCTCATAATTTTATAATGTCACTAACTTTGCTGGGAAACCTCTGACTCAAGACGATTCCTCAACCCTTCCCATATTTTACAGTCATATTCATTAGACATGTGTCATGAGAACACAGAAGGATAATTTAAAAGATAAATTGTACATCATCCTTTTTAATCACAATCACGTTCTTGGAGCTGAAAGAGTTGTGCTACCTGAGCAGGTGTGTGAGTGGTGACAGCATGGCTGGATCCAAAACTAAACTCTTCCGACCGCACAAAGCAGCTAGACGACGACTCACTAGTCACTATGGTGAGGGGTTTGGGAAGCATCTCCTTTCTGCTGTTTGATGACGACTCACTTCCTGTATGGGACTGGCAGAGGCTGCATGTCATCCCAAAAGTCAAAACATAAAATAGCTGCATTGGGGCCCAGTGGTAGCATGAACAAGCCCTTTGAGACAGTAAATGGTAAACGACCAGCTCTTCGGATACTCACAGCTTGTCCGTCATCTTCTGTGTCAGCCTCTTCTGGTGTGGAGGATGAGGGCGAGTCAGAACCTTCATGACACGGAGGGAGAGAATTTAGAGTTTGCTCAATATTTTCTCAAGCCTCTTCAAATAATTATGGATAGGATTTTTCTTTTCACATTTGGAAGTCAACCCAATTGCATTTTAGTTTTATTGGCTAAATATATTATTTAGCAGCAGTTTTGCAAAAACCAAATCACACAAGAACAGTTTAAATAGCTCACCCTAACCCAGTCACAAAATTATTCAACACAATGAATAGCATCCCTCAAAAGAGCACACATTTCAGTCAATTGTAGATGAAACACGTGCCAACCTTCATAGCCTTACTTGAACCATAGAATCCCAGACTTTTATCAAATAAGGCCTAAATTTACTTCAGAGATCCACATCTGAACTCCAGGAGACATCACTGCTGATCAGAAAGTACAAGAAGCGCTGGCTGCAGTCACTCAAAACCATTCAGACAAGGCACTAAAGTTTTGGGGCGCTGTTCTGTGGAGCAGCGAAACAAATTCTAACTTTTGGGGCCTATAGATCAACAGTATGCCCAGAGGAAGAATGAAGCATCTGCTGAAAGGAACGCCCCATCTACAGTGAAGCAAATCTGTGGCTTTTTGATGCTCTGACGCTGATTTGTTTCCTGGAATGGAAATCTGTAGTGTGTCCAAGGCAAGATTGCTTCCATCAAGTAGCAGTACGTCCTACAAGAAACATCATGCCGTTTGTGAGGAAGCTGAAGGTTGGGTATCACTGGACAATAAAAAGAGATATGATCCCAAGCAGACATCAAAGTCCACCAAGGCTTGGTTTTAGATGAACTTTTTGGGCCTTACAGAGTGGACTTCACAGTTGCCCGACTTATCTTTGAGAGAAAATATGTGGTGGGCTTTGGAGAAGGAAGTTGCACAAATTAAAGCCAGAATATTCCAGAACTAGAGGCCTGAGCTCATGAGGAATGGGCTAAGATTCCTCAGTAACACTACCAGAAGCCGGTGTCAGCCTATGCCTCATGTGTGCAGCAGGTCATAGCAGCTAAAGGGTCTCTATGAAGACATGTGTCATTAATGGGTTGAATAACTGAGACTGCAGTGGTCAGTGAAAGTAGAATTTTTCTTCTTATATTTTAGAAAACACCTGTGCAATCCGTTGATTTCCTGCATTGAATATTTAAACTTTCCTTGGTTTATTCGGTCATTAAGAGTTGATAATTCTGCCAATATATAGTGGAGGTTTCTTATAGTCGAGGTGTACTTGTGACCCATAAATTGTACCTCTGTCCAGTTTGTCTATGACCGTCTGCAGCCCTTTCTCAAAGGAGATGGCGTCGGCAGGACTCTGGAACGTAAGGCCAAACTTTCGATCCTCTACTCGCCAGTGATGGAAGATGGGGTTCACTTTGTTGTACACTAAACCCCTTTGCACCGCACATTCCAGCACCGGCTACAGACACACACAGCAATGTAAGAGCATGCAAAAACAGGTTAGTTCACCGACCAAGCCTTCGTCCTGTAAAAAGCTGCCCTGACATAAGTTGAATCTATGGTCTTCAGCTGGTGTTGAGGAGCAACATTCACCAAAGACAGCCAGAACACACGCACACACTCACTGCTCGGTCTCGGAGCCGCTCTCCACTTATGACGTATTCTCTCCGCCCCCTGCCGTCATGAGTCCTTCCTTTACATATGACCACATGACTGAGGCCGCCACCTCCCAGGGGCACCCAGCCGCCACTGGAGTCATCACGTGTCATCACCACCGCACGAACACGCACACTGTCAAAGAGAGCCGGTCGGGTTAAACAGCGCAATGAGACACAGATAGGTGCAAACATGAACGCACTGATGCACACATTCACTTGATTTCAAAAAGAAACACCAGCTTCTGCTTTGAACCAAACGGAGAGGGTTGAAAGAATTTAACGACTCGTAACGGACAAAAGAATAAAAAATAAAAAAAAGAAATAAATGTGTGGTGTGATCTCGTGTCATGTGACTGAGGTAAAATCTTTTGGATTTAAAAAAAAAAAAAAATTATTTTTTTTTACTCACATGTGACGATAGTGGACAAATGAAAAGTATTTTAGCGTGATTTTAAAGACGTCTGCGGCCGAGAGATTTTTTTTTCTGGAAATCCAGTTGTGCGACATGTTGGGAATAAAAGGAAGCGTGGAGCCAAAAAAAAAAAAACGGACAGGAGGAAGGAGGGAAGGAAGGAAGGAAGGAAAGAAGGAAGGAAGGAAGGAAGGCCGGTGTGGAGAGGAATGGTGGAATGGGAGGAGGGAGGAAGAATGAGTGTTTCCCACATAGATGTATCAATGAACGCACCCATTCGCCATCAGAGGCCCCGGCATTCTTGCAGAAATAAGCTCTACCCTCGACAATCGGCTGAATAATTCAAGCATGTGAACGCACCGCATGCACAGCCGCGTTTTTTGGGGGTTTTTTTTGTTGTTGTTGTTGTTGTTGCCATTTTTAAAAAAAAAAAATCACACTGAATTTTATTTGTTGCAATTATTTTCCCAGACGCGTCTTCTCTCTCTCAATTCCGCCCCTTTGCTGCACGCACTCATTAACACACCCCGATTTTATCTTATATTTTTTTTGTGAATGGGAAAAGACCGAGTCTGGATTTCGATATCGCATGTTCCTTTATATATTTTCCGGAAATCTTTACTAGGCCGAAATACAATGTAATTGCGTGTGAAAAATGGGAAGGAAAAGGGGAACGAGTGGGTGAGAGGATGGAGAGGAAACGAGAGATGGGGGAGGGGGGCGATTAGAAAAAGGGAAGGAGGAGAGGAGGGGTGAGGATGAAGGAGAGCGAGCGAGAGAGAGAAAAAAAAAATCACATTTCATTCATAAAGTTTGGCTTTAAAAA
The DNA here is from genome assembly GCF_040054535.1 of Antennarius striatus. Lineage (NCBI taxonomy): Eukaryota > Metazoa > Chordata > Actinopteri > Lophiiformes > Antennariidae > Antennarius > Antennarius striatus. The sequence continues at coordinate 13,636,849 of NC_090781.1, read as the reverse complement.
ATCATAATGAAACCCCGAGACACGTTGATAAAAATCACAACGCCTCCATCCCTCCCTCGTTTTACTGTAGCCATGTCTTGAATGACGCGATGCTGGTTCCAAACTCGCCATATTTCGCCTTTTTTCCCCCCATAAATTTTGACTGATTTCGTGACTGCTTTTACCAGTGGCCAACCACGCATTAAATCCGAATTTGTTGCATTTGCTTCTGTTGTTTATTTAACACATTTCTTCTTATTATAATGCCTTGTCTGTGCGTCTAGATTGTTCACCAGTGCTGTAATTGCACAGGTGCACGTTGCTGTTTAACACTGGTCACACATTGGCATGACCACATCAGAAACGGGGTGTATGCTGTTGTCTGAAGACTACGTAATGGTGTTTTTATTCTTGTCAGCCTGCTAAATTGTAGAGCTCCGTTGGTGATATCAGTGCATGATGCTGGCTTGCTGTTAACACTGATGGCGGGTGGCAATATTTCTATCCGGTTTTGGGTTGTTGTTTTTTTTGTTTTTTTTTGACGGATGGCTGAATATGTGTGCAATGTTTAAAAAAAAAAGAAAAGAAAATGTAAGGACTTACTCGCCCTCCATGGCTCGGTGTTGCCCGCCGCTTGCAGCAGCCCACCCCACGGTCTCTTCTCTCTCTTTTTTTTTTATCCTCCTTTCAGGAAGCACTCAGACTCGGTCACATCCTCTCTCTATCTGCTCTCATTTTCCTAATCTTTCTCTCTCTTCTCTCTCTCTCCACCTTGATGTCGTTTCGGTGTATCAGGATAGGCTTGAGGTTGCAGCAGCCATTTTCCGCTGGCAGCATCCTCCCTCTCTTTCTCCCTCCCTCTCTCTCTCCCTCTCTCTCTCTCTCCCTCTCTCTCTCTCTCTCTCTCTCTCTCTCTCCAAATCACTCCCTCTCTCACCGCCTTCCTCGCTCCACCTGCCCTGTGCCAACACATCCGTGCGCCTCCATCGGTGCGCCTTTGGGTCTGTTGGTGTAACCGTGAGGTTGTTGGAACTGAACCCTTTGACGCAGACCAACCATCAATGACCTCTGGTTGATCCCTGATCACCACGGGTTACATTTCTGTGGAGCAAAACATCCAACTATTACGAAACTAAAATCGAATTGATCAGAGAAGTTCTTTGACAGCATTTAACTGAAACACAAGTTCGGCTAATTACTATGTTCCTACGCTTATTTATTTAATTCCTTACTGTGATATATTTTGCAGCCGCCCTCATGGAGGAAGAACACGATCTGTTCCAGTGTGGACTGGACGGAGTAGGAACTCCTGTCCGCAGAGGATTCAGCACCTTGGACAGCAGTACCTATGGCTCACAGGCAAAGGAACAGACATCTATAAAATTATTTTAATCCAGGCCTTATTAATATCCACTGGTGAATTAATTCTCCCTGTTTGACTGACTCTGGGCCTGTGGTACCCCTGACAGGGAGCATATGCCTTTTATATTCTTCAGACCCAGTAGTTGCTGCTGTATGAACACAGGTAGATTACACTTCAGCAGAGTCTGTCTTACTGAAGATGTAATAATGATTTTTTTTTTTAAAATATTTCGACGGCAACTGAACTGCACAGAATCCATGTATGTTTTGATGCCCTGTTTGAGGTCATTTTGGTCTTGCTAGGCAGTAACCTGGACAAGACCAAAATGTGGGTATGATTTAAGGTGCCAGAGGTCATGGTTTCATATTCAAGTCCAACGTAGTAAAGGCCAAAAGTGTTCAATTTAATATTAAAAAGTTAATATCAAGAATATCTCCTGTTGCATAATGTGTCAAGTGAGGACAAGTAAATCCACCACGCAGCAATGTTTCCAGTGACTAACATCGTTGGGCTCTGATTGGCCCTGAAATCACTCTGAATGAAGGAATTGAAAATACTGATCCTGATCCAGGTGTTGCTCCATTTCTGCACTTCACAACTTGGGAAGGCAGCTCTGTTGGTCAGACAAATGCACAGAGATAACTAGGTAACTAGTCAAAGTTGATTACCTCAGACAAGTTACACCAATTATGATTCAAACTCACAGCAGACAATCTCACCACTTACAGCTAAACACTTCAGGGCTACGGGTGGCGCCCTAAGATAAAATCACACAAGTAACTGTTTTTGGTTTCCCTTGCCCCTAAATTTGAAGTTATAAAATTGTGATTTACATTCACACACATACCATAGGTCTTGTAATGGACAGGCCACCCATTATGTGCCTTCCACAATATAACAGGGCCTCTATCAGTCTAATAATGTTATGTATAAATACACATTATTAGACTTATATATATATATATACATATATATATATAACATATATTTTTATTAGGAAAGAATGTGGTGATTGATCTGTGAAGCATCAGCTCATCTGAAGTTACATATTTAATTATAAATCCCTCAAATGGCCCTATTGGCAAGTGAGGTAGAGTACAAGTGACATTTGTGGGCAAACATTTTATTTGTAGGACTCTACGTTTTATAGATGTTATCACCTTTCTGGATCTAAACACAGTAAGGCAAAGGAAATGCATTAAATGTAGAACTTTTATTTATATATTCTTCAACCTTTTAAATAAAGCATTCGCCCCCAAAGTCAAGGATGGATTTTTGCTTTTACCTGTAGTGATAATCAGACATCTTAATTAGATTAGGTGTGACACTGAGTTTTGGAAAAATCAGCTAGTCTGCCTTCTCTTGACTGCAATTGGTATTGTGTATTTTAGTATACAATATAATAAAATGTTTCCAGAGAACTTCATTCAGTTAATCAAAATAATCCACAGGCTATGTTGTGAGCAGTTTCGAGGAACTTCCTTCATCTGACATCACAGTGCAGATGGGAGTCTGCATCTTATCACTGAGATGCTAGATAAATTAGCTAGATTTTACAGCTCAGCGAGAGAAAACAATATAAACGTTATCACATTGGGGTCATTACTTCTCTAAAGAGATGTCTCTATTTCCAAAGCAGACAAACAAGGTCATCATGAGACCACTACCTCCACAAGCCTCAGTGGTAAAATTATCCTCTCAGCAACTGCAGGAAGATCCGAGCACTAAGATATGCAAGATATTTTCACCAATCAAAGGAGCATATTCAAAATGTAGCATTCACGGTTTACTTTACTGCTTTACTTGTTCCCATGGAAAGGTAAGAGTTGTAAAAAATAAATAAATAATACACAGTTTATTTTCTGAAACATTTATTGTAGACAAGATCTGTAATGTGAGATCAACTGGATTACAAACCATCTCTGGAGAAAGAGGCATTACCATTTAGAAAACACTCACAAACTTAAATGGCAATTCTCTCAGTTGCTAGGATACGAGGTAAGGGCAATATATTTCTGTGAGCTCTACTGAGGGAAAAAGTAACTTTGTATACAAAGACTTTGCTTGAATTCTGAGGAAAATTTTGAAAAAAGTTGGGTTGATAGTTTGTGTAATACTGCGAGGCAAAAACAGAGTGGTGACTGTAAATTACTTTACTGTAACTGTGAAAGGGACAAGGATATTTAAAGTGGTAGCTGAACACGTGATCTGTGATACCTTTATTTTTGTTACTTATCTTTTCAAATGAAAACAAATACCAAGACAGGAAGGCCAAAAGCCCCGCAGTTGACTTTAAGAACACAGGAAATGAATGTTTGATTTCTTTAGGTATGGGCAACAGATCAACAAATGCATACTCGTCATGGAAACTGCATTTGAGTTGACTGGATGTATGCTGGATCGACAGCATGTTGAGTGCGTCTGTACATGGTCAAGTGTAAACCTGGGGGCGGATTACACAATCATTTCCAGCTGTCGTGCGTATTCAATGACCTGTTGTGCCAGCTCTGTAGAAGGGATGGTCACCTCTTCTGTCCGCTGCTGCTGACTGGTAAAAGAGTAATAGCCATCAGAGCTCAAACTCCATCCCCTCTGAAAGGAAGACACAAATCAGCTTTGTTAGCAGTTTGTTCCTCAAAGGCACAATCGCAGGAATGAATTTTGTTTCCACAAGATAAATTTGTGTAACAACTGGTAAATTTTATACACTTGGTATCCTACCACAGAGGCAAATGTACGTCCACCTTCTCCCTCTCCGCCACTAAATGTTCAATTATTTTCCTTTAAGAATTTACTAAATAAGCATTGATATAAAATTAAATTTTACAATAGTAAAATTCATTGTGTATGCATATTTAGGCAAAGCTGCTCTCGATTAAACCAAGTCAATCTTATTAAATCTTATTAAGTTAAAAGTAATACAGCAGTGAATTTATGGCAACTTAATTTGTGTCGATGTGAATTCGTAAGCTCTTTTGTGTGTGATGTTATACTGTTTGAACTATATTAACAAATGTTCAGTCACCTTGTTAGCCTTGGGTGAAAATATTGAATGCATTTCTTCCTACTTCACAACTTCACATTTCTTTAAAAATTTGGTTTCAGTCATTGAGGATAAATCCCTGTGCGTTTTCCTGATATCCAAACTAGTAACACTTTGCGTTCATCTTGGTGGGGATAGGCATCACTTATCTGTTTCACTGTCTCTGCTACTTCCTGTACAATACGCACATCACAGACTACTGCAATTCTGTCTGACAGACAGTCCAGGAGCAATAGAGATTTTCTCCTCTTATTTTTAAAATAAGCCTATTTAAATGTTCATGTTATACCAACAGTTCATGTATATAATTCAGTTTTGTTCCAGACAGAAATTATCATAAAAATGGTCAATTTATTTTTGTTTTAAAATTCAGAAGCCAAAATTGGGTCCAAGACTTTTTCCTTCTGTATCGAGAATTGACATAAAGAAGTTTTTCCTGATCCCTTTTCTGTTTTGAATAAGAAAAATTAAAATCTAGAAAGGATTAGGAACTCAAAAACAGACATAAAAAGTTTGGCGTTTTCATTTCCACCCATTTAATACTTACTAAAATGTAAATCAATTGAAAATAATAAATTATGGTGTGTTTGAGGTACGAGCCTGCAATTCCAAAACATACATTTTTTTTCTCTTGGCTCAAGTGTTTCTTGCCTTATTTTCTTACTGATGGAAATTTGACTTGTTTGTTAGATAAAAGAACATTGACATACCTTCTTGGCATACTCAGTCATCTTTTTGGGGGAACTGAAGAACAGTACTCGAGTGGCTTCACTGAACTGGATCTGCTCATATGCTTTCTCTATACAACCAGCAATTTCATCACTGCAAACGAAAAGGTCGGAGATTTACTGGATAATTTCTCTAAAAGACAATGTCATCATCATAACCTGGTCTTCCTGATGAACATCACTCACCATAGTCAAAGAATAAGTTTAATTGTACGTATGTTTCTGATAGTCTTTTGAGCTAATCAGTAAAATAGCATTAACAGTTTCGTCACTGTAATTACCTGGAGCTTAATGTACCACCTCTCAGATTTACATTTAAAATGTTTTCAAACAGCTGACCATAACACATTGAAAATATCCTGATGTACAGTTCCAATGAACCAACAAGGCAGTCAGAGGCTGCAACATCCCGCGACACCCCTGAATTCAACATTTTACCCTGACCTACACATTTTTGTGCCCCTGGCTTCCTGAAAATGTTACTTTTTGTTTGTGATTATCAGGTTTCAGAGATGTGTACCTAAAAAGGTATAAAGTGCGCCGTCGTTCCTCATGGTTAATGTGTTCCAGGAACCACATGCGATTAACGAAGCCTGTGATAGAGCGATGAACTATTTATCTTATCGGTAATTTAAATTTTTATGAACCCCCCCATACTGATATTAAACAACCGTCTATCTGTATTACCTTTTCCCACACTCTTATCGACTTTTTAAAACACTTTTGTGTCTCACGGAAGTCCCAGACTCACAGAAAAATCTGCGATGGGTGCAAAAGTTGAAATTTCACCCTGACCTAGCTTTCTCAAGGTCAAGGTCATCATCTCATTTTCATCCCCTATGTGCTTTTTTTTTCATCTTTATATCTGCAATGGCTGTGAAGATATTTGGTGGACGGACGGACAGATGAACATTAAAACACTGACAATTACAATACATCACCGCTTCGCGGGATGTAATTTGATACAGAAATATTTTCCACATATAAACAGAATCACAAGAAGCATTAGAATGTAAAACAACTAATGTCACAAAGTAACCCAACAACCATAGTTATTATAAAGCACACACAAAGAAATACATAAATGAAGCATATTGGACCAATAGATTCTTACCGAATTGTGTCAAGCAGAATATCTATAAAAAAGGTGTAGCTCTCGGCAGGGATGTTGCCTTTGGCAAGAAAAACTTTGTTATAGCTTCCCTCCATCAGGTACTAAAAAGGTCACAAAAAATACAAACTGTTAAGGTACTATTCACACGTAAATTCTGTCTGACTGTTAAAAGCATAATTCCACCTTTGGTGGATTTATTATCTGGGTGAAAACATTGGCACATTGATTTGATAATGCAAATTCTAAGTGAATACATATATATAAAAGTTAAGCACATGATAACCAGCCACTGCAGATTATCAGTGCAATATCAAGGTCTTTGCATGGCAATAAACTGTAACACCTGCTCTAAGGAGACGGGGTGTCTGATGTATACGTTGGTCTGAATATCTCGTGCACTTAGTCTCTCAAGTTCTGTGTGAAACTCTGAAACACGGTTCTGTGAGAGCAGGAAGAGCAGGTTCAGTCCCAGCAACTGGTGCATGTAGGCAGCTTCATGCAGTTCCTCCCTGTAATGAAAAAAACAAAGAACAAATTAAGTTAGAAAACCCATACAAGTACATGTAACATCATACAACGGAACATGAAAAAGGTAGTGTTACTTGTAGTCAAAGTAGTAACATTTCAGCTGGGCCATGTATCTCTCAAAGGATGGGATGTCTTTCTTGAGGATACTCCACAAGGCTCCAATTTCAAGGACATCCCCTGAAACACAAGACAAATATATGTAATAAGGGATGTTGTTTAGATAAATTTGCAAATACCAATCTGTGATAGATATGATTTTTGACCACTTGTCAATATTCATGAGACAATGATACTCACGAGCTAAAATAAGCTGCTGCTTGGTGAGGGCTGATCTGCCAGTTGGCAAAAAATTCAACTCCAGTAAAGAAACCTGGGGTAAAAGATATTTAACATGATTTTTTTTCTCCATAGATGATCAAAACTTATCTTGCTGATCCAAAGTCTCTGTCACGATATGACAGTGTGACGTTGATGTGTCATGACAGCTTAAACTGCGTTGGCAGGTTTTGTGGTGGCTGCATAATCGAACCATAAACAGTGGAACATTTGTAATGGAAAATATTAATTGAGACTGGAGAAACAAACCTTAAATGCTTATAACTTTTTGGTTTTGCATTGATCTAGAGGTTTGGCGAAGGGTTCGTTAACGTGGGACAATAAAGTTGACTAGGACTAATAGCAACAACGGCTATGACTACTTGATTCTTCAGTATTCCATCCCAAAGAACAATTCAATAGATCGTTTCAGCCAAACGCTAAAACGCAGCCAAATTATATAAAAAGTTATGACAACGAGAATTCAACAGCATCGGAGAAAGCTGCCCTATTTTAAAAAGAAACAAAAAACGATTCAACACACGGTTAGCCCGACTAGCCTAAATTAGCACCCTTAGCTAGTCTAACACCACAAACGCTCTCTGAATAGTCAATGCTCCTCGTTCGACTCTAAAATTCACAAATATACGAATTGAATTACAACAATACCTTAAGTTTGCTCAGAATTTCACCACATTTATTGAGGTTTGGGTTTTTCTTGTTCCATTCTGCTTTGAGTGTCTCATAGAGCCCCGCAGTTTCTTTCAACGCCATGGTGATTCTGCAAATTACATCACGACACCGGCCATCGTAATACGTTAGGTGACGTAAATTGACGTAAAGCGTTCGCTATGATCAAACAAACTGTGGATCAAGATGGCCGCTTTGAGCGCGGATCGATGGCCGGAGAGCTTGCCAAGCCATGGCATTTTTAGAAAAATACGAGAGAAGTTAAATGCAGAATCGCGCAAAAATGAAAGAGAGGTCGCCAAAAACTTGACGTTTTGTTTGGGTGGAGATTTTTTCGTGTGGGACGATGCAGACCGCGTGTTTTACACGACCAACTTGCGGCAGCTCAACTCAGAAGATAACCGCGGGAACTACCAGACTTTGATGTGCATTAACCCACCTCTGTTCGAAGTATGTCAAGTGTTGCTGAGTCCAATGCAGCATCACGTCGCGCTCATCGGGCAACGGGGCATCTCGGTGTTGGAGCTGCCTCAGCGATGGGGCAAGAGGTCCGAGTTCGAGGGAGGAAGGAGCGAAATCAATTGCAAGACCATCGCCATAGCGGAGCGCTTCTTCACCAGCTCACCGTCGATGACCCTGCGACAGGCTGCTTGGTTTCCCACAGAGACCGACGAGCCTCTGCTGGTGCTCCTTACATCCGACAACACCATCAGGTTTCACAGTTTGAAGTCGCCCCAGACTCTGGTCAAGAGCCTGCCGGTGTCCCAGTCGGAGGATGGCAGCAGTGTCCGTCCGCCGGCCCGCTCCTACGCGGCTTCTCTTGGGGAGATCGCGGTGGCGTTCGACTTCGGGCCTGGTTCGTCCCCACCTCCTCAGCAGGCAGCACGGTTCTCCAAAGAACAGCTGGTTTACCCTTTGTTCATTCTCTACGAAAATGGGGAGACGTATTTGAGCTACACAAGTTATGCTAACGGTTTGATCATCGGGAAACCCATCGGACCCCTCCCGATGTATCCTGCCGCGGAAGATAACTACGGCTACGATGCTTGTGCCATTCTCTGCCTGCCTTGTGTTCCAAGTATCCTGGTCATCGCCACGGAAACTGGCACCCTGTATCATTGTGTGGTGCTGGAATCTGAGGAAGAGGAGGAGACGGGGGCAGTGGAAAAGTGGATCCGGGGCTCAGAAGTCGTTCCGGCGCTTTATGTGTTTGAGTGTGTTGAGCTGGAGCTCACCCTTAAAGTAGCCACCGGAGAGGATGAAGAGCCTCAAGATTTTGATTTCACCTGTCCGATAAGACTGCATCGGGACCCCCTGTGCCAGCACAGGTATCACTGCACTCATGAAGCGGGAGTGCACAGCGTGGGGTTAATCTGGATCACAAAGCTCCAGAAGTTCCTCCAGTCAGATGAAGAGGATAAGGACTGTCTCCAAGAGCTGGCGGCTGAGAAGCGATGCATCGTAGAACACATTCTCTGCACGAGACCACTCCCAACCAGTCAGTCAGCTCCCGTTCGTGGATTTTTGATTTTGTCTGACCTTTCCTTGGGAGCCACCATGATCTGCATCACCAGCACATATGAATGCATCCTGTTGCCCCTGCTGAGCTCCATTCGCCCTCCCTCCCCTCCCCTGCTCTGTTCCTCTCCAGGACCAGGTTCTAGCAGCTCCCCTCTACGTGGGTTGGCTGACAACTCCTTTGAGCTGCACATCCGCAATATCCTCGTACGCAGTGCTACCAATCCGCTCGTACTGAAGGCCGGAGACAAGGACACCTCGCCACCACCTGCGGAGTGTCTTCAGCTTCTTAGCAGAGCCACTCAGGTTTTCAGCGAGGAGTACATTCTTAAGCAGGACATGGCCCGTGAAGAAATGCAGAGAAGGGTCAAACTCTTGGCAGGTCAGAAAGACAAGCAGCTGGAAGAATTGTCTCTATGCAGGAGGGAGAGGATGAGACTGAGAGAGGCAGCAGAAAGGTTAGCTGATAAGTACGAAGATGCAAAGTATCGCCAGGAAACCATCATGAACAGGGTGAAAAGAGCGCTGTGCAGCCTTCAAAGCCAGCTTCCTATACTGTCTAACAGTGAAAAAGACATGAAGAAGGAGCTGCAAACCATCAGCGATCAGCTGAAACACCTTGACAACTGCATCAAACAGGTGAACATGAAGATGGACTACCAGAAGACGCAAGTGGATAAGGACGTCCCGTCTGCCAGAACAACAGTCTCGCTCAACGCCCATCAGAAGAAGGTCGTGCAGGATTCCCTCAGGGAACAGGGACAGCAGATTGGAGACATGATGAAACAGATCAAAGACATCAAAAATCATTTCAGTTTTTAGCTGTGGCAGAAAATTAGTCAAATTTACAGCAAGCAGTTGGAAGTCTAGTTAACGTTCTTATTAAAATCTTGCCTGTTTAAACTTTTGATTAGAAACTGGATTAGTCAGAAGGTAATGTGCCACATGTGAAGTTGTATATGGATTCAAAGATATTTTGGATACTCTGATGTAACTTTACCATCATCCGTCATTTGTCTCTTAATAGGGATGCATTAGGTTCTTCCTGTAAAATTTGTAAAAAAAAAAATTTTTACATCAGAGTTAAAATGTAAGGGATTGAGTCAGTTAATTATCCAGGAAAAGATGTTATAGGCAAGTGAATTTTGAAACGGCTTCAGTGTGTATTTTGCATACATATGTTCAACCTGGTTACAGTTGAGTTAATAAAGTGAAAGGATGTTTGCAAAGGTAATTCGTCTAAATGTCATTTGGGATCATGTATAGTAGCATTTACTATTCAAGATTTTTGATCAAAAGAAGTTCAACTCCAAATGGATCACATGCTTTTAACTTAATGACAGCCATTATCATACATAAAGATTCTAATTTGAAACAATCATACAGTAACATCATACAATCTAGTTGATAATCATTCTCTGCAGTGAAGGTGCTCAATGGAGCTCCAAAAGAGTGATTGAGGTGACCACATTCCTGCTGTCTCAGGGCTGGTTCTGTTGACCCGAACAAGATGACCTAAGCCCACATCATGCATCCGAGAATAGAGGAAGAGGAACGGGCAAAGACACTGATAACATCGTGACCAGATTTGTAAAGGTCCAGAATTGAACAGAATAATCTGAGTTTTTGCCCTTGAATGTCTGATTTGTCTCCAGTTTGTCACCTACAGTTTGGTAGGTTGTTCAGCTCCAGGCTTTGCTGTCAGGAGTCTTCTGTCCACCAGAGGTCACCACTCTCCACAGTTGGTGACTTCAGATTGTCTTCCAGGTTTGTTAGCGAGGAATTCCCCATGTAAATGCTCAATGACGTATATGGAGACCTTACTTCCAGGGGTGTCTGGTGCTGATGTTGGGGATCCTCCTCTCTAACTTTTGGTCTTCAACTTATTGTGGTAACAGTGTTGAATTGGGCAACAAATAATATGGTGCATGACTCAGCACAGTATAATTATATAGCAGGCAGTGAGCTTTGTTGAACCTGGTGGGCATTTTAAAAATTCTACCAGGATACTAGAAATTACTTGAAAACATACAAAAGCTGATGGAAAATACTCCTTGAAATTAAACTAAGAATATCTGCGCCCCCCCCCCCCTCCTCTCACAGTAGAGGGTGTGGTGTATAGTAACAGGTCTAGTTCAAGAGTTCTCCAAATAGGGGATGCTGCCGAGTCTTTCATAAAGGTAGTGTCTAGATTCTGTGCATGAGTCTGGAGAAACTTAGCGGACCCTAGAAAAGGAGATATTAATAACTCTTGGGCCAGCCCACCACATTCTTCATATGTGAGTCACTGTAAGCCAGAGCAGGGAGGAAAAGGCTCCATTGCCTTTCTTTCTCATTTGTGTTTCTTTCCATGGAGGAGTGGAACAGGGCGGTGAGAAGACCACCCCTTCTGCATTCCTTAAAAACTCTATGTGCTCTACACCAGTTACGTTTTTGAGATTATACCGCAGAGTCTACACGCAGGATAAGAGCAAAAATACACAGAGGCATGCTTGTAAGATTGACTGCAGTGCTTGGCGGGCATGAGGGGGATTGTAGTGAACAGTATATGCAATGATGAGTGAGAGAGAAAGAGTCTCAGATGGTAGGAATGAGGGGAGAGAGCCATGGAAAATGGTGGTATGGGGACTTGGCAGAGGAGAGAGTAACTGTTTATGTGGTCGGTCACTCAGAGTGATCTTGATCAAAAGGAGCTCTTGTTGTGTGCGCTCAACTATTTGTGCTGTGTGACACAATTTATGTTAGACTGTAGACGTGTTAGGCAGTACATTTACTTTACTCCCAAAATCCTCACTGAAAAAACAAAAGACACAGTCAGGGAATTTTATTTGATTATAATAATAGTCAAGAACAGTTGGTGGAGCTGTGCACAGTAGTCGTAATATATCATTCAGTTGAGTTGAAAATTTCATCTCAGTGTGTTATGTTCTTATATAAAACTGAGGTTTTGCTCCGGCACATACAAAACAACAGCAATAGTTACAAAAATAATAAGTTTTGTCACAGAAAGCAACAAAAGGGAAATGCAGTCAGGTTACTAGATTTGTGCTGCCAGTTTGAGGTTAAACAGCTAAAAAATAATTCATTTGTGCAATATATGTCTTTGTAAATAAATCTGTTCACGATACCTTAACGTAATGACTAGACTTGCAAAAACAAACTGTCATCTGGATAATACTGTAGTTTTCGAGCTCTAGTCAATGAAGAAATTTTGATTTATTTTTTTCTTGTTTGTTTTTCACTCCCTATTTGGTTAAATATATGCTTAATGCTGCCAACCGGCCTTTATTAGATTTTGCTCATCAAACAGAAGAAAGTAAAGTCTCAAGCTTTTCTTAAAAGGCTCATTTTAAGGAGCCAAATGGAAGAAGCAACCAGACCCATGTGACTCAGTATTTTACTGCACGCTCTATAGTGTCAAATGATTGGCCTACTCTTTAATACAGTATGTTCCATTGTGCACGACCAAAATCAGGCTCAGAGCAAAAACCAGATGCATTTAATGCAACGTTTCAACACGAGTCTGGAGCAAAGCAGAACAAATACAGACAGTAGCAAAAGTGTGACAGCCAAAAGAGAAGAGTGTCTCTGCATTGTGTCGCGTCTATGCATCAGAACCCTTCTGCCTGCGTTTGGAGGGTGGGATCAGCCGAGAAGGGAGCTCAGGGGGGAGGCCGTGCCCCTCCAGCTTGACTTCAATCAGGTGGCTTGCCAGGGCAAATTCTTCATCATCCAGCATACCATCATGGTCCACATCTGATAACTTCCAGATGCGACACAGCACAGAGTTGGGCAAGCGAGAGCTCACCATCCAGTTCTTCACCTTGATGCCACTCAATTTACCCTCGCTGGGAGCCAGGTTATAGAAGATTTCATCATATTTGGGCTTGTCTTTGGTTACCACCCAATCTTCCTCCTCCTCACACCCCTCTCCAATCTCCTCGACAAAGGGGTCACCCTCTGAGAATGGTCCAGCACGGGTCCCGAGGAAGGCTCCACCCTGCACACCTGGTTGCTCAACCGCTTCCAGCTCTTCCTGTCGCAGGAGCGGCATCAGCTTGGCAATATCACCAGAAAGCAATTCATCCAAGGCTGCCATCAGATTAGGCTTCAAGGTTTTAAACTTGGTGAAGTCATGGACCATCAGTTGCTCCTTTACAAATATCAAATGTAAAAATGTGTCAGTAATTGGAATATTCTTTTCAAAATCTTTATATAAGTGTTTCCCAAATGTGGGGGGAAATTTAGAAACAGATGTAGACCAACCTGCATTTTAGCACAATCTGGGAAGTCTCCAGCAGAAATGTTATGTTGAAGCTGTATCTTTGAAAAAATCACTGGCAGCTGGTAGATCAGATTCTTCTTTTTATTATCCTTCCTGAAAACAGAAGGCATCTCCTGCTTCAGATGGCTGATGATATGGGCATGGACCTGGGATTCAGAGAAGATTTAGAAGTGGTCATGGCCACACGATGAACATGATAGGAATGCAAAAACATCAACTTGTCAAAAAAATCCATGAAGGTTGACATGACAAAAAAAACCACACTCACCCTAACCAGACGTGCTCTCTTAACCAGGTCATTGAGCTTGCGTAAAGCTGCATTGCGAGGAAGGTTCTGAATATCTGCAAACAGATCCTCCTCCTCAAGCTCAAACAGCTTGCGGTTGTCTGTCACCATCAGTGGCTCTGACCAGAAGGAGCCAATGTAGACACGCAGAACCTCAGGGGTGTTAAAGACCTTTCCCAAAGACCACATGAGTGCACCATACACTCGCATCAGCTGCTGGGTGCCCACCATGTCTGCCTTGTTGAGGACCACGCGCAACTTGTCCTCGTTTCCTTTCAGGGCACCGATGGCCTCAGAGAACTCATCTGATATCTCCAATTTATGAGCATCGAACAGCAGAATGATGCGGTCCACGCGCTCAGCAAACCAGCGCAACACAGCTGGGAAGTCATAGCCTGTCAGAAAAGAAAAGGAGAAAATGATAGCAGCTAAGATGCTGGTATTCATGAGCCAAATGTGCTCAATGCACTAAACAGAAGGGTTCAGGAGAGGCAAGAAGGTCAACACAGACACAAACCCTGTACACTCTGAACATCTGTGCATTTACACACTAGGGCTTCTCTTTATGAAAGATGCCCACCCCTCTTTATGACTTTTGATAGAATGCCAATTTACAAGACCAGTGAACTCAGCATGTTTTTTTAAAAGTGATTTCTTTATTAGTATGGACATGAACATACATTACAGTTCACCCAAAATTCAAAACATATTTCCTTACTGTTATCTTGTGATGCAAATTTTTTTCTGCTGAAATTGTGTCTATAAGTCCTGTCTGTGGTTCTCACAACACTCTAAAAACCCCAACATCATCATGTTTTCAAAAATTCTGTCCCCTATGAACCTTAAAACTTCATTCTGAGCTGAATTTGCGTGTACCTGCTTCATATTAAATAAATACCATAGTTTGAATTATCCAGGCTTCTGAAAATGCATTTTTCACAGTGCTGCCAGTACCACAGATGATGTGCTGGCAGTGGAGGCAGAAATCTCACAGACTGAATATTTGAAACCACCAACAGATAACTCCAAACAAGTGAGAAAATATGTCCCACAATTGGGATACCTTTAAACTTGTTAGTTGCTCATGCTGATTATCTTGAGTAGTAAAGGGTTACGTCAAGCGTGGATGAAAAGAAAAGTGAAAAACTACAGTGAGATGATGATTATTGTTATTTATCAACTGCACATTCCTCAAGGGTTGAGTTTTTATTGAGTTAGCTTCTCAGTTCCTGACCATGACTTCATGACTTCATGATTTGTTTGTTGCCCTGACTCCTACTGTTATTGTGCCAGAGGAAACTGGTCCCATGAGTTAGCCAGACGTGCCAGGGAGATGATTTTGTGAGCCGACATTCAAGGATGTGTCTCTGCAGGCCCCCTCATGCCCTCTCCTCACCTTTGTCACCTCTGCCACCTCTCTCACCTCGGCTCACTCTCTGCTTAGCACCGGACAAGATCCCCGGTGTGTCAATAATGCTGATACTTTCCAGGACCTGGTTGGACATCTGAGCACACTGGAACCTAGTATTTTCATCAGCAGATGGGAGCAAAGTTGCATAATTGATGATAACACAAGTTCAGAGTGATAACATAACAACGGTGACGTCAGGAATCATGTGAAAAATGGTTATCTTTCATCAAAGAAGCCAGTGTGATCTCAGGAGCAGATTGGAAGTGGCCTTCTCCACACCCTCCACCCCTCCCTTTGCAGGCCATTGTGTGCAAGTAGGCCTCTCATTTCTGAGGGCTTCCTGAGGGAAAATGACCACTATTGCCAGAATCAAACAATAAGAGCTGCTAACGCTGTGTGGCTCAGAACAACAAAACCACTTCCTGTGCCTTATGAGTTTAACGACCCCTGGAAAAGGAAGCAAAAGCAAAATGACGCAAATATGTTCACAAACACACCTTGAAGAAGGAAAGTGGGACTCTGTTTGAAAGTGGCTTTATATATTTTTAAATTAGAGCATTGATAAAAGTAGTGTTCTTGCATATGTCTATACATACACAAACCCAATAGTCAAAGCACTCCGCTGGAAAATGTGTAACTTCTCTCTTGGTTTACATCAGTGGAAAAATATACACAGAAATCTGGCATTCCAGACAGTAAACAGAGTAGAGGACAGAACCGGACTGTTGAGCTTTCTGTGACACGTTCTCTAAGACTCATAGATTCTGTGATTTCATTTATTTGTCTTTGCCCCAAGGGGCCACAGACCTTCTGACCTCCCATTTGAACGTGCGTATATCGCAGTTCCTGTCCCGATACACAAGCTTTCATCACCCCTCCTGGGTGATATCGCTTCCTTTCTCCAATTTTCCACAAATAAGGCAAGTGCCTGCCTCCCTGCTCTGAAATTTGGCACATGAACTTGAAATTCCAAAGTGCTATAAATGCATCTGTTATCTCTCCTTCAGTCTTTCGCTTCTCTCACATAGTCAGTCCATGTAATTGTGACTTCTCTCCATTTTGGAATCACTGCATGACGCACTGAGAATAAATCCTCACTCTCACCTGTTCAGGAAGGTGTTTCCAAAAGGGTTGAGTTTACGGAAAGGCTTGTTGGGGTCTACGATAAGGGCATTCCCAGGAATAACGCTCTCCATGTCCCCATGCATGATGGCAGTGAAGCAGTCAGTGGTGGGTTCAGGTCCCACCCTGCTACCGGGAATTTCCTGCTCCAGTAGATACCTGTCAGTCAAACATAGGATCTGCGATTTTCTTAGGATTGCAATAGTTTCTGACCTTAACAATCAATTAAAACTTAACAGAACAGCACTTGATACAGAAGTGGAATTTCTTACTTAATGAATGTTGTCTTTCCAGTGGAGTATTGCCCCACAACCAGGACCATTGGCTTGTTATCAAAGTCTGCATCCTCCAGACTGGGAGAGTGGAAGTCATGGAAACCATAGTATTGTTCCAGAGGGAGCAGCTTCTTACGATACAAGGACTTGAGACCCTCCGTAACAGTGCGGATCACTTCAGGTGTCTTCTTCACATTCTTTCGCCCCCAGCGAGACATGATGATTAGCTGACAAGATGATAGACTGTGCTTTCAGAAAGGTAGTGTTGGAACGTGTTTGTTGTTGGAGCTGTATGTCCTGAGGCTGAACCTTGGAATAGTTTGAGGGGCTTCCTGTATTTATATGAACGATGTTCAAGTGTCCTTGAAACCTCTTTTGCACGCGCTGAGAGAAATGATAGGGCTGGTGTTTCTTTTGAAAACTGAATCTCCTTTTTGAACTGTTGCTGCACTGATAACTTTTAGAACCTGAATTATGGACAAAAAAAGAAGAAAGGTAAAGGTTAATCCAATAGAAAAAAGTTTATTCCATCTGGCAAACACCTTTGTTACTGGTATTCCATCTGTAGGTGGAAGTCTGAGAGTAAGGATCTGAAATATGGAGCAAGGTTGAGCCCACCAGGAGTCTGCCAAGTTCTGTCAGTACATGCCTGGAAAAACTTAGTGCTCACGCTGGAAAACTTGCAAACCCAACCCTGCTTCAGGATTTGCACAGGCACTGCTCATTTCTTTTCATTGAAATTAATTAAATGTTCCTTTCAACCACCTACGGGTAGTAGAAGGTAATCAGTAAAATCACTCTGGAAAAGTAGCTTTAACCCTTCAATAAGAGTGTATGTTTTATGATAATATTTAAATTGAGCCACTGGATATTAGAGGCAGACTGACACAAACGTACAAAGGTAAGACGTGTGTCAGTAGATGTTAGGTCAGCCGTGGAGAGCTCCTTCTTTTGTAAATCTCATTTCAGCAAGCAGAAATGATCTGCTCCGTCCTTACAAGTCACAAGATCAGTGTAGAAAGAAATTAATGTCAAAGTAATGGCGAACCCCGGAGATCTTCAAGAGAGACAATAAACTGCTTGTGCTATTACATGAAGAATAAAAAAAGTGACACCAAACTTGTACGAGTAAAATCTGCTTTACATTCTTGTTGAGAAAAATAAGGTTTATTTCTCTAAAGTTTACAGATTGTGAAAATGCCTTGTGGATTTCTCTACCACAGCTTTGGACTTAGACTGTAAAATGTAACATGTAAAGGCAAAAGTGTCAGGGAGGTCATGGATTGCTTTAATGTTCAGAAGAACAAACGCTGGTTAAAAAATAGACAAAAGTTTGCAAAGTTTGCTTTTTTTGTTCATTTTGATGCTGAGCTCTGATTTTTGCACCCATCAAGTGTAACAAACACTAGTTTCCTCTGCTGTAAACAATCTGGTAACATAAAGTAAAAGAATAAAAGCTGAGAAGTACAGTGATTTGAAGTTTTAAAAGGAGTATTTACCAAGATTTTATGGAGAAAGCTCAGTTTTCTTCAAATCCTTTCTCCGTCTTTCCAGTCTTGCCCTCCGGAGCTTGGAAAATATTTTGAGTAGAGGAGACAAAAACAGTCAGTCTCTTAGTGGAGCTGCTGCTACATGCATGGGTGTACCTCTGACAGCAAATAGGAAGCCTGAGTGTAATACCACTGCAGCTAGATTACACAGCACCACTCTTCTCGGGTTTAATGTATTTCAGATGAGCTCTAGATCTGGCAAGGATTTTTTACTCAACTTGCTGAAAGAGCATAAAGCACTGAGAAACAGGCTCACCACATCAAGGCTAAAATGTTCTCACCCGTTCTTTTCTTCTCCTAGTATAACACAACTCCTGTTCCAACAATGCCTCGCAAACGTTATCTTCCAGAGTAATACACAGGGATGACCCGTGTTGTGGTCAGAGGGGGTGGAACTAACGAAGGGTGAAGGAGAATAAATTATTTGGGTGGGGACTTTTTTTTTCTCTCTTGAGAGTAACTACCCAGTATCCATATGCATGTTTTAACGTGGGCAAGTGCTGCACCCTTACAGCTGTGACATGTAACTCCTCTTTTTTCAACAGTTTTTCTCTGCAGTCGACCTACTTTGGAAAGAGTTTACAGATGCCATTATCCTCTCATCAGCCTCAACTGTCTTGCTCCTCCAAAACTCTGTGAACCCTCCGGGAAAAACACACAGACCAGCTCTTATTTTCCATTTCCTTGCACCACCTGCTGGCTAAGTGAAAAGGAACACGCCACACCCCTGCCACCATCACCTCCTAACTATAATACTGTACCCTTCAGTCATTGTTAGTCATTCAATGGAATGTGCAGTGTATATTAGGAATCATGGTTTCAATAGTTCGACAAACAACTGGAGGGCATGCAAAGTTTCATAAAAGCAAGGTTTAATTTACAGTTTTACTAAATGTACATTTCTTTTTAAAAAGTCATTATACACAATAAATACATTACAAAATTAATCTGTAATACTATACTTCAAATTCTCTTACGGGTATTTTGTACATTATTATTGTTCCTTTTTTCCATTTCATTGCTTGCGCTGTGTTTGATTTTGAATTGCCCACCAGACTAAAACAGAGGAAAAACATGCTCATAGGAGGCAAGGATACAGTGGCATACAGCGGAGAACACAACCAACAGTTAAATCCGGACTGCCCCCTGCTGACTGAAATGCATAACCTTTGCATAACCTGACATCATTAGCAAGAGGGAGGCAGGCGTGTGCGAAGGTGTGATCTAAAACAAGAACCCCTTCCCCCCAAAAAAAGTCATCTGACATTATTTGAAGCAGAAATAAACTAATTCCATACATTTCATTCACATCTTGACAGTACCTTAGAACAGTCAAAAGGAAAACAAATTTAACTTTTTTCACTTTCAAATTATAAAAGACAGGCAGAATGGAGGTCCAGGCAAATATTGACTTTGACAACTGTAGAAAAGGAGCGTGTGTCTAGTGAGCAGTCTTTATTTGCTGTCTAAAAACATTCCTGATAAAGAGGTGGAATGTATAATTTTATTGTGTGCTGTTTGTTCTTAGGAAGGCTTTATCAAATTTGGCCAGTAAAGGAAGATGTACATATTGTGATGGTTTATCTTATGAACTTTTCTGCCTTTCTGTGATAAGTAGCCAAGTTTGAGAAGGTTGTTGGCTACTGAAATACTTATAAAAGCTGCCTGATTCCCATTTGGGACACTAAAAACCAAGAGATGAACAACTGTGAATAGAAACAGAGAATGAAAGAGACATGCACTCAGGCCACATGAAAGAAAAAAAGTGTAAAAAGATTCAAATAGACAAGACAAAAAGAAAAGGACAACAACAGCCTTCATGTAGTTATTCGAGCTTGGCAGAGAAAATAACCGACATACATCTTCGAGTCTGCAGTTGTCAAAGACAACTGACCACATGCTCACATCGACCTCAGACTGTGAATGAGAAGGAAACGTCTGGACAATTCAATGGACAAACAAAACCAACACAGCATGGCAGAGTAGTACAGTGATACTGTTTTCACAACGTCCCGCTCTGCTGCCTCCAAATCCGGCCCTTAGTTCTCACTCCTAGTCCATCCTGTGGCTGAAGGGCTGTTATCTGCCTTGAGTCTGGGGCAACAGGCTACCATTGTGGCCCCGGCCACCAACCTGAGGGTGCTGGGCCAAGGAGGAGGAGGAACCAGAGGACGAGGCTGGGATCGAAGGTCTGTGTGACGAGGCTGCTGAGCCCCCTGGGCGCTGGCTTTGGTGTTGGTGGGACCTGTTGTTGCCTCCCTTAATGTGGTGACTGCGGGCGGAGGGCTCCTGCTGCAGGTTCAGGATGCTGTTGATGGCACACTGAACGTGTTCCTTCAGTGGGTCGTCTGGAGGGCTGCCGCTGGAGAAGCTGGCGTTATCCATGTCGGGGGAATCTGACTTGCAGCGTTTGGCAGGAAGTAAAGAGTCTCTTGTGAAGGATGACTCTGGAGAGGGAGGCCCAGGGGCATGCTGGTCCATCCTAAATGTCCCACCTGCTCTGTGTCTATTTTTTCCACTCATCCTCTTGTATTTACTTACATCTGTCTCTTGATCTGTGCGCTCCTCTCCTCTGTCTTTTGTCCCTTCCCTGTCCAGGAGCTGTTTAAGGTGATGGTGCTGTGTGGTTTTAAGCCCACGGTTAAACACATCGTCCATTTCATCCAGCCCCTGCATTGCACTCCCTAAACGGCCCATGTCATGGCTTGTCTCTGTGTGAGTGTGCAAAGCCTCCCTCCCTCTTTTTTCTACCTTCACACTGGCAATAACTGTCCGCTCTGATGGAGGAGATGAGGCCTCGTGCCGGTGGGGTGACGACGTAGACCTGGGGTAGGACAGACTCTCATCTCCTCCCCCCGGGACACCAGGTCTGACCCGGGGACTAATGTTTTCCCTGTAGGTTTTTCGAAGTGGGAGACGGCAAGTTGTCTGTGAGGGAGTAGCGGTGGATCCAGAATTGTGTTTGACCCCTCCCTTATCGTGGTGATCCAATGTCCCGTTCACTTGGGTGGACAAAGAAGAAGTGGAAAATGAGCGACTATGAGAAGACGAGGTAGAGGAAGATGGAGCTGCACTGGAAGGAACATTAACTCTCAATGCAGGTTTACACTGAGTTGTTGCTATGGTAACCGATGAAGCAGAAGAAGCAGTGCATACAGGTGACTGAGTTCTGATGACTGTATTAGAGGTGGATGAAAAATGGGACTTTGGATGTGGTGCAGCAGCTTCGAACTGGGACTGAGTCGTGGACACAGACTGGCTGCTCTGAGGCTGAGGTGTGTGAACTGGATCTAAGGCCGTGTTGTGGACAACCTTGCTGAAGCCAGTTTGATCCTGCTTGATCTTAAGCTTCAACCCAATTCTCCTGCGAGCCTCGTATGTTTTGATCGGTGGTTTACTGATTCTCTGTGGGAGTGTATCATCATCATCGTCCACAGCTTGAGAGTTGAAGGGCGTGGAGGAGAAAGTGGACGCAACAGCGGGGCCACGACTGACAGGGGCGCTCTGGCCGGTGGTCTCAGCGACCAGTCGGCTCACTGGGGCTGGAGGAGGCGGACAACTGCTGGACCAGGAAACAGACGCTCCACCACCGCCCTGCTTTATAACTAGTTTGGTAGGGGGGAAGGGGGTTGCGGTTGGAGGGGCAGGAGGAGCCGGGGCAGGGGTGGATCCAGCAGGAGGGATTGGGGAGATGTTTGGAGGAGGTGCTGAGGGAGGGGCTGTGGGTGCTGGAGCAGGAACGGCAGCCGTGTCATCATCACTGACTGAGGAGGGCTCAGCAGAGGACTTCTGTTGGGATGAAATTATACTCTCCAACACGCGTGCATTTGCCACAAACTCTTCTGTAACAAAATGAACACAACGATTTATCATTAGTATCCACCCCATCTGTTTCCAGAGCAATCTTTTGCCAATGAGTGGTGCGGTACCTGGTCTCTCCTTGGCCAAAATCTTATCCTGACTCAAGGTGATCTTCTCCTCTTGGATGAACATCCGGTCGATCATCACCATCTCTGCTGAGGGGCCAAGTCTCTGCTCGGGTTCAAGTGTCAATAGTCCATCAGTTTAATATCAGTTCACAACAAAGAGAACATCCCAAACGCATACAATGAGAACGATGACATATAAACTTACTTTTGACTCAGCAAAGAGCAGGTAACGATATTTATCCAGCATTGCCTGGGTCCTTTGGAGCAGTTGGCAGGACACCCTCTCAAATTCATCATCCACTGCGTAGAACGAAAAATGAGGACGTCACGACTGCTTTCATGATGGTGAAAATGTAACAAACTGGCTGCTACACGACGATCGGTAGGTTAAAGAGTTTGTTACCTCTCTGATAGTCTTGAGAAGAGTTGGCAGTTCCCTGGTAGAGATGGTAAGGCAGCAGTCTGTGAAACGTATCCTCAAAAGAATAGAACGGAGCACTGTAGTTTGGGTGAAGCACTGAACCCTGGTGTTTCCTTAGCTGCTCAAGCATCCTACAGAGGGGGTGAATAAAATAATATTTGTTTTTAGAAACTGCATAATTTAGCCCTTTATCGGGCACCAATTAAAATACTTGGCCAAGTGTGTTACAGGAGGACATAAAAAAACTTTATTTCTGTTGCAACATTTAAAGAATTTTTTTTTCAGTGTCATGTGCAAAAATCAAGTTACCAAAAATAACATCACTTTACCAATAAATAGTTAAAGCATGAAACACAGACCTGGCTTCTTTGCTGGGCTCTGCACTGAAAGGCATCTTCAATGTTGTTGTCTGGAATGTGAAAAAACAAATAACCGTTAGGCTGAATTTAGAGTTACTTCCTGGGGCCTCACTGACATACAGTGATATTCCTGTACCTGAGTTTGTACAGGAGTCTGAGGTTGTGGAGCAGGCCTTTGAGTCAGACTAGATCCTAACACTTGTATCTGCATCCCACCTTTCCCCAGAGTCATCCCTCCAACTGAGCTGATCACTCCTGGCTTTGGCTGAAACAGACAAACACACACAAAAAAAACACATTCAGAAAATAGTTACATAATGCTAAAAAATAAACGTAATGCAGGCCCTTGGAAGAATTACTCCGAGCTCAAGTTGCCCACCTGTGCAGGCTGGGTAAGGCTTGCAGGAGTGACAGTCTGATTCACCATTGCTCCAGCTGGCCCTTGGGCTCCTGAGAATACCTGTAAGTCACTTGATGCTAAAACAAGAAGGAATCAATGGTTACAAAGGGAAACAAGCCATGACCTCGTGAATCATTAAGGGTAAACTGTGTCTGACCTGAGGCAGGAGTTTTGACTAGCACTGACGTCGACTGCAACACAGCAGGCGTACTGCTGGTCGATGATGAAATCACCACTTTATCAACAGGCACATCTTGCTGGGAGCTGAACTGACTGGTAACTTGAGGCTGAGCAGGAAGCTTGGCCTGCAGCAGGATGTTCTGCTGGACCTGACAATCCATAGGCAAGAAATTTAGGTTACTAAAGCCTACAGATTCCTTCGCTCACTGGATATACTGCATTTAAGACAACTTTGCATTGAAATTATTTCTAGGCAAAATTTCCACGCAGAGAGCTTTAGAATGAACTGGAACAATACCTGGTGTAGTTTATCCAGCAACTGTTTCTGCTGAGGCGAGTGCTGCGTGATGCCTGACAGAGTCTGGATTTGCGCTCCAACTAATTGCAAATGGTGTTGCTGTTCTGCTGTCAAGCCCTGAATGGGAACCTGGGTTTTGACTACAGCAGGCGCAGAAGTACTCACAGGGGCGCTAGTAAACTGGTGCAGTGCAGGAAGTGCACCAGGAGGCTTGGGTGACTGGGACATAGGAGGCATATCTTGTTGATAAGGGGCGGGCTGAGAGGCTGGCCGTGGCTGAGGCTGATGCTGAACTTGAACATGTGAGTTCGGTGGCTGTGTCTGCTGTGGCTGGCATTGTGAAGCAGGCTGGGGGGACTCTGCAATCTGGTTGTGGACAATAAAGAGCGGAGGATGCGATGAGGGTGTGCATGAGCGGGAGGGTGTCTGAGACTGCGTCTGAGGCTGCGAGGAAGGATGGGACTGTGGTTGTTGGTGGTGGGGTGACTGGATCTGCTGGCTCAGAGTGAGAGGGGACTGTGAAGGCTGGGGGCTGTCTGCCACTGGTGGTGCTGGGGTGTGAGAGGCCAACACCGGTGAAGGAGACGTGCCCTGGATCTTCAAGGGTTGTTTGTGACCACTGGAAGGTACCTGAAGAAATGGAATCACATCATTATGAGTCGGTAAATGAATTCAAGAATGAAATCAGGGCATCATGCACAAAAAAGACACACTGATATTTAACCACACAATATATTATAAATATGACTGTAGTGCAAATTAAAGGCCTGACTAGGGCTGGGTGATATGGCTACATCGGATGTGTGTGTGTGTGTGTGTATATATTATTTATATATATATATATATATATATATATCTCCCATTTAGAAACATTTAGGCCTGAAATGCTCATCATAGACGCATTTCCTACTGTAAAAGACATGATGTAAAAAAACCCCCACAATTATTTTGTATGATTTTTTAAAAAAAGATTTGTATGTTACTGGGGTTCATAAATATTTGCACCCATGAGAAAATCAGTGCTAATATTTAGTGCAGAAGCCTTTGTTTGCGATTACAGAGGTCAAACGTTTGTTGTAGTTCTTCATCAGGTTTGCGAACATTGCCACAGGGATTCTAGCCTGCTCCTCTACACAAATCTCTAGATTTGTCAGGTTTCAGGGCTGTCGCTGAGCACGGTACAGTCGTCCTGTCCCCTTTGCCTAAGGGGACAGGACGACTGTACCCCCTAAGCATGATGTTTCCACCCCCATGATTCACAGTAGGGATGGTGTTCTTGGGATTGTACTCATCCTTCTTTTTCCACCACACACTACGAGTAGAGTTTACACCAAAAAGCTCCATTTTGGTCTCATCTGACCACATGACTTTCTCCCATTACCCCTCTGGATCATTCAGATGATCCCTGGCAAACATGGGCCCTCACATGTGCTGACTTAAACAGGGCAACCTTCTGTGCAATGCATGATTTTAAACCATTACGATGTAGTGTTCTACCAACAGTGGCCTTTGGAACTGTGGCTCCAGCTCTCTTCAGGTCATTGACCAGCTCTTGCCGTGTAATTCTGGGCTGATTCCTTACTTTTCTCATCATGAGTAATGCCCCACGAGCAGAGATCTCACACTGAGCCCCAGTCCGAGGTAGATTAGCAGTCATGTTTAGCCTTTTACATTTTCTTACAATTGCTGCAGCAATTGATTTATTCTCATACTTACGAACCCTAGTAACATACAAATAAAATCATTGAAAAATCATATGATATGATTTCCAGATTTTTTTTTTGATTATGTCTCTAACACTGGAAATGATGAAGATTTCAGGCCTCTCCACATTTTCTAAGTGGGAGAACTTACAAAATTGCAGGTGGTGTAAATGTGCTCCTCAATGTAAATATATAAAATGCGCCCTCGCGCATTCACACATCAACGTTTGTGACTCCATCTCATCACGGATTTTTGGTAGGCAGTCACATGATACCATACAGGCATTCTATTGGCTGACGGCATCCGGAAGTGCGCTCTGTTCACCGAGTGTCGGACTTTTTTGAGGCACAAAAGTGCTTTAAACAATCGATAAGAGTGTGGGGGAAAGGTAACACAGATAGACGGTGGTTTAATATCAGTATGGGGAGGGTTCATAAACGTTTAAATAACCGTAAATAATAAGAAATAGTTTCTCGTTCTATCGCAGAATTCATTAATCGCATGTGGTTCCTGGAACGCATTAACCGCGAGGAACGAGGGCGCACTGTGTGCGTATGTATATATATATATACAGTATATACATACGCACATATATATGTGTATATTTTTTATTACTTTAATTGAATTCATTTATAATTATACAGAAAAATCTGTATGATTGAACAGAAAAAACTATGGTACCAATGGTTTTAAGTTTTTGAAAATTTTCCCATAATTTCAGCAAACACCAGTTACTTATTTATTGTAGATTGTTCAATTTTTTAATCGTTCTTACGTGCAACAATAAAGTGCACATTTCATTATGGTAAGAAAAAAATTTAACTATCACCCAACCCTAATAAAAAAACATGAACAGGGGTAACACCACACCAATCAATACAAGAGCATGTTGAATTCATGTTGAACCTCTAGTGGCTGCCGAAGGCAAAGTAATAGAACCCACTGATTTTCGTAGAGGAAGATTAGACACAAAGAGAACACTAATCATTCAGAAGACGAAAAAAGGGAAACTGTTCACAAAGCAAGAAGTCAGGATCAGCGGGCCTGTGATGGTGAGGAGTCGGGTGACCTGAAGACTTCAGGGACTGTGGTCAGTGAACAATGTAATCATAATTTAAGGGCCATGGTACTGGTAAAACTAGGGGTTACAAAGTTTGGGGGAACTATAAACAGAACCTTAATGAGATATGAAATGTTGAGGTGTGGACTGATTGGTCAGTTAGTACTCAGTAATGCAGCAGATGAAGTTGAGTTGGTTTGGATTAGTGTTAGCAAAGATGTAAACGGGTTGCACGTGGCATTTTGGTAGATCCCATATTAAGCATGAGGATGTTTTCTGGGCTCTGACAAAATAGAGGAAAATATGAATAGAATGAAAAATGTACCGAATTCATAAAAAAATTAAGTAAAATTGTCATGCAAAAAACTGTATGACAATTCATTCACAATTTTATGTTCCATAGATGTGTATAGAGTAATACAAAATGTGAAGTGATAGCATTACATACATAAGGAAAACTGGAATGATCATGCTCTTACATTTAACAAAGCAATGTCCACACACACAGGTGCTGTAAGCAAATGAGTGAATTTTGAGGTTAGGAATAGCATAGCAACTGTGAGAAGCATGAAAGCAATGAGTGATGTGAGAGTGAAGAAAAGAATTCATGGGGAAAGGTCTGGTATTCTAATATTGTGGCGGCAGCAGCAGCAAGTGGGTGGGGCTTGACATAAAGGGGCATTTCTACCTGCTTTACCACTGCTGTCATGTGGGAGGGGCCGGGGGAAGGGCTGTGGCTCTGACACACCCATGAGTCAGTTAACTGGCTGTCATGGACAGCAGGGGCTGGAGCAGTGATGCTGTTGCTGCTGACGATTACAGATGCTGGTACACCCACAGAGGGGGTTGACTCATTCTCAGTTTGAAGGTGCGGCTCCTGATTGGAGTATATTAATAAATTCAGGAATGAGGGAGGTAAGAAGGAAGGGGATTGGAGGGAGGGAGGGAGGGAGGGAGGGGGAGGGGGCAGGGAGGGATAAAATAGTAAAACCAAAGAGGTCAGACAGAGATGTCACAGCATGCATGTTATTCATTTTCAAACAGACAATATTAAGTCACACAATAAAAGCAAACACATGGAAATGGACCACTGACCTGTTGCAGGAACATCTGCAAAGACTCCTGGCTCAGGATCATACTAGAGCCCTGGTTGGTGAAGAGTAACCTTCCCGGACTGTGCTGGGCCTGTGAGGGAACCAGCCCCACTGCGGTGACAGAACAGGAGGTGGGCACGGACATGGACGGAGAAGACGAGGGTACCGTGGTAGCCATGGACACGGAAGCTGGTTGCATGGCGAGGATAGAGGATTGTTGTACGTGCTGCTGAGTGGGATGAGCAGCCTGGTCCGTAGAGCTACCCAGCACAGTAACACATTCCCCAGGCTGGCCCTGAGCCATGGTCGCTGCTCCTGTGCTGCTGCTGCTGGGGACTCCACCCGGCTGGGACTGTAGGGCTGGCTGAAGGCTGACTGCAGGACTTAGCCCCTCCACCTGACTGAGCATGGTAAGGGAGTTCTGGATCGGCACCCCCTGTATGACTGTCTGTGCGTGTCCTGATGCAGTGTGGGTTTGTGTTTGGCTTTGATTCTGTGCCAATGAAACAGGCATTTGAAAGAGGGTAGGTGTGCCCATTTGGCCAGGCTGGAGTTGAATGGGTCCCGAGAGGATGTGGGCTGCCCCAGGGTGGCCCTGTGAGGTCAGCACCTGACCCAAATTGATGTTCTGGTTTGCAGTTAAAATCTGGTTTGCAATGAGCTGTCCACCAGGACCCTGACTAGTGATGATGTGGCCTCCAGGATGTTGGGTCAGGATCTGTCCGCCCGCTTGTAGCTGTGGCAGGAGAAATTGGTGGTTCTGACCTTGCAGAACTGTTTGGGAGGGAATGACAATGCTCCCCTGTTGGTTTAACAAGTGTACACTGAGGGGCTTGCCAGATGGCTGTGCTGCTTGTTGCTTGAATAGGGTTTGTTGAAACTGAGCACCTTGCATGGTAGCTTGAGTACTTAGAACAACATTAGAGCCTGCTTTCCCTGTTAAAAAGGCTACATTCTGAGCAGAAGAAACAGGAAGTTGCTGCAGCCCAAGAGCCTTGTGGGCATCATTTTGTAGGGGCTGGGGCGCTAACTGTGGCTGCTGCTGTTGCTGCTTGAAGAGTTTCGGTTGGATGGCACCTCCTTGTGGAGGTTTAGGCTGAATGGGTGTTGGTGTGCGCTGGATGATCACGTTCTGCATGATTTGACCTTGAGTTTGTGTCTGGGGTCCAATTCCTGAACTCAGAGGGGTACTGCCAAACCCCAAAACCCCAGTAGGTGCAGTCATTGTACCACCACTACTGCTATTTGTGCTGCTGACACAAACAGCTGGTCCATTTAAAGCTGGAGATCCCAAAGTGGCTTTGTTACTTTGGATGAGAAGTCCACCCCCTGACGCCCCAAGCCCCGACTGAGAACCAGAACCCGTTACCTCAGGCCCAGACTGGTGCAGCTGGTAACCACCCATGGCTTTAGCTAGGATTGGCTGTCCAGACTGATTTATTGTCATGACTGTAGGCTGGCCCACAACTTGAATTTGTCCAATACCCAAATGTCCAGACTGACTTCCATTAGGAAGGGCTTGAAGACCTGAAATGGGTTGAAGCGTTACATTTCCCAGGCCCACAGGCTGCATGAAAGGCTGAACGCTAATTGCCTTGTTCATGACCTGTGGTTGGAGCTGAAGGCCCTGCTGAGCAAGAACTGACCCAAGCATATCAGCCGTAGCATTGGGGGGTGTATTGGTATTGTTTGGAGCAGATCCTGGGAAAATTGCTGCAGCTCCCCCAACGCCAACTCCTATGCCTACACCCACTGCAGTGCCTCCAGCCCCAGAGAGGCTGCCATCAGGAAGTGTCTGAACAACCTGTGTAAGTCCTGGAATTCCAAAGGAGCCCAGGTCCAGCTCAGCCTCTGCCTCCTGTAGACTTTGCTCTGTGATGTTAGCTTCCGCCAAGCTCTGTTGCAGGATGTCACATGGCTCGTGATTTGTCCCAACGCCATTGCTTCCACCTTCACCACCTGGGGATCCCCCCAGAATGTCTTCATCCTCCAGGAAGTCCAAGTCAACACTGACTCTAGGGAGCCCTGTCGGCTCATTGGCCGAGAGCTGGACAGCAGGCTGGACCTCTGGAACATGGCCCTTTCAGGAAGGACAAAAGAAGTGAAATCAGGTGATGATTAATTTTGATGACACAGTGCGATGGTGACTAGCAAAACTAAGTGAACACAGAAAACCGGACTTAACAAACCCACAAGACATCAAGGCAAATCAAATTGGTAGAGTATAGATATGTTAGTGGAAAGAGGACAATTAGAGATGCATGCTAGATAGGTAGAAATCAGAAGGGAGAGGATTGGGGGATTTTACTCACTCCAGTGGTAGAGAAGAACGAGCTGGAGGGGTCACTCGAACCATCCAAAAGGTCGTCAGTGTCCAACTATAGACACACCCAACCAGAATAGGACAGAAAGAAACCAAAGGCACCCATACCAGCAAGCAAATACCACCAGAACAGAGAAAAATATGGACCATCACACAAAGGAGGTAGCAAGGAAAGGACAGCACAGAGTTCAGGGAACAAAGATCGTAAAAATTAGTGAGAAGTAGTGACAGAGGAGGAAATTATAGAAATAGCAAACAGTTAGGAAGAGTTAGTATTATAATTTAACAGTTTTTAAATTAACATAAAAATTAAAAGAGGAAGCACAATGAAAATATAATACGATTTAATAGCAAATGCAACCATTAGGCAGAGGAAGCAGTAGAAGAAAAGAGAAAAATGCATAAAAGCATTGAGGGAGTGCATCACCGTAAAAAAAAAAAAAGTAGCTTTAGTACAGAGCCATCACGCGTAAACTGTAACACTAAGTCTTCTCATCACATCAGTTATAAACCCATTATCAAAAGGCTAGCATATGCATCTTCTTCCACTTTCTTTCTGTTGCACTTACATGGGTTTCAGATCCATGAAGAAAATCATTGAGAGCTTCTGGGTCACTGCAGGAAAAAACAACTTGAATAACATAACACTACTAGACAAAAAAGAACACTGTTTGTTAAATGTAAAATTGATTGTCCACTGTGTAAGCAAAAACTTACCAAATTACATCTAGAAGGCACCTGCCGTCTTCATCATCCATGACAACTGATAAGAAACACAAAAGTACTTCCTAGATTAATTTTCTGAACGATTTCTGATGTTCCGTTTATCTGCGTATGCAATTTTCTAGCAATAGTTACGTTACATTATGACAAGAGTTAGTTGGTGATGAGCTTAGAAAAATACACGATCTTTTCTGTAACACTCCACTGCATGTATTAAGTGGCTACAAATGATAAACAACAATTTCAGATTCAAAATTTCAAAAGGTCTTTGATTTTTCCATCAAAGTTATTCTGCAGTCTTTCAGCATGGATTGTCTTTTGAGGAAATAACCCTCTTAAAGAATTTTTGTAAGTGCATACCTCAAAATTTCTCACCTTCAACTCAATACACAGGAAATGACTTAGAAATATTTCGAAGAAGTTAATTAGGGTATACAATTACTCTATCCAGTATCTGATTGGTTCAATGCAACGCAAACAAAAAACAAACAAACTGGAAGTATTTTTCATTTTGTATATCTAATAAGTCACATATTACTTGTCACTCACAGACTAATAGCCGTGATTTATTTTATTGTCTACATTTTTTTAAAGTAATCAGCAATGACAAGAGTGAAAAGTTTAACCTAAAAATCTTTTTTGTTGTTGTTCTAATAGGGATCAAAAGTGAAACAACACATATATTAGTGCTGTCAGCCTTTCATGAACCTACTGTTACTCTCCTGGGAATACTGCCTGCCCATAAGAGAATGTTGTTGTTATGAAGATGTAATGAAGATGCAAAACTTCTTTGAGAGGGAAACGTTTACATTTTGCACACAAAGCCATATCACCGACAATTTCCAAGGCTTCATTTAACTGAGAACTAGGAAAAGTGCTTCTGTTAGAAACTGTTCCACAGAGGTAACTTCAGCTCTCTCTTACACGCACCGAGAAGCAGCAGATGGAAAGACGCAACTCACTGAAAACGCGCGGTTTTCACGCAGCCTGGAAATAAATCAAGTGCGGGGTGTCGCTGAATTCACAACATCAACTCGCAACGCTTTTAACTGTATAAACACAACATGTCACCAACATTTCCACGCAGACATTTAACAGCAATTGTGCGGAGAACTTATCCCAGCACAAATAAGCAGCAGATCGGAGCCATTAATGGGTCAGAGTGGAGCCAATACGCAGGATATGAATGGAGGCAGAGCAAGCGGCTTGCTACATGCTAACTGATGTTTTCAAAAGGCTTTACATGCACATTTTGTCGATTCGTTAAAACAGACAACATCTAACAGCTTCGCGACTTACTTAAAACTCCAATGTAATAAATAGTTTTGTTTCAAATCATAATTTCTTTTCTACTTCCAGCATTTTGATGCATCTGGGTTTCATTTCGTTAGCTTAGCCCGCTAACCCACTTAGCCAACTAGCTATCAACAAGACGTACAGCTAGCAAGAGCCTTTGACATTCAAAACAAACCACAGACGGGCACAATTTTAACACTAAAACTGTACAGCGACACCTCAATTCAACCGAGACATGATGGTTATGTCTGCTTAGACGTGTCAACACAATTGCGCAGCGAGCTATCTATCGCTTCTTGCAAGCAAAATATGAGTTAAAGCTGGAATACTCTTGGATGAGGGGGGTATTCTTGGGAATTCGGTGGAAAATGACTGTTTGCCAGGTCGTGCAGAAGTGTGACGTTTTGCTTGCGGTAGCTGCGCAGTTTGCGGATTAACTGGAGTAGGTTACTATTGCAGCTTTGTTACAGTTATGTGGATTAATAGAGAAATTACTACATAGTACAAACTCACCCGAAACGATTGAGGTGCAGGCAGCGCGGGGTCTCCAGGACAGCCTCGCACGGGCTGCTGTACAGGACCCAATTACAGACAGGAAGCAGGAGACTTCCGTTTTGCCTGATTGAAATCTGTCCTTCGTCAACACGTACTTTCCCGAGGCTGAAACGAAAATTTTCTCGCACGATGATTGAATAAATGTCCGTAGGTTTTAGAAATTTGGTCGTTGAAGATGGTTAAGAACTTTTTGTTTTTAAAGACAAACGTGCAGTCAAATAACGAATTTTAAGAAAATAATCTTAATGCCAACATTCCTTGTCCTTTTAAACTTAATTAAAGGAACACATAAAACATTGGTGGAAAAACAAAAAAATTGGGAGAATGATAATTAAAATGTAATTTGGAAGTACTGTATATGAAACTAATTTGCTCTGCTAATCATTACCTGGCTATAACGTTCTTTAATCAAACTTTTGGCAAAAGAAGATTAAATCCGTTTGTTTGTTGGTTTGTTTGTTCGTTCGTTTGTTTTACTCAATGTGTCTCGGAATTGTTTTTGAGACACTGAACAACACAAATATGGTCTTTGAGCTTTTCCTTTTTGGCTTCGCTCACTTTATGTGGTCCTAGATGAGATGCCTGAACGCAGAGCCATCAGTCATCAGGCTTTTGTCAGCAATAGCGGATAAAGTGGAGAATTGTAACAACTGTAACTGAGAATGTGAATTTAATTGGTAAACTGGAAAAAAAAAATCTGTTTTGTCTTATTTCTCACAAAAAGATACTGAGTGACCATCAAAAGATCATTATCACTACATGAAAAATGCAGGAAATCAATGCCTGCTTTACAATTTACTTTTTTTTGTGTTTCCACAGTGAATTGGTTCATTAATGCCGTTTCTGATTTTATAAAATAATGAATATGAACAATCAAAGGCAAAAAAGATCAGATTTGAGGAAGAAACCAAAACAAAATAGAGCCACTTTAACCATTGTGTAAATGTAGCCATATTCAGGCAAATACTACATATTTTTATATAGCTAAGATACTGATGACATGATGTTTGAACAGCAGAACAAACATGTTCCATATCACCCTTAAAATAAAAGGTGTCACAACTAACAAAAATAGGAATACTGTACAGACAATTTAAACATGAAACACTGCTCCTCTGCACTATTGCAAGCCTTACGATTTTGTAGGCCTACTTCATTCCCATGTGGTATTTGTGCCATGCTTTATAAAAAATAGATTGCCAACGTACATGAATCCTCTGGATACGAGTGATACAACTGACAAATCTCTATATGGATCATTAATTTATCCGTAATGTGTTGCTACTTGTCTGTAGTGGTGATGACATGCAAAACATGTGACAGAAAAAATGATTTTCTTTGCATATTTTCTCTGTATGTTTACGTCAATACAATTTTCTGTCCTGAAAGTGTCCACTTTCCCTTCTCATGGAAAACTCAACGTCCCGGCAAAATATTCTTGTTCGGATACAATGAATGAATAGTAAGTGCTGCATATTAATTTTAAGACAAACTTTATTTAAACTCGTTTACGATTTCTTTTTTTTTATTCTAGCATTTTCCTAGGTACCCCTTCCTCTATCAAAAAATACCACACATCAACTTGTTGTTTGAAAAGGCCAGACATTGAACGAGCACGTGAACGCGTCAGTAACGTGTCCACGTCACTCAGGTCACATGACCGAGGGACGCCACCAGTAGAGACGAGGGGAAGCCATTCTTAGCTGCCAACGCTGGTTAGCAAGTTTGTTGACTTTCGCAATTCCTCCTTCCTCCTCCACCGCAGACTAGTGACTCAAAATGGACAACAGTGGGAAGGAAAAAGAAGCTCTGGCTTTAATGGCTGAGGCGGAGAAGAGGCTGAAATCATCGCAGTCGTTATTTGGATCACTGTTTGGGTGAGTACGTGAGTTAGCTTATGTTTAGCTAAAGGCCAACTAAACCATCTTCAAGAGGAAGGGAAAGAAATGTCCGCGTCTCTGCAGCGACACACCGTTTGCATTCAACAACAGGTTGTTGTCATTAACGTGACCGTGTTGGTTATCGTTGTAGTTTAAGGAACATAGCTTTTATAACGTCGTCTTCCTACATATAACTGCTTAACACGTAACCGAGCAAATGTTTAAGCTGAAGCTGTGTACAAACAAAAGTAAGCCTATGTAACATGAGACAAAGTTGTGTATTTAGGGTTATTGAATGTTTATCCAGAGATGAGTATCTTTTCAAGTGATTTGCTGATTACACGCATTCACAATTAGCAGTTATGGACGCTGTTGTAGCGCCATCTAGTGGGGGACTATATAAGGTCGCTCATTCTTGAGGGCAATGTCCGTCGCATTTGATTACATTTGTGTCATGAATTTTTTTGAGTTGAATATTTGACAGTAAATAAAATAAACTCCCATACACAAACAGATAAAATAAAATATCAACATCAGGAACTTTTTTCCTCCATAGTCTAATAATTAAGTAGGTATTACAGTATACCGACATTTGAGTAGTTTATTTAGAAGTGTTCATAGAATAATATTTTGGTAATACATCATTACCATGACATCAGCACTGTAATGTGTCATAATTAGTTGACTGATGTAATATATTGTTCTTACCTCTTTTGCATTACATCAGACGAAATTCTGCATACATGTAAGTAAAGCAGTTACTTGAATAACTCACTTGACTAGTAAAACATTTATTAACTCAAATGAAGGGCAGCAGTGATGTTCAATGGTTTTCCAGCCCAGTCTGGTGTCATTGGGGGTTTCACAAGATCACAAGTAGGAGTTTAACTTTATATTTGTAGCTATATCAATAGCTAATTCCTCTCAGTCTGCATTTTAAAAATATGTTTATAGCATTTAGTTATTAACTGAAAAGTATTATTACACTTGGTATTTGTCAACATCAACCAGCTATGTAGGGATCCCGTTTAACTAAACATGGATCCTGGTACACAGGGGTTCCGCCAAGATGGAAGATGCCTGTGATTTGTATGTGAGGGCAGCGAACATGTACAAAATGGCCAAGAATTGGTGTGGTAAGAATATTTACTAGAAGATGCTTTGACAACAATCCGATTTAAATTTTCTTTGTTTAGGTCTGACTTCAAGCTTTGTAACATGAAACTTTTTTCTTTTCAAGCTGCGGGAAATGCATTCTGTCAAGCTGCTGGGCTTCAACTTAAGATGCAGAGCAAACATGATGCTGCAACCAACTTAATACATGCTGGCAATGCCTTCAAAAAAGCAGACCCACAAGGTAGGGTAATGATAATTGATCAGCATACAGGTGCTGAAGCTTATTTGTGATACAAATTTTAGAAGATGGTGCGCAGGTTTCAGCCAGGTGTCCTTAAGATATGACGGCAATGTTTATTCACAAAGTGCAATTAACAAAAGGGAATGTGGACTTCACATGCACTGGAGAAAAGAGTAACTGACACCAAGCTAATGAAATTCTCTGTGTCTTTGAAAATTTCTCTTGCATCACTTTCTTTGTTGACATGAGTATTTGGAATAATTACTGTGATCTAAAAAAAATTACCGTTGTTTCAACAGAGGCCGTAAACTGTTTAAACCAAGCTATTGAGATATATACCGATATGGTGAGTCTTTGAAAAACCAACTCTTCCAAGCAGCCTTTTAATGTTGTAGTATCTGATTTACTGTTTCTGGTTGTGGTTGTAGGGGCGCTTCACCATCGCAGCCAAGCATCATATCAGCATCGCTGAAATATATGAGACAGAGCTTGTGGACATTGACAAGGTCAGATGCAATATCTGTGTTTCAGAAATTTAGAGCTTAATACCCACTTCTGATTCAACAGCATCCACTTATTTTACACATTTAAATAATTTATACTTAATCCTTAGTCCCACCAGAAAGTTTTGTTAATTTTGTCTGTCATTATTCTGTTCCAGGCCATTGCTCATTATGAACAGGCAGGAGATTATTATAAGGGTGAAGAATCCACCAGGTGACAATTTTAAATGGGAAATATTTCTTGTTGTTTTTATTTGTGTCTTGGTGCTACGTTAAGTTTGATTTCTGTGCGAATGTGTAGATTGTGAAACGTCTTGATTTTGTTTTTCAGTTCAGCAAACAAATGCCTTCTGAAAGTCGCAACCTATGCAGCTCAGCTGGAAAAGTATCCAAAAGCGATTGAGATCTATGAGCAGGTGTGACGATATTCAACAGCAGCCTTTGTCTCAGCATGTTATGATTTTCTTCTTCCATGGTGATAGATTATACTTTTAAAGCAGTTCTTACAAGGGCACATTGCTGCAATATTGTCACATAAATACAGGCATAGAGAAAAAAGTGAAATCCGCAAGATGTCTTCTTGGTGTGAAAGTTACTTTCTCCAACATGATGGAGACTCAGTGAGCATTCAGTGGTTGTGTGGTTGTTACTGTCAGTTACACCTCAAGCTTATTTTTTAAAATGCTCCTTTGCAAGAATGCTTTTCTGCCCACTGTCCTGTGTTCTCTAAGTAAATGTGTGTGTCTATTTTTATTTACCAAACGTGAGACTATTTAAATCCATATTCAGAGGTAGCAACAAAATGACAAAAATGATTGTACTTTTTTTTCAGGTTGGAACGCATGCGATGGATAGCACACTCCTGAAATACAGTGCCAAGGATCACTTCTTCAAAGCAGCTCTCTGTCACTTCTGTGTCGACATGCTGAATGCAAAAGTAAGCCACAGCGCTGGTCGTGTGTGTGTGTGTGTGTGTGTGAGTGTGCACAGCCTCTGTAACTTCAGCCAATGTCCTAACATTCATCCTCTTGTCATCCAGCTTGCTGTGCAGAAGTACGAAAACATGTTTCCAGCCTTTTCAGATTCTCGGGAATGCAAGTTGTTGAAGGTAAATTTTAGTGTCACTTGGGTTTGAGAATTCTTTTCCAAGAGCAAATAATAATGCTTTCAATAAAGAGGAGCTGTTCGTGAGAAGTGGATCTCAACAGACTTCCTAAAATATTTGTAACGGCCACATTTTTTTCTGCTTCAGTATCTATGTTCCCAATAAAATTTATTGACAACATGTGAGTGACCTTGTTAACATCTACATTATGAAAGTTTCCATAAACTCCCCATCATCGTACAACAAAAACAGCGAGTTCTGCAGTGTAGAGCTGTTTCTAACTTGATAGGAAGTTACGCTATGTGTTGTGGATGATTTATTTTTTTTTATCTCAATGTTAAATTCTTTGACATGAATTGAATTCAAATAATGAAATCTTGACATACATGTTTGTCTTTGAGCAA
Organism: Antennarius striatus; assembly: GCF_040054535.1. Taxonomy (NCBI): domain Eukaryota; kingdom Metazoa; phylum Chordata; class Actinopteri; order Lophiiformes; family Antennariidae; genus Antennarius; species Antennarius striatus. The sequence continues at coordinate 13,599,051 of NC_090781.1, read as the reverse complement.
CTTTTCTGACATAAAATGTTATTGTAAATAATGATTTTATCCACCCAGAAACTTCTAGATGCTTATGAAGAACAGAACGTGGATGCCTATACTGACTCGGTAAGAACACTGACGTTTTTCAACAGATCATTTAAATTCATGTCATTTTGTCATTAGAATTATAACATTTACTGCTCCTTTCTCAGGTGAAAGAATACGACAGCATTTCACGGTTGGACCAGTGGCTCACCACTATGCTTCTCCGCATCAAGAAAACTATACAGGACGATGAGAGTGACCTTCGCTGACCGCCTTGCCTGAAGTTTCACTTGCTCTTCACATTTGACCTGCATCCTTTTTGCCTTGAGCCTCTCACTTCCATTTTATTGGCCATCTTATCTTTTTGACAGTTAGCCCTTTTAATTTCTTACAAATGACGCGTTTCTTTACTACAAACTACAGTATTTTATTTGCCTTTATAATCTGCTCGTCCCAATGTTCCTAAAATTATGGCCTTTATTGGTATGAACACTATTTTCATATATATAGATATATATTGGTGTATATTGTTTGATTGAGGTATCAGCCCAATATTGGTTAATAATGGGCTGCAGTACTAAATGCTGATACTAGTACTCTTCTACACAGTGGTTTAATTTGACATTTCTTGTTATAAAACAGATGAGAGAACACCACTTATCAAATACATTTACAAAATCTATTTTCCAGAATGTGTTTTAAATAAACTTCATTGATCAGAATGCTCATGTTGACTAAAGCATTCTTGTTGGTTTTGGGTACTATTGAGGGCTCCAGGATTCTGCGGGTAACAGCAGGGTATCTTGAAATTCTTCCCTGCCACAGAAGTCTCAATATCAAGAAGCCAAGAGTTTAGGAGCTTATTCCATGATGGATACCCACTATGCCTTACAATACCAAGTTCTCAGAATGTGAGAAATGTTATCAAGTGATGTACTAATTTGTCATTTTAAAATGAAGTGCTGTCATGGCACCAAATAAAGCGAAATGTGCCCGTCAGCTTTAAAGCCATTGGCATGGCATGGTGTGGATGAGTGTACAGTATAATAGTCATTTATCCTGTTTGTTTTCCCGATTGTCTCATTTTCTGTGATGATTTGTCAGGCTGACAAGGAGACATTTTCAAAAGGTCTACCGATAATGAAAAAACACGGAAGGAAACAGAACGTTATTAATTTGAACACTGTGCGTGTACCTTCATATCAATGAAAATTGCAATAAATGTAAATTAATAATTCCAGTTTTTTTGTGTTTGGAAAAACCGATCTGAACCGTGGGCGTGTCCTTCACTTGATCCAAGCGTCACCTTTTTACCCAGGAACACACCTGAACGTGTCCGCCTCACGGGATTGGACAACCTGCTGCAAAGAAAAAAACCACTAATACTGGGAATCAAATGATGAGGTTTGGCACACCTGTCCAGTCAACCATTTCGTTCCTCTTCCTCCTACAGAAGCTTCAGTCTTCAGTAGCCTTAGTAAGTAATTTACCGAAACAAAATATTGATTTTCTAATTAACAATTGTCTAAATTTGTTTTTGACTTTAGTTGAAAGGAATTCTCACCTGTAACACAGGTGTTTTTGTAACGGCATACGTGAATCAAATATATTAATAGTCAAATAAAGCGGTTGGACGTGAATGTATCAGGAGCACATCGTTACTTACCTGCTGTTTGAGGACTGTCAGAAGTGAACGGGTGTGTTTATGAACGGTGTGTTTTAATTACACAGGTGAGGCACAGGTGCTGCCCCAACCCCATGGGAGCACACACTCATCAGGTTGGAAGAGCACCATCTACGGATCACCGCCGAATTGTGTGATAAAAGCGACGAGAGATCAATCGCGTTTTATTTAATTTATCGTCCGTTATACTAATCCGATGATTTAGGATCTTTTTTCTTTCTTTTTTTTTTACTACTTTGGACATTTTTTTTGTCGTTTTGATCAGACGCCGGACATAGGAAGTGTTTGTTGTAATGCATTCTTCTTTATGTAATTGCCATGGAGATGTTGCGGCTTATTCGTCACTATTTTCTCGCAAGATTTAGGTAGGTGTGTGCGTCTGATGTGCGACATTTATTTATTTCATCGTCAAAACTATACAGTATTCTGTTTCTGTTTGGAATGAGCCGATGGGTAAAAAAATTCTGGTTCAAAGCCCTGATTTTAACACTGAAAGCATGTGACATTAAAAAAAAAGAGCCTATGTTACTGGTATTGATTGCTGATCATCCTATTTACTAATCCAAATAATTTGACCTCGAAGATAAATTTATTATTGAGTATATTAACTAATAATGATTGTGTTTGAGGTGGTTATGTAGCATGTAACTGGTTTGTGGTGGTGTTTTTTAATGTCTGTTGAGGATGAAGGCAGTGAAGTTTGCGTTGTTAGTTTCCATTAAAGTGTTCTTGTTTCCCTCTATTTCTAGGTGTCAACAGCCACAGGAGTCTATGTAACCTGGAGGCAACAGCAACAGGTCCCTGGACTGTTTCCCCTGACATATTCAAATACCAACAGGACACACAGCTTTGTTGCTTATTTAGAGCCATGAGGCGAAATCAATCTCTAGTTATAGTTTTCGTTGTTTCTTCATTTTTCATCTTTTTCCTGTTGAATATGCGCCTGGAGACTACCACTAGTCCCACACGTGAATCAGGGGTCCCACAGGCGCTTCCCATCCAAGAACTCTGCAACAGTGATGTAACATTACCCAAGAAGAACATTTTCGTGCCTTGTCCTCCCGTCCACACCGTGTCTGTTTCTGACCAGTTTGTAAAGACCATGACTCCAAACGGGGCATACTGGAGCCGTTTGCTGTCCATGGCCCTCAAGACTAAACAAAATTCTTCCATTGCAGGCTGTAATTGGTCTCAATGCAAGGATTTAAAGACTGACCTCCTCAAAGTTAATGTGCACGACTTCAACAGCTATTCTTCCTTATTCCAAGACTTTTTGCAGGGCATGATGTGCAGATCACCTCCAATCCTGATCAATCAACCAAAAAAGTGCCTTGCTGGTGAAGGGAATGGTAACAACCAGACCTTCCTCCTTTTTGCTATAAAGTCAACTACTGCAAACTTTGAGCGGAGGCAGGCGTTGCGAGAGACCTGGGGCCGAGAAGGCCTGTACGAGAATGGATTGAGAGTACAGATAGTGTTTCTTTTGGGTATTTCTACACTGGATGACCCTAACTTGAACGCAGTGCTGTCGTTTGAAGCAAGACAATATCAGGATATCCTGCAGTGGGACTTCAATGAGTCCTTCTTTAACCTGACGCTCAAAATGAATTCATTCCTCCAGTGGACATTAGAAAATTGTCCTCGTGTTTCCTATGTCTTCAGTGGGGATGATGATGTATTTGTAAACTTTCCTGCATTACTCCGCTACCTGCAGGATCTGGAACCCTCAAAGGCCTCCAAGTTGTACGTTGGACAAATCATCAGTACAGCAAATCCTATATTGGACCCTAACAACAAATACTATATCCCTACAAGCTTCTACGAAGGATCATACCCTACTTATGCTGGAGGAGGAGGTTTTATTCTCTCTGGAGCATTGCTGAAACCACTCTACTCTATATCTCAGATGGTACCTTTCTTCCCCATTGATGACGTTTACATTGGAATGTGCATTTTGGCCTTGGGGGTTTCCCCTGAAGCGCATGATGGCTTTCAGACATTCGATATCAAGCAAGAGCATCGCAACAACCTGTGCATTACTAAAAATCTTATTATGATTCACCAGCGGACACCACAGCAGATGAAAAGACTATGGAAGGGTATTCACAACCCCTTACTAAATTGTTGAACATTACAACTGCGAAAAATGCACAACTTGCAGATATGGAAGGGAAAAATAGATTAAAATCTCAGTTAATGTCATATTCTTGCTTTGAATTCCAGGATACAGTAATGCAAAAGAACCAGAACAGCAGGTTTACCGTAATTAGCACTTGGCACCTTGAATGGATTTTAACATTGCATAACTTTGAGTTAAGTCCTGGACTATGGAAAGTTTACGAGATTCTCAAATAACTTTCTGTGGGCCGTCCAAGCACTGAGTTGGGATATGAAATACCAATTAAATATGCACTATATAGATGAATCGTAACCAAATGTCTCATGATAATCAAAAATTAAACCAAGACAATTGAGACCTCCACAGTTTATTTTCCACATAAACACTTGACATGTACGAACTACATGGATGAACATTCTGGGAACTAGAATAGTGTGTAACAGCAGACAAACCCATCCATCTATTGGGTAAAGATACTTAAATCATTAAACTAGAAATAACACCTTAAAACAGTCACCTCAATGAATGGGAAATCAACACAACCAATTTATTGCTTTATCTGTATGTTTGTTATACAATGCTTTCAAAGTGCACCAGCTGTTATTGCCACTCTTCCAAAGGAGTGGAGACCTTGGAATTACTGTGAAACAAAAGTCTGACAGTAAATCGAGTGACTTAAGGCATCACAACCTGGTGGCATGGAGTCAAATATTTTTGAAAGCAAGTTCTTTCTCGTGAAGGAAGAAATGACCTCAAAAATATTTTGGTATACAGTGTAAGGTGTGCATCAAATTAACCTTCCCTCATTGTCAGTCACTTTGACCAAACTGTAACTCACTTCATCTTGACATATTCATCATAGAGATCGAGCGGGTAGTGCTCTTTGTACTGCTGCACGTGCCGCCACATGGAATCACTCTGCTTGATCAGGTTTGATGGCGTTTCCTCATAAACGTCAGTGAACAACAGTTCAGGGTTGGGTTTCAGCCGTTTCTCAGCCCTCTCAAAAGCCTCCATCACCACCTTGCGGGACTGCTTTCGCCAGGTCCTCTCGTCGTCTTCGCTCCACCACCCACGGGCCGTCATGTAATGTCTCAGTCTGGAGATGGGATGGTCCTGTTTGTCCCAGTAGTTCACCTCGTCAACCGATCGGTAGGCTGAGCTGTCATCACTGGTGCTGTGGTGGCCAATTCTGAAGGAATAAATATTTCAGTATGAAAATTTTTAGCACATTGACTGCAATATTAATTCTGTCAAAATGTTTTGTTACAACTAACACATTTAATACCCCGACTGTTCAGAATGAATAACGTTTGAATCTATGAACTTGTAGAAAATACAGTTTGAGAAGAATTCTGAAGGATAACTGAATTTTAATTTACAGACTGATTTTGAAAAACAATGATTTTAAATATTCTTCACTAACATGTTTTGTAATGTTCCATAAACAGAAGGTAATCTCTATTTGACTACCATGTCAGACAAAATTGTTAGTTTGTGTTTTCTTCCTGGTTGCTTTTTAAAACTAATTCACATTGATAGATGGATAGATACTTCATTAATCCCAAGGAAATTCAGAGTAACATCTGCTCACAAAAAATACAAATACATATAGCAGTGACTGACAAAAAGATGTTACATAATTACCTAATTACAACAAGTCCTGCTTTTTTAAGATTTCGATTTCATTTGTTCCTGTGTTGTACTATGAAAGATGAAGTTACAACTAATCAATTATGTGGTTAAAACACGCCACAAACTTAATAAATGAGTAATAATACTTTTCAGTCTTTACCCATTTAAAATGTCAATGATTAAATGTTTCTGTGTGCACCAACATCCTTCTATACGGATATTAAAAAGCCAACTTCAATAACTCATTTTGTAGAATTACACATCCATTTTATCCTTGGTGGTTGAATCGCAAGCAACTGGACTTCTGTGTCAGATTTGAAAGTATTTCACCTCATCAGAGGATTCTGACTGCCTGAAGTCCCTAACACGATGACATTTGTTAGAGGCATAAACTAACCGTAGCCTCAAAAGTACCCTTATTGTCATTCGTGATTTGTTTACCCAATGGATGCCATGCAAGTCATGAGCATTATCAATTTCATTTTCCTTAAAGGTTAATGATTAAAAAAATGTCCTGGGATGCCAAAGATGGATTGCATGGGCGTGGTGCCCCTATTTAGAGATGTCTGACAGAGATGGCTCCTTTCACTTAACTATGAAACCATCTGTCTTCTCTCCACATTGTTTTCTTCAAGTATCAGGTAAGTGTCCGTTATCCTTTGCTGGAAAGCTGAGTGAGATAGGAGTGAAATGGAAACAGTGACACTAATGATCACACGATGATTTGTGACACTAACAATTTCTAAGAAAACTTCTGACTCAACTAAGTTTTAACTTTAAACAGCAGTCCAGTTGCTCAGATTCAACCTTCAAGGATTACCATGATCAGGATGAACGTGTCTCCAACATACATCCATTTTATAATTTGTGACTTCTGAAACCCATCAGAAAACAATGAGTTCTCATAATTTGAACTGGCAAAATATCCCGTATCAAGTTCCAAAACCAATAAAACAGGAAACAAAACCTCATAATAATAATAAAAGAAGTGACAAATGGTTTGAATAGCTACTAACCTGTAGGTCATCGCCTCAATGAGGAAGGGCTGGTTCTCAGCCACAGCCCTGCGGCGGGCCTCTTTTGTTGCATTGTACACAGCAAACACATCATTTCCATCAACACGAATGGATAGCATGCCATACCCTGGACCACGAGCAGCTGTTCCATCACAGTAAAAATAAAACAATGAACGAATACGCGACTGATGGTTTACAAACATATAATGACGATGACCATTCTAAGGTTTCTTACCAATACCGTCTCCTCTGTACTGCTCATTGGTGGGGGTAGAAATAGCATACCCATTGTTACGACAGAAAAATATAATAGGGCACTCAAGGGTAGCTGAGAAGTTGAACCCGGCATGTGCATCCCCTTCACTGGCTGCTCCCTCCCCAAAGTAACAGATTACGGCTCGGTTCAGGTTTTCTCTCTTGATAGCATATGCAGCTCCGGTTGCTGAAACACATAAATCACGAATGCATAGATATTTATTTGAACTTATGCAAGTCTATACTGTACAGACTTCAGATGTAAGACTCACCCTGGGGAATCTGAGTTGCCAGAGGGGAGGAGATGGTGACAAAGTTCAAGTCTTTGCATCCATAATGGACGGGCATTTGCCGGCCCTTGCCGAGGTCATCAGCGTTGGCGTAACATTGAGCCATGAACAAATCCAGAGGGAAACCACGGTACATCAACACTCCTGTTTGTCCACATAGAAAACAAAAGGAAGTCACTGACAACATAAGAAAACATTGGCCGAATAAGGTCATTAAGCTGAATGAGCCTGCAGCATATTTTAGGATTCTCTTTATTTTTAAACTGGCACAAGAACCCCTTTTTCATACTTTATTTCACCTTTACTAATCTACAGTTTCAGTAACAAAAAAAAAGTCAACATCACCCCTTTATAGGAAAAGGCTGTTCAAATATGTTCAAAACTCCATGTGTACAGTTTAGATTTAAATTCTGTCTGACTAAATGTTTCCTCGTGTAAAACTTTTCCCTGACAGACGTGGAGGATCAGGTGACAAGAATCGATACTTGAAGCATGCAATTTCCTCCGGGATTAATAAAGTATCTATCTATCTATCTATCTATCTATCTATCTATCAAAATCGGGCAGTACCCCTAAAGTACAGAACTTGGTACCAAACCTTTTAACATCTACGAGAGGAGAAAGAAAAGGAAGGTCATTACTGTTTGTGAGCTTTTATGGGCACCAAGCTAAAGAGTGAAGTAGCATTGAGAGAGTTTCAGGGTGTGACATCAGTTAGATTTGCATGCAGATATTGACAGTGGCTGTGACATTTTTGGGAGTGCCAACCATTTCTTGACATACCTCTCCGACACAATCTGTGCTTATATGTGGTGAAATAATGACTTTTACTTTATTTATGCCTTAAAGTTGAGTCCTTAAATCACATCACGAATAAAATATTCTTGATAGAAGAGAGTACTGACATGATGCTATCATGCATATCATTGAAAACCTGATGGGAAGTCTATATCTTGGTGTGTTTCATATTTCTATGTGGTTTTAAAGAAGAAAAAGATCACAATGTGATGCAAAAATAAAAGCTGACACAATGACGGAAACTCCGTTGATCAAAACTGGCACTGATGCTTGTTTGAATAAAATTGACTAACAAACTTGAAAGAGAACTTCAATAGTATCACTCCTGAAGATCTAAGGTGATTGTCAGCATGGCTACCAGAAACATGTAATGCAGTAATAAAAAGTTAAAAATCTCTTGCATTGTTTATGATCAAAACATAACATCACAATCCTACAACTAAAAAGAAACTATGTTCAAGTGTCCCCCCCCAACAGATGGACTGCTGAGTAAAATAGCAGTGAGACATTAGCAGTGACACTGATAATTCTGCTCAATAGTACTTTTATACAGAGTTCCAGTTGCTCAGATTCAACCTTCAAGGATTACCATGACCTGGATGAATGAGTCTCCACCAACACACATCCGCTTTATAATCTGTGACTTCTGAATCCAAATACACAACAAGAATTTATCACAGTTAAAATAGCAAACAAGAACCAAGGCAGTCAGAGACTGCAACATCCTGCGACTTAGCTCAGGGTACCCTGAAAGTAGTACCTGACAAGTGCATAGCTTTGACATCTCAGGGAAGGTCAAAGTTATGCACTAGCTTTGACCATAGATCAAAGCTAGTGTATAGCTTTGATCTACGGTCTTACTCACACTGGCCTTCTCCCTCGTCTTTCTATCTTATCCGGTTCCTGAGTGTACAAAAATTTAAATTTGACCTTCACCTAGTTTTCTCAAGGTCAAGGTCATCATCTCATTTTCATCCCCTTTGCCGCCCAAGTAATGAGCTTTTTGTTTCATCTTTCTATCTGTGAACATATTTGGTGGACATACAGATGGATGGACGAACACACAAACACTGACAATTACAATACATCTCCACTTTGAAGCGGGATGTAAATATATCATTTTTCAAAACCAACAATAAAATAGGAACAAAACCTCATAATTGTAGAGGAAGTCAGGATGTGTCATTTACGTGCCAGAAAAAAGCAGAAGTGCCATATAATTTGAATATCAACTGACGGTAACCTGCAGGTCATCGCTTCAGTGAGGAAGGGCTGGCACCCAGCCACAGCCCTGCAGCACGCCTGTTTTGTGGCATTGCACACAATGTCAAACTACAGTATAAGACATGTGATCCTTACCAGCTTCTCTGTATTGACCAAAGACCAGGTCATTCGCATCAAGAGCAGCAGCACTACCAATATGTGTCCCCTCTTCACCATAGTTGGTCATATAAAAAGAGATTCGACCCTGTCAAAGAGACAAATTAACACAACAATCTTATGCTGTTCAATTGTTGCATGGTAAAATGCATCCAACAATTTCAACTGAATGCACTTCAGGTATTTCACTCAGGTAAAATACCTGAAGTGCATGTTCTTGGTGGTGAGACGAAACGGGCGAACCCGTAGAAAATCCACACAAATACAAGGAAAACATACAAACTATGCACAGAACAGGACTCAAGAGAGAAAAACAGGAACATACCTGTCTCTGGGACTCATAGAGAATGCGGTCCATTGTGTTCAGCAGTGTCATTTTCTGGTAAAAGTTTAAAACTGTCTCTTTGGAGAGCTGAGAAACGAGACACACCAAATAACAACAAAAAAAGAACTTTGGTTTGTCAGGCGTAGACGTCATAGATTAATTTTCAATAACCGGTACCTTGACTGTACCTGAGGATCTTGAGAGGGGTTGATGATATTACCCTGCCTGTCCATCACCCGGTACACTGGGATCCCAGAGATGACATTGGGTTGGATGAACTCAAGATGATCCACAAACTCTGCTGAGGCTCCAGGGAACTGAGGCTTTTCCAGTGACGAGTCAAACGGCTGCTGCCACTGCACAGCCTGGCAGATTTAACACAAGCACTATTTATTAATATCATACGGTGGTGATGGAAAATAAAAAAAGAACTGCTCAAATTTTCTAATAAAGTTCTTTTACCTTTTGAAAATGCTAATTTTCCACATAATTCAAATCAATGACACTGAAAGAACTCCAATAAAATGCACAGGTAATGGTGTATCCTGGGTTCTTCATGCTTGTCTTGTTGTTTTTAAAGTCAAAGGCAAAGTCCACTTTATTTTAAGTTGTGTTCCCTGACACATTTGCTATTTCTGTATCTTGATTAGCATCTAATGCCCCTCACTTATTATGATGAAATCCTTCCAACATCGTTGGCCTTCTTAATACATCACACTATGCAGATACGGAGTACAGTAGTCAGTTTCATTGCACTTTGACTAACAATATTTTTGCAGGAATTATAATTAAAAAATAAAATATTCAACTTTATTGCCCGATAGCCCCACCATTATAAAAATGTGTTTAAATGACCCACTTGAATCACCACATCCTGGGGATTGATGAGACACCCGGAAGTCTACCTTTCCTTCTACTGACAGTAGATCTTACTTTGTACTTCATCCCCACGGCCCTTTTACGTGATTAAACCGACTGTATTTTGATGTTAAACCTGGTTTTAGGACGAACGTTTTCATCTCACGCCCCTTGACTCCACCAATGGAGTTGTAGCTAGCTAAAACTTTAGCCGTTTAGCTAAATGCCTTTACTCAAGGTGTACTCATGTTAGCAGAGATTATAAATACATTGTCAGACATTTATTATCACAGATACGTGGCGCTTTGACTTAATACAGCCGCCATTTAGAATCTGAGTGGAAAAATGGTTAAATTCGTTTTCGAAAGGTGTTGTCAGCTAACATAATTATGCTAGCTGCAATAACTTGGTTTAGTGACGTGTTTACTCTCTGATGGCTACCAATCCTTATCGTAGTATAAAATGTATTATCACTATTACAGCGACACGTAACCTTCTCGTAGCTGCATGAACCTTTTTGCTTACCATGCAAATATAACACTTACACATGTGGGGGATTAATGGTTTAAAGCAACAATTCGTATCGATATGCTAATGCTAGTGTTTCACATTTGAACTTACGTTGACTCTGAAAGCTCTGTTTTGAAACAGCCTCGGAGCGGCCGTCTGACGAACACTATGGAAACATAGTCCATATATTTTGTTCAAACGTCTCACAGTCGCCATCTGTATTGATTGCAGTCGTTTGTTTTGTCCGGCTCTGCCCTAGCTTTACCGAGAAAAAAACAAAACTGGTTGCTGAATTTGTACTTTGTTGCGCTGCTACCTACAAGCCACTCTTTCGAGGTCGAATATCTAAGTGAACGACAACATTAACATGACTTCCGGCAAACCTTCAAAATAAAACGACTCAGGCCAATAATAATAATCAAAGGAACTGGTTTAAGGGCTGTCGGCTCACGGAAATACGGTTCTGGGTTCGATCCCGTTCCGTGCAGAGTTTGTAGGTTCACTCTCTGACACCTCCACAAAACGTTTATGAATGTGTCACACCAGATAACTCGTGCGTGTGTGTGTGTGTGTGTGTGTGTGTGTGTGTGTGTGTGTGTGTGTGTGGGATAGGCTCCAGCAGATGAATGGAAGAAACCTCACCTGTCAGTGGGTCACAGGTGAGGACTGAACTATTCAGTTCTTAACGGAAAGAAAAGGGAGATCCTCTTTCAGCATATAGTATTTGTTGCAAAATATTTTCTGAGGCTTATTCACTCCGTCTTGTGTGTCCAATGAAGTTTGGACAGTTAATAATCCCTTGCCAGATCCTATGCATTTTAAGGAAATTGCAATGAAAACACGTACACGCATTTTTTTTTAAAAATGTACAGGCAGTGAAATTCAATGCTATCATTAAGTATGTATTACTATGCTGGTCTGGCATAACTGGTTCTGGGACTAGTTTGCTTTTCGCCACCAATCTGTTAAATCACTGAGTCTTTGTTATATGCCTCCCCTTCAACTTTAGATCATCGAAGGAAGTAAACCTCTGTAACTTTCACACTGAATTGCCAACTGTTTTATCAGTAAAACATCAGCGAATATTTACACACACCTGTGTGTGGATATGCTGCCACACTCCCTAGGCCAATACTCTTGGGATACTACTACAAAAATAGATTTTAACTTTCATACCTTTGAAATGTTCACACATAGCCCCCACATTTTTTTCATATTAAGGATCTCTAAACGGACACAAACACAGATTGCAATGCTCAGCTCATTAAATATTGTTCTTTGTATCTCGTAATCATTTTCTTATAGCACACAAATCATTAAAAGCTTATATAGATTATATGAAGGGCTAGTCCAGCGTTAGGGTTGGGACAGTGGTTTAAGCTTATGACTCATATACAGAGACTGCAGTGGCCATGGATTCAATTCCTGCTTATGGTAATTTCTTGCATCTACACCTCACACATACTGCAGATATTGTTGATGGTATAGACTTTTAACATTTGTTTTGAAGAAAGATCTGCATATCCACCAGATCTTGTACAATGTGATCTCTCGTGGCTCACCCGCCATTGAAAATACCCTCTCCTGAGGAGTAGATGATGCTTGAACACATAAATATGAGTTGGAGAGGTGAAACAGGAGAGGCAAAGTGTCTCGTCTTTCCCACCACCAGGCCAAAGTGTCCTCTGATGTGGGTACAGCAGGCAGGTTTCTGTACAGCTGGATATCTTGTTGGACCCTGTCTGATATTGATGGTGACTTTTCTGCTATGGCGCCACTTTTCAGAGCTCTGTCCTCTGCCTCAAAAAGTTCCTCCAGAGCAGACAGTCTCTTCCTTTTGACAAACGTTGTCTGATAAATTGAAAAAGTGACAAAAAATGTTGAACAAGACAACTCAGTCTAAGTAGAGTAATGAAATGAGTATGAATTAAGTTTACAGGCACAAAAGATTTCCTCATACTGTTGCTGGGAGGTAAGAGCAGGAAGAGATTGTCACTGATATGGGGTTGGCATGAGTTGATATGATAAAGAACACAAACCTCTGCTCTGGCTGAAAAATCAGATTGCGGTATTCTGAAGTCTGCACTATACTTTATCTGGTTCACTCTGGTTTTGAACCTTGGATCCATTGCACTTGATTCCTGTAGGAACGTCCAGGTGTCACCATCCCGAAACAAAGCACACAGGCTGTCACAGCAAGATGGACAGCAAGAAAGAGTCTGTAGGATAGATTCTGAAGTGAAATGGATTGCTTTTATTTTCTGTCTGATCAGAACTGTTGTATACACACATAAGATCCAATCATGACATTTTAAGGTTGTTACTGAATGAAAAGTATATAAACTCTCACTGTTCTCTGGAACCTGGAGTTGGCTTCACATTTCTGGTATCTGATAGCTTAGCCATTGGAAAAGTGGGTAAAAGCGTGTGTCCTGTGTTAGTTTACATCGTGTACCTACTGTAGATAACATGTACTAGTTATGTAAATCCAATACACAAGTCTGGCAATAAATAATGTAATATCATTTAAAATTTTTCTTTTTGGAATTGGTTTTAGTCACTTCCTTTCACAAGCTTCTGTTTTTGTTGTAGTTGAATTCTGTTCCATCATTAGGGGTGTGTCAACTGCCATGTTGCTGAATAGCTAAATATACAGTAGGTTAAATAAAATAAAATTGTGCTTAAGGTAAGATCTTTAACTCAGCTACTGGGGAGAGGAGAAGTGGAAAGGAAATTGTGAAGGTAAGGGTAAGAACTTTGAACGCTGCTAAAGGAGATAGATAGATAGATAGATAGATAGATAGATAGATAGATAGATAGATAGATAGATAGATAGATAGATAGATAGATAGATAGATAGATAGATAGATAGATAGATAGATAGATACTTTAAAATATAAAAATTATAAAATTAAAATATAAACAGTATTAAATTAAATGAAATCCAAATCCATTTAACCGCGTGCTGACCTAGCCACCCCCCCCCCGCTCCTCCTGAGAGAGTCATTGTACCCCCTGATGGCACGGGGCACGAAGGAGGACCTCAGCCTCTTTGTGGAGGCGCTGTGTGGCAGCAGTCTGTCGCTGAAGGTGCCCCTTCTCCTGGGTGAAGGTGGTGTGCAGGGGGATGGCTCGTGTTGTTCATGATGGCCCTGAATTTAGACATGGTCCTGCTCCCCAGAACTGTCTCCACAGAGTCCAGGCTCAGCCCGACCACTGAGCCCGCTCTGTGGATGAGTCTGTTAAGATGGTCCATATCTCTTTTCCTGGCCCCCCACCCCACACACAATGGCGTATGACAGCACACTGGAGACTACGGACTGATAGAACATGAGAAGGAGCTTAGGACAGATGTTGAAGGAGGCCAGCCTCCTCAGGAAGTACATCCTGCTTTGCCCCTTCTTGTACACACAGTCCAAGTTGAGTGACCAGTCCAGTCTGCTGTCTAGCTGCAGTCCCAGGTACTTATAGTTTTCTACCACCTCCACCTCACTGCCCTCGATGATCACCGGCTGTGGAGAGGGAGGTGCCCGCCGGAAATCTAGCACCATCTCCTTGGTCTTGGAGATGTTGAGCTGGAGCTGGTTCTGTTGGCACCACTTCACAAAGTCAGCCACCAATGCCCTGTACCCCCCCTCATCACCCTCCCGGATACATGCCACTATCGCAGAGTCATCGGAGTACTTCTGTATGTGGCATGTATCCGAGTTGTGCTTGAAGTCCGATGTGTAGAGGGTGAAGAGAATGGGGGAGAGCACGGTCCCCTGTGACGCCCCCATGCTGCTGGTCACCATAGAAGACAAACAGTCCCCCATACGGAGATACTGGGGTCTGTCCGTTAGGTAGTCCGTAATCCAGCTCACGTTGTAGGGATCTAGCTCACACAATGCAGAGGAGAATTAAGAGGTAATGAGTAGATAAGAGCAAAGGAGAAGCATGCGGAAAAGTAAATGGTGGCCGATTTTGGTGGTGGAATGAGGACATACAGGAAAATATAAGAAGTAAGAGGGTAGTCAAAATAAATTGGGATAAAGATATGATTGGGAATCACATTGATTGGCCAGCCAGAGGGACTGAGATGGAAAGGATATGTAGCAGGTTAGGCTGACAGAGTACAAAGATGGAAATGGAGAAGAGATGGAGGGAGTACATTGAGGAGATCATGAACAAAGAAAATGAGCGAGAAAGAGGATCGCTTGATGTGGAGAGGAATTAGGAAACGCAACAGATTAGTGAGCATGAAATGGGGAAAGCTATTACGAAGATGAAAAGTAGTGAAAAGAAAGCAAGGAGGCATTAAGATGTCTCAGAGAGATGATAGAGCAGGATTTGACCAGATGACCCTGGGACACAGGACAATGCCTGAGGAGTGAAGAAGATGTGTACTGGTGGAGATGATGAATAAGGGGGATGTGCAGAGTGACAGAAACTACAGAGGCATAAAGTTCATAAGCCACATTATGAAGTCATAGAAAGGATTTCTAGGAACGACGCTAAGAGGAGAGGTGAAAATTTCTATACTATTAAAGGGTTTCACCACCGATAAAAACCTTTTCTCTGAGAATTTTGATGGAGAAACATAGAGAGGAAGGAGCTACAGTGTGTCTTAGTGGACCGAAAACAAACCCCCACAGGGGTTCTGGGTTGCAAATAGAGGTGTTACGGTAATAAATACGGAATGCAGGAGTGGCAAAGTGGTTCAATATATACTGTATATCAGATAATGATGTAGTGGCAGTGGGGTGTGTGACAGGATGAGGTCAAAGTAAATGTGTCACCATGTAAATATCACCTCTGAGCCTTTACGTGTTCACAAAGATGGTTGACAGGGGGCAGGTGAGATGAAGCTGCAGCGATTTGCATTGGGAGTCACAGGATTAGGGACGATCATATTTTATGGATCGCTAACGAAGGATGGATTGGAGAAAAAGTGGGAGAGAGTTGATTTAGATGTGCACAGAGTAGGGATGAAGATTGTATCAGAACGATGATGGGGATGGAGTTGTCAGGGGAAAGGAAGTTCATGGATGTGATGAGGAAAGATACAGTTTTTTGGTGACGGGGAAGATGTAGTGGACAGGGTGAGATGAGACCGACAATCTTTTACAGCAAAAGAAAAAGAAGAAAACTGAAGCAAATAGTATTACTAAAAAAATATAACTATATAACTAAATAGAAGAACCAAAAATATTTGATGATTAATAACCGATTTATTTGGTATTCTATCTGCAAATACAAAATCCTCTTCTATTGCACCTTTCTTTAATAAGTTGTGTTTTAGTATTGCTGTACTCTTTTACACACTGCTGGAGAACAGCTTCGACACTAGAAGCCTATCCGCAGCAAAAGGTGGTGATTCATCACTCAGTACCATGTCTCACTAATCAAAGGCTATAAGGCTAATTTGAGTCCCTCCCAAGATTTCAGCATGCAGGAGATAAACTCCCTACTATAGACCACAAATCTGTCAGCTAGAGCAAACAATACAGAAAAAAATGAAAATAATGTTGCGCAAAACTGGAAATGTCTAAAATGACGAGGCGAGACGGCCTTATAATCAATAGAAAGTCCCTTCGTAATGCCAGAGCTGCCTATTAATCAGCACAAACAGAAGAGCATAAGAACACCAGTTTCCTATTTGGAAGGCTGACAGTCATAGATCAATTGAGCTGCACAATAGAGACTTCAGCTTTTTTAGTGATGAAATCTATTAGAGTTATTAAAGCCAAAATTCATCATCTACTGATGCATAAGTTTATTAGAAACAAACTAATAATAAAAATGCTATGACTAGCATTAACTTGGCTTAGAGCTCCACTCTCAGGAAGCTGGGAATCGTGTTTAACCACAACACGCATGTCCTTAAATTCTTGAACTACACAAACTTCAAGGGGTGACTCCTTTCAATTACAGACAATATTTAAAAAAACAAAACTGGAATATTGTGTCTCAGGAACGTGCTGCACAGATTTACACATAAAGCTAAAATAAAATGAAATTTGAATTTAAATTTTAACAGCCAATTAGTTTTAAGTTTCTTCCAAGAAAATGTGAATAATTTCCTCAATCTTTATTACTTGCCATGACTTGTTGTTTTTCTGTATCTGAAACACATGCATTAATTATAATACTGCACTGTACCTTTTTAGACAAAACAAGTAATCTACTGAAATTGACTTTAACTTAACATAAATGACAGGCACTTTATAGATTATATTCATAACAGGTAAACACTGCAGTCTGTCGATCTTAAAAAAATGTTTGATTTAGACATTAACTCATTGGCTGCCAGTCATTTTCAGCGCAATGTGTATCTATTTATATTTACAAGGAACGTTATTAATCGGTTGGGGAACTTTTTTTTTTTTTTAATTTTAAAATGTTTTTGAAAATCATAAACGTTATAATTCCGTTTGTTTCGGAACTGATTGGCAAAAAAAATTCTGGTTTAAATCCCTGTAAAAAATTAATGACGTTGTAAAAATGTCATCACTAAGGGCCCTACGTGACAACACGGATGACGTCATTGGTCAGCGACATCCGGCTTTTCAACAGTGTGATGGAAGTGTGCGGATCTTCAAACGTGACTCTCAGAGAGTTTGGCTGTGAGCAGAGTTTACTGTCGCGACCTGATGGTTCAGCTTCCTTCATCCAAGGTAACCGCTGGTAGAAACGAGATTCGTTAATCTGTGGAGCACAAATAATGGCCTGACTCTGGCGGTGGACAGTCTGTTCCAGCTGTTTGCTCTCAGTTGGATTTTATACCTCCAACTAGATTTTTCTTTTTTATGACTCAGCTGTCCGGATAAAGTCATGTAATGTTTTGTAAATAACTCATATGGACACTTTCGCCATTCATTGCGACCCCTAACGAGACGAGCCCAGTGGAAAGTTTTTTTTCTTCTGGAGTTGGAAGTAAGACGAGGCATCAGTCAGAAGATCTCATCTCCTGCTCTGACAGAATGTAGCTTCAATTACACTTTTGATTTATTTTTTGGTAAAATAGGACAGAAATATTGTTTGTAGGTGTGTGTGTGTGTGTGTGTGTGTGTGTGTGTGTGTGTGTGTGTGTAAAATATATAAATATTTAATGGATTAAAATATATTAGACAATATATATTAGATTCACAGCTCTTATATTTTATTTCCCTCCCCAAATTTATTTAATTGTTGTAGTATGTATTTAGTTAGGGTTTTTTTTTATTATTTTTTTTTAGATGTGCTCAGTGTAAAATAAGATAAGATATATTCTTCATTGATCCCAACCTGGGTAAATTAAATGTTGCAGCAGCATTCAGACTCACAGAACAAACAGAAACAGGGAAAATATACTTTGAGAAAAATTAAGGCGTAAGGGGAAAGGCAATAATAATATTAAAATATTAACAACAATAATAATAATAATAATATTAATAATAATAATACCCTAGTTTCAAGTAATTAAAAAGTGTGCCCCTCTGTGGCAATACACAGGACTTAATGAAAGAGATGTCTAAACCTCAGACTGGTGGAACTTTATCTGATATGTTAGAGCTGTTGTGCAAAGCGATGGCTTGTGGCAGGAAGGACTTCCTTTACCTGTCCCTTCGACAGCGGAGCTGTAGCAGTCTTCTGGAGAAGGATCTCCGCTGTCCGTCTAGTGTGTGGTGGAGAGGGTGAGCGGGGTTATCCATGATGGATAACAGTTTGTTCAGATTCCTCCTCTCCACCACAGCTTCCACAGTGTATAATTGTTTATAAATGTGTATAAATATGATTGTTCCCTTTTGAATCATGTCCCCCTTTTTCTTGTGTGAAGGAGACACAAGTGTGTTGGCTGGGGTATATGGACCAGCTGAAGTCAAAGTCAACAAGGAAATCTATGACCGGGCAACACTGGAAGTGTTGATACAGCCCAAAGTGGGACTACCAAGTAAGAGATAATCCCAGGAAAATATAATAATTCCTCATTATACAGCTGGATTTTCTTATTTTTACTGTAGTACAGTCTTGAAGGTAATTTCATAGCACAATGGATCTATAGCTTTATTAAGTACGTACATTTGATTTGGAGAAATAGATGAAGAAATATTTATCAGAAAAAAAGTGCTTTAAAATCAGTATTTTTTTATGGTTTATATATTTAATGTTTTATGTTCAGTTTAAATGTGTCACCCATCAGAGACTAGTCATTTTAGATGCAAGCCAGTGTTGAAATTACCAGATTTATAGGCAAAATAAATATCATGTAGCTTGGAGAGAGAAATGTTCTCACAAGCTCAGATTTCTGTTCACTTGCCTTACCACAATTTACCACAGGGTGGTGTAAAAGAGGCATTTGATTTTAAGTTAGAATGAAGTACGTAACCAGACATTTGTTTATTTTCTAGGTGTAAGAGAGCGATCACAAGAGCAATGTGTGCGAGAGACCTGTGAGGCGTCTCTGTTCTTGTCACTTCATCCTCGGTCCTCCCTCACTCTTATTCTTCAGGTGTTACATGATGATGGTTCAGTATCCTTTAGGAACACTTTGTTCTTGTAAATTTAATTCAAGATGTGCTGGTAGGACATTGAAAAGTCCTATTTGTGTTCTTTGGATAGTGTTCTTCCTTACCTGTTTTGTTTTCAGCTTTTATCCTGCTTTTTGAATGCTGCTTGTATGGCTCTGATGGATGGAGGACTACCTATGAGTTGTTTGTTCTGCGGAGTGACCTGTGCCATCAACACAGAAGGGCAAATCATAATTGACCCAACTGCAGCTCAGGAGAAGGTCAGTCTTATCCTCCTATTGACCAACAGCTTAAAACAGTGGTTCTCAATTGTTTTGTCTTCAGGACCCACATCACCACTTCATGACAAGCCGCGATCCAAAGAGAAATTTTAACTTTTCAAATCAATTTAACATAACATTCAGTAAAACTTTACTGACTGTGCTATTAAAGTTTATTCAGCCACTTAGTCTGGAAATAAAAATTAAATATAAAATAAAACAGGCAAATATGACAATAAACGGTGCACTATACAATTAATTCAGTTTCTTCCGCTTTTATCCACAAATTCAAAATAAATTAAACAAGAAGTACAATTCAAAAAGATTTAAGTACTGTAAAAAAATATTTTTTTGTGTGATTACCGTATCAGTTGGTAAACACTGAAAAACATTGTGCTTTAAAATCATAGGCTGACAAGAATAGGTTTTTGTGCTCCTTAAAGTTCTTAAAGTCATCGCTTTAAGAAAAATTCCACACATGTGTAGAAAATCACCTTACAAAAATGAAAAAAAAAGAGAACTTCTTAGCCCTGTTTGGCTTTCTGTGGACATGTAAAAAGACACTTTGATCTACCGACTAAATTGTCAGAAGTGGACTGCTAACCACTTTGCCAACAAAAATGTAAAAAGAAAAATTGCAACAGCATACATGTAAAAATGTATTACATTACATTTTTAAAACAATGAAGTGAATGAACTAGGTGAATTTTTTTGTGTAATGACTTTTTCCAACTGTCTGCTGTGCAGGAAAGCCGAGCTGTGATGACCTTTGCCATTGACAGCACAGAATATCGAGTAATGATGTCATCAACCAAAGGATCTTTTTCAGTTCATGAGGTCAGCAAATAAATGAGCAATTTGTTGCATTTAGATGGGTGATCATGCCTAATGTGTAATTTCTAGTTTTGTTTTGCATTGACAACTGATTTGTTCCATTGTTTCAGATAGAAGCAGAATTATTCAACTCTCATTGCATATTAGTTCCTTTGGCAGAAAAAATATTCACCTGGGGTTGTGACAAATAACTTTTCAAAAGGCTCAATGCAAAATGTTTGTTTGAGTCACTTTCAGTATGTCATTGTGATCTTCAGTGTAAACAAGGAGCAGGTGGAGGAACATTTAGAAAGGTGGCAGCATGCATTGGAGAGGAGAGGAGAGGAATCAAGATTAGTCAAAGCAAAACAGAATATTTGTTCATAAATGAGAGGATTGGAGAATGAGGATACAGGAAGAAGAAATAGTGAAAGAAAAGAGGACTTTAGATACTTGGGCTCAACAGTCCAGACAGCACCGCTGACAAGAAGACAGGAAACCAAGCTGGATGTGGTGGATATGAAGATGTTGAGGTTCGTTCTAGGAGTGACCAGGTTGGATTGGATGAGAAATGGGTTCCTTCAGAGGAGCAGACTTTGATGGTTTGGACATGTCCAGAGGAGACATAGTGAGTATTTTGGTATAATGGTGTTGTGGATGGATCTACCAGGCAAGAGGGCAAGAGGAAGACCAAAGAGTAAATGAATGAATGTAGTGTGGGAAGACATGAGGGCAGTTGGTGTTAGAGAGAAGGATGCAGAAGATAGGCTGACAGAGAAAAGGATGACAGGTTGTGTGGAGCCCTAACAGGAGAAGCCGAAAGGAAAAGAAGAGGAATCACTTTCAGTCGAATCCGGTGTTGTTCACTCCATACTCTATAGTCTTGCTATGAGTCTAATCTGAGGCTGATTGGGTTCCTGGAATGTAAAACCTGCAGTGTTTCCAGGGTAAGATGGATTCAATCAAGTATCAGGACGTCCCAGAAGAAAATATTTTTTCAGCTGTAAAGAAGTTGAAGCTTGCGCATGAGCGACATGGACAAATTCCAGTAGATGGTGTCTGGATATTCATGTGATTGTAGTCAATGTAGAGACATTCAAATCATTAAGGGGATTTGAATAATTTTGAGCCTGCAGTGGTCTGTCAAAGCAGCACATTTTTATTATGTTTGTGAAAACATCCGTATAATCTGTTCCATTTAGCTGCTCTGGTTTGGTTTGGCTCTAACAAACAGCTGATAAAACGTATTTTTCCTGAAAACGGTATTATGGAATGAGGGTTGTATACTTTGGCTACCAAATGTAATTCTAATTGTAAAAATAAGATTTTGTGTTCCCTGCCAGTGATCTTCTTATCTGACTATGATGTAAGGTGTTTTTTGGATCAATCTTGAGATATTATACTTATTTTAATGGGATGATCTTTGATTTCTTTTTTCATGTACAGATACAGCAGTGTATAGCAGTCAGTCAGAAAGCATCAGAGAAGATCTTCCAGTTCTACAGAGACTCTGTCAAGCGGCGATACTCCAAAAACCTCTGATATAAGAAACACTGAATTCTAGTCTTGTATTTTGTATTGTACACTGGTGCTGATACCATAATAAAATTTGTAGAAACCACTTGGTCTGAATTTGCTTCACTTCTGTGGTAACTGAGAGAGTAGAGTCAGGGTGTAAAAGGAGGGACGATTACCAGCCAAACATGTGCATTTATTGGGATTCATTTATTTTTTTTGCTCTGATATTTACATGTAAATATGGGAAATAACTTACCTCTTGTACAAATCTCCTTTGCCACATTTTTAACCTTAAATCCACTCAAACAAATTGTCCAGTTTTCTATACAAGTGATACAAAATGAACTAAAGCTTTGGAGAGCCCGTGTCAGGACAGTAATATCGGTGAAGGCAATGCACATAAAGAACCTACATAGAAATCACTAACTGGTAAAACTGCTATCATAACAACAAACAAACAAACAAAGGGCATATCTCTTCATTTACAGGATCAGATGCTTCAGGGCTGTCAGAACTGTTCAGCATCGTGAGTGAACCCAGTGCAGCCGACGAGGATTAGTCACATCGTGTCCCGTGATCATAATACATTATCGCAATACAACTCTGGTTTGTAGAAAAACAAATGTATGTACTTTTAATTGCATTTGGCTGTGGACTCTATAAAAACTATATGCAAATAGAAAAACTCAATTTTCACCTCACAGCAATTGTTATAAATATTTTCTCGGACTTCCCTTTTTCCCAGTTTTCTTAATGGCACATTTAATCTCCAACTGTTCTGGAGATTTCTCTCATAAAAGCTGCAGTAAATCAGGAACAAATGGAAGTGATGTCAGCCTGATCGGGTTTGTACACGACAAACTGCAAACTCACCATGCAGGTTTCTGTTGAATGAAATGGAGACCTTGCTGACTCATGCCTCACTTGTCTGAGCACTAGATGTCTGGTTAGACATTTTTTTAATGTAGTAATGATTTTAAAATTATGCTCTTCTAAACAAAGTGTTGTCATGTTTGTTTACACAGTTTAAATAAACAATTTTAAAATTTTGTCCAGGAGGAGGAAATAGGAGTTTCTACATTTGAGGAGCAGGCTGGCAGCTTGCTCGCTTCTATTCAAGGAATATCTGATGAAAGGTTTAGAGTACTTTCTGCGTTTATGGCACTTTTTCCTCACAGGTTTGTATCCTGCATGCAAACAGAAACCACATTTAATTGTGACCTTGTGTTTCCTTTGAAAAGTCCTGAATTGCTTGCATTTATTTCTTATATAATGGCACTAATGTATATTTTTAATTTACAGTGTCTACATAAGGATACTTCAGTTTGGCATAAACAAAGCACAATCGATCTTTTATGCAGGAATACACTGAATGCTGCTGACTGAAATCAGGATGGGTTCACATGTGTGCCGTGTTTCCCTGTGGGTTCTTTGCCCCGAAGAGCAGCAACAAATTAAGGGTTATTTCCTCTGTTCCTGCGTATATGTAGTGTTCTGTTTTTGTTTTTTTGAATAAAGCTCTTAAACTCACCAGTCTTTACCCTAGGAGCGACAGTTCTGGTGGGGGCCCTCCCCTATCCAGCTCCATCAGGATTCTGATGCTGCCGTGTCCTTGTCATGACCTTGCCATACATCTGCAGCCTCCCATCATACTGCTCCTCCCAGGCAGAGGAGGCCACGTATTCACTTTCAGCTCCTCATAAGTCATTGTTATTGTGACTGTGATAACATCTGCATTGTGTACCGGACTGGTTCAACTACAGTAAAGATTTAAACATATGATGATGGCTACAACACATTTAAAGTATGGTGGATAAATTAAGTCCTCAAGTGACATATTAAATCACATTTATAGAATCAGAGTGTTATTGTGTTCCTTTTTTTCTTCACGTGTGAAAAAAGGTGTTTTGAACTGTGTTCCCTTCATATCCAATTAGAAATGATCACAATCTAGATGCCAGCTCCTGTTTTTAGATTGACTGTCAATTCACTGCCTTCCCAGTTTGGTGCAGATAAAACATGACTGCAGATGGAAGAGGGGAAACAAACACTGATTATTTCACATTTATAGGTGAAACATTGGCGTGTGGTGATATTCATGAAGTGTACGAGAGGCTTGTTCTTTTTGTGTGGATCCTTGCAGAGGAGTTGTCGTTACGGTGGTTTTCCAGACAGGTAGGAAATCAGCGCAGCAATGGCACAAATGTACGTTATGATTCCAAACACAATGGAGAGCACTGAGAGCCACAGAGCCTGGCGAGACGCCGCGGTGGCCCCCTGAAAATCCCCCTGAGCCGATGCCTTGTTGGTCTTAGAAATGGAGGAGAGAGGAGAGTGAGATGAAGATTAGAGGTAGACAAAGAGAAGGAGAGAAAGGCATTTGTCATCATTTGTTAATGTCCTTCCTCCCTGGCTTCCACTTTCCTTTTACAGTCATTCCAATCACACATGAAGCCCATATGATGTTCCATCTCTAAATCACACCTGCCTTTTGTGCCTCATCCATCACTTTCTCCTCCTTTCCTCTGTCCTTCTAGCCCGTGTCTTTGACTTTGACCCCTATTTTAGGCAGCACTCAACGATATTGGAAATCTATCACCTTGGGTCTTCTTGTTATGACTCTAATTAAACCTTAACGAAGGCCATTGATCTGATATAAAGACCTTTGCAGCCTGCTGCCACTTAGTATTGCTAAAGCGTTAATGGGATTTTTTTCTCTCTCTGCACTGCTGGAAGGATGCCTATAAAATCTAAAGGCCTCTGGCGACTGCACACAGAGGTGTTGGGGGATTTCTAACACTGCCAGTGGTAATCGTGACTGATGATTTGGATTGTGCCTTTATTGGATGGATGGATGGATGAATGGATGGATGGATGGATGGATGGATGGATGGATGGATGGATGGATGGATGGATGGATGGGCGGGTGGGTGGATGGGTAAGTAGGTAGGTAGGTAGGTAGATAGTGGATGATGGATGGATGGATGGATGGATGGATGGATGGATGGATGGATGGATGGATGGATGGATGGACGGACAGACGGACTTGTAGGTACTTTTAACAACCCTGACTGAAAAAATCTAAAGTGTCAAGATATTGCCATAGCAACAAAACAATCACACACATTATTAATCTGATGGCCTTTTTTGGTCATATAATGAAACTTCTTTGGCAAAAGAGACAAATATAAAAGATAACTGATTGATAACGGATTGTGTGTGTGTGTGTGTGTGTGTGTGTGTGTGTGTGTGTGCGTGCGTGCGTGCGTGTGTGTGTGTGTGTGTTGATGTACCTTCTGTGAAAGGTAGAAGGCAGCAATGCCAAGGGGCCAGAAGCAGCAGAGCATGGAGAAAAAGGCCAAACCCAGGTAGTCCTGAGGTATCATCAGTGGAAAGTTGCTCTCACTGTCTGTATCACTGAAGTCATCAATGGATGAGTCCTGGGATTCAAACACAACATCAGATTGAGTTCAGGTTCAGGTCCAAATTGCAATAGGACATCTGTTTGTCTGTTCATGCAAATAATTACATTTGATTTCCCAGCAACATAGCTGCGTTTTTATACCTCTGCACTAATTCAAAGAAGATACATTTAATAATAGTTAATGAACAATAAATTAATTTCATTGGAATATCTCTCCATAAAATTGTCCCCATCAACTTTTCTTTTAATTTTCCTAGGTAGGTAATATGATTTAAAATGACAATTTTTTTAAAAATTAAAGCATCAAAAATGTCCTTTTGATATTATGTTGCATTCATGTTCTTGAGGACAAACGTGAAACGCTGCTGGTGCCTGAAAGATAATGTGATTGAATGGGGTTATTCTAGATGTGCAGTAGATTTGCTGACTGAATGTGATTTATGACTCATTCATCATCTTGAAACGGTTGCACTTTGACTTCCTCTCTCACTTAACGTGCATCACGTTTTATGATTTTTTTTTATTTGGTGTGTTAATTAGCAGTGCATTTTCCAAATATGGTCTTGTTTTAGCCAGTATGCATCAGTAGTGTTTCTTTCTTTGCTCTCAAACGTTGAGGATGATCAAACGAGAAGCCAGAGTATAGTATTAGACAATAAGGTTACCTTAGCTTTCCTAGTGTCATTTGAATGAAATAGTGTTTCTTCCAATTTCCCCATTGTTCTCTTCGAGATTTGCTGACAGGAAGAAGTTCCGAAGACAATTATCTCAAATTTAGCCAAAAATCAGATCTGCATTATGATCTTGTCTTAATTCACTTCTGAGGTCATCTTTCTTGCTCAGACATCACATACTGTAATATTTATCAGCTTCAGAGGGAAAAGTCACAATGAAATTCTGATGGAATTTTGTTGGCCAGTTTGAGCTCATTTATGAAACATTTGAAGTAGAACAAAGGAGAACTAGGTTTTGCATCCTACCTCTTTGAGGTCGTTGCAAGGTTTTATTCCCACAGGCCAATGTCTTTTCATCACTGTCAGCATTCAGAATGAGCTTGAAAGGAAAGTTATTTTTTGTGCTGTCCCTTTGTCCTTGTGGAGCATACACCTAATCTTACCTTTGCTGCAGCCACCTGCTTTTTCTCCTTAGGATGTGTGGTGCTGCTGCTTGTTTGCCCACTAGTTCTTAATCAAAGTAATAAGTGTAATAGCTGTCAGTCTTTTAGCTCACAGTAGGTAACTGGACCTCCTTAGCACTCTTGCTGAGAGAATTCCTATAATTTAAAGAACCATCTGCTATGTATGAAGAACATTTTCAGCATATATATTCTCATGTTGACTCTCAAAACATCCCATGATTCACATTTCACTCTTGAGGTGCTCACTGATCTATGAAATGGATCTGGCATCTTCCATTGCTGCTGCAGAGTCATTACCTGCACCACAGCAGGGGAAGAGCGTTATATAATCTGGCCGTTTTGACAGTAAGCATTCAGTTGCTACCTACCCTGAAACGCATTGCTCATATGTCTATTTTAAGTTCCTTTTGGGCTCACAGGATCTGTGTTGAGAATGTGATTGTTTCTTCCTCAGCAACAAGGAAGATGTGGTAGAAAATAGATGATGGGTTATTATAATTATTTATCTGTAGAGATGACCCAATTTGTCAGTTTACCAATTAGTCATTTGAAAAAATATTCATCTACAAATATTCAGGTAATCTGTTATTTTCGGGTCATTTGTCGAGCAATCATGCCAACCATTCTCTGATTCAGCTTCCCCACTGTGAGGAGTTGTTGCTTTTCAATGTTTTATGTAAGCATCCCTGCAAACCGAATGACTTTGAAGACAAAATAATACATGTGAAGACATGAAGGATGTTAATGAATAGATTTGTAGGACTTTTTACTTTTATAATGTCTTATGTTAGACAAGGCAAATAAGTGATTCATCAAAAAAAACTGTTAGATTCAGATTTAATAATGTCTTACTGGGTTTTTTCCCTTCCATGAAAAGAGAACTGCACTAATATTTTAAATGAAAGTTTAGCTTTACAGTTTGGAATTGAAACACACAAACTTTGTTGAGAAGACAAGTGAAATTTCAACATCATGCCATGTCTTACATCAGAGTCAGGAAGCAGGTCATCCTCATCATCCATGCTGTAGGACACACTGTGGAAGTCCTGCGCCTCTGCCAACAGCTTCCTCTCCAGCATGGAGCCAGGCTGAATGTCCACAAATGTGGTCTCCAAGTAGTCTTTGCTAAGAAGCGAGTCTGTGTTGCCCCAGATGGGGGCAGGTGGGTAAAAGGACTCTAGTGTACGAGGTAGGGAGCAAGGGTCCAGTAGCTGCTGCTGCTGGAGCTCAGGAGGATGTCCGCAGTAGCTCCTCCATGTGAACGGTGGGTAGGCCCTGTCCTCCTCACACTTAACCAGGATACCCTTGAACATTCCTCCAGGGGCCTGTCCATTCCCGGGCCCCAGCACCTGGCCTGACGTGCAGCCGTTATTAGGGCTTTCTCCCAGAAGGGGGTGCTCCAGCTCATCTAGATTCTCCATCTCTGACTTTTAATACCATCCACATAAGAGGCCACTGCATTAAAACAACCAAAGGTAATCTACAAATCGGTCTGCAGAGCGGCTTCCTGAAGAGTGTCCAATGGGTTTATACAAAGACAGCTGCTTTGCTGGGTTTAGTGTTTCAGTGATAATCCATCTTTAATCCTATTCTTTAATTTTTTCTTTTATTATAGGCCTTGGACCAGAGGCCAACAACGCATACAATGATTACGACAATCTGAAGTGTGACAGTAGAGTCTTCTCTGGTGTGTTAAATGTGTTGAATTTGCATAAGAAGATTCATGATCCTGCTCTTGTACCGTTTGCCTTGAGCTTGATGGCTCAGGATTTGCCTCTTATGTCTTATTTCACATGACTGAATGAGTCAGTGATCACGAATATGATAATGTTGGACGCATTCGCTCTCATATAAGATGGAAATGTTAATTCAGATGATGAAGAACCTTTATTAGCTGCAGACAGGCAAATGAAAATACTGAGTAATGGGATTTCAATCTGATTTACCCTGGAAGTGGTTTCAGTGTGAAAGCTTTGGACACTGATCTTTCCTTTTGTCTCTGGGTGGAAATGTTCAATGATTTGTGAGCTAAAAAAGGAATGTAGGGAGAATTTTAAAAAGGCTTTTATGCTGTTGTGACAAGCAGCTGCATGTTCTCTACCATCACAGCAATCTGGAGAAATTACTGCTTTTTAAAAACGAGCCAAAGCCCTCAGGCCAAATGACTGGACCTACAGTGGGTTGTTTTAATGCCTGAACACACACAACCTCTAGCAGAAGTCAAAATAGTGACACAATGAACGGATTGGGGCCATATTTGAGGGCAGTTAATCTGTAAAAGCAATGAGGCTCTAGAAATAGAATCCTATAGTGAACATCTGCAGGTCAGTGTGTCTGCCAACATGCCTGGGTCTCCGCTGTTGCTGCAGGAAGTGGAAAAAGTCCTCCAATGTAGATTTCCTGTGATGCTTCTTTAGGACATGTATTTTGAATGCACCGGGTCCACTTTTTCATTCAGGTGTCAAGAAGCTCCCTATCAGGCTCTCTGATGAGGGCGATGAGGTCTGTTGAAAGAAGGACAAGGTCACCAAAATTATTCAGATTGAACAGTTCAGCTCTGACTGTCTGTGCATCCTGTCACTGAGGCTCAAATTGTTACTGAAGAAAATAATTTCTGCTGATTACTTACATAAAGTCCCATGAATTAACCTTTAAGATCACTTTTGTGCCGATTTATCCCAAATTTTCAGCTCTGAAAGCATTTTAGCGCAAACAAAAAACCCCCAAAAAGTTAAAAACTGAACCCAACATGTTCACCTCAATCTGTCACCTCAAACTGTCTTTCAGCATAAATTTGAATTTCAATCATAATTTCAATACATCGGTGCCACAAATATGAATCTCCTTGTTCGAGTGTAGCTTTTATGAGCCAGGCTCCATGTTATTTTGTTGTTTAGTTTATTTTACCAGGACAACACATGTTGGTATTTACTCTTGTGTCAGACCAGCTGTGAAGGCAGAATCCTACATATAGAATAAAACACAAAAATGGTCCAAACTTGTTCACAACAGACCAAAAAAATCTGTGAATAAAAGCAACTAAATAGTCAACTTTGCTGAATATACACTGATGACTACAGTACAGAGAGCCAGCACAAACGAAAATTAGATTATTTATACCCATTTGCTGTAATGCTGTTTTTCCTGATTAAACAGATAAAATTGAAAAGATTAGGTTATTTTACTTTTCCTCAGGAGCCCTAATGTTCCTAATCTTAATGTTCTTTATCACAAATATCGGAAAATAGTAACTGCTATTTGATTTTAATGATAACTTCTTTTTGTGAAAATGTAAAACTTCATTGTTTGTTCCCAGTCTCTCCACAACTGCAAACAGGGATAGGCTCCAGCCTGTACAGATAATCTGCTTAGTGAATGGATGGAGGGCTGGACATATGTCAACCTTATTACCTTATGACAAGGAAATGGCAAGTGACTTAAAACATTAATGCACCAAGTGCGTTAAATAAATAATTGCTGACAAAATCAAATTGACTGACTTCATGCATTCCAAACTGAGAAAACAGTGTCTCAAATTAACACATAACTGAGTGATGGAGAAATGTCTCTGTGAGCTGATTAATAATAATGAGAGGTGAATGAAATATCAGCATTGTGTATTAATTACTGTATGTTGTATTCTTTTCCTCCCAGGAGACAAGGACTGTCATTACAGAAAACTAAAGAATATCTCATCAGTAAGTATTCATTCTGCATGAGAGAGTGCTTCACAGACTCCAGATCAGCTCAATAACTCAATGTTGCATGCATTGTTGCACAGCACAGGAAAAAAATGTAATAATTTGTTGTGTTTTGGCCCGGCGTGGTGCTGAGGGCTGCATTCTGTTCTGTGCACTGATAATGCTTCATCGTGCAAAGCCCCTCTGTTCCCCTCCTCTTCACACACCTCCGTATGGAGGCCTTGTGCATCTCATACTGAACAAGTAGAGCGATCGCTCGACACTGACGTACCGTTTGAGCAAACTATCTCCTCCTCATCTCACACACAAACACAAAGGTGGACATGTGGTGTGTGTGTGTGTGTGTGGGGGGGGGGTTGTTCTCACACTTGCTAATATTTGTAGCACTTTACTAGCCTTCCCTCTCTCTTCTGCTCCCTCCCAACCACTGCAGCTTCATTCCAGGAGAGAGGCACTCAGCATTATTACACCCACTCTCCCTCTCTCCTGCACCTCTGCTCATCCACCATAAAAAAGACTTCTGTCAGCTGTATTAAAAGCCAGCCTCCTTTTCTGATTCTGCGACACTCATAAAACATCCAGTCTGGTAAGGGTATTTTGCAAGGACGTCGGTACAAATCACCACCAACACTTTAACAAGAGCTTTTCTACTCTCTACCTTTCCTCTCTAGTATGGAGCTTTGTCACAATCATACACAATTACATATTCCCCTCAACTGCCTCCATTACTTCTAGCTCTCTTCTTCTGATTGATTCAGTCTATGCTACATGAAAATAGAGCTCGTTCTTCAGACATGGAATTGCAGCCAAAGGGAAACTGCTTTCAATCCCCGTCGCCAAAGTATTGCTGATGACTCATATCAATTTCCAGCTACTCTTTCACTTGTCTTTTAGGCACACACACACACACACACACACACACACACACACACACACACACACACACACACACACACACACACACACACACGCACTGTAGATATCGGAGTTACAAACGTTGGCATGCTCTAATGATGTCAGATGATGAGACTGGAACAGGCTTTAAGATCTGTCAGACAAAAATCTGAAAACCCAAGTGGTGGATAAATGGTTCTATTGATTTCATTTCAGGACCCTTTTCACACATTCCCTCCTTCTTCCTTTTCTGTGTGTAGTGAGTGACAAGAGCAGAGAGGAAACTAAGTAAAAAAGATAAGCAAGACATGGTGGCAAGGTAACGTGCTTTGCGCAGTTTGTGAAGCCCAAAGTAACATCATGTTCCTATGGAAACAAATTCACCATGGAGTGGAGAGCTCACTGCAGGACAAATGAAGCAGAGGCTAATTTGCCATTTCAGTATTGTTCCTCTGCTCATCTTAATAATAACTGGATGGGATATTTCCAGGGCTGCAGTGCCTTCCAGTAGGGATGTGTTACTGTCGCATTAGACTGCAAAGGACGGATAATTTCCACAGAATTACTCCATAACAGCAAATGAGTGCAGTCACGTGGACAGTGGGTTTGCTTGAATCTCCCTGAGTAGAATGTGTATGTGTGTCTGTGTGTGCTCATTAATCAGTCCGCGGTGTGCCTAACTCCAAAGCCCCATCCCCCGTCATCCTCGTCCTTTGCAGCCTTGCATCATTTTGCCCCTAAATAAACCATTTCTCCATGCCCTGCTTCCTATCTGCTCACCTACACAACCATACACATCACACTTGAATTCAATCTGTACACATACACACACACACACACACACACACACACACACACACACACACACGCGCACACACACACACACACACACACACACACACACACACACACACACACACACACATGTAAACACATACTCATTTTGCACAGCTGGTGTTGGTGTGCAATGAGGCCTGAGAAGTGACAATCAGCAGTATGTTGCAAATGGATCCAGCATCTCTGTAGTGTTGTACTCAGTGTTCTTCTTTACATTAGTGAACACACATGGGACACACTGAACAGGGACTTGACATAGCTGACATTATTTATTGTTTGTGCAGTCATATGTGCACATTACATGTGCATCAGCGACATTTATATCTGCTACCACATTCATTCTTTAGAGTTTACATGCATAAGGGATGTACTGGCAGCACTGTTTGTGGACATTCCTGTGGTACTTTTTGACATGTTCAGGGTTTTATGTGATAAATCCTATCAAGAGATAAGTAAAAGTTTAAGAATTTAAAAGACTCGACCCGCCAGGTTCCTAGTTCACATGTCAATGTATCCTTAAACAAGAACACTGAATCCCATTTGACTGTCAGCATCATGAGAGCTGTCCATGGCTCCTCTGGCATGGGTCAGATGCTGAGAAACAATTTCTCCATGGGGAAAATAAGTTACAGCTTAGCTTACATAGCCCCTCACTAATAGCTAATAGAATGATAAATGTTGAAGTCATACTGAGCCAATCAGAGGATGAGTTAGGTAGGTCATGGAATTGGCTTAGAACATAAAAAAGAGCTCAAAAACAGTCCCGTCTCCTGACTCTCTGGACATCCAAACTATAAAATCATTCACCATCCAGAAAGCCTGCCTGGATGAGTGGTGAGTGCTTTACCCAGACCTTTGTTCAGATGAAAAGGATCAGAGAGGCAAAGATGACATGTCCCATGTGATAGGACACAGGTGCCAGATGAGTTTGACTCCTTTCATGCTTACTCTGACCTCCTCAACAGAGTCAGCTGTTAAATCGACTCACCTAAAGAGGATCTCCACAGTAAACATAAGACAAATCCTGCTGAGAGTGACTAGACGTTTACTGCAGGGCTTGAAAACACAGTGACAAAGAACTCAAAACATCAGAGAATGTCATTACTGACATTTTTACCATATCACACTCACAAGAGTGTTCCCGCCTGTTTAAGATCCACATCTAGTGTGTAACAAGAAACGGGCTCTTCAGTAGATCAAGAACAACGAAACAGCCAACCTCCTCCCTCACCTACATCTACGGCCCCAACTGTTTATTCGGGATATTTCAGTAACAGCTTAACATTTCTAAACATACCATTATCAAGTCCTCTTGATTGCACAGTGTAATGGGTTTGAAATATGGATGACATCAGCATTTTGATTGGTTCCCCTTAACCTTGTTTTCAGGAAACAATTTTGTGTGGCACCAGGCAGGCTATCTCCCTGGGCTCCTGAAGAGCCAGTCTTTTACAGTAGATGCATCTCTACCAGAAAACATTACAAACTGGCATGAGATGAGCAGCAGGACTGTACAGCAGGTGATTACATTTGACAAGTGATACAGAAATATCCACTGCTGTGCCCCCAGACAATAGAACAGCTACTTTCTGCAGGCTGTGAGACACCTTAACACATTGTCTGCAGTCCACATTCAAATATATGACATGGAGCACTGCATATATTGTAATAATGTACATATAAATATCTAAATATAATTTTTGTTCAAACCTTTATATGTTCTATGTGTGTGCAGCATAAAAGTGACAAAAAAACCCCAAACTTTATACCTTGGGTTGGATTAATTTTAGACTTAAAGTCTCTGCTCTGCATGCAGAAATGAGCCCGATAAGATAATCAGCCTCTAGCAGATCTTTACATGAGTAATGATGTTTATTGTGTCTCCCTATAATGTCTCACTAATAAACACACATAGGCAGGAAGAAAGAGAGAAAGAGATACCTGTTTTCTCAAATCCCCTTTCTCAGACTGTTCCTGTTACATATTCAGATTTAAACATGTCATCACATTCTGGAGGATTGACAAATTATTTTCTTCAAATATCTGAACGTATCTAACAATGTTGTGAAGGGATGAGGATGTGTCAGGTTGTCTGAGGTCACTGCTGCATAAATATGTGATGGTTTTCAAATAACAGGCTTGTTATGTGGCTGTAAACTGTTCTATGAACATTTTTTGTAAAACAGGGTTGCTCTGCTGCCGGAGCCGTTCTACTCCAAAGAGACTCGTCATTATTATAAAACCTCAGAAATACAGAGAAAATAGCAAGAAATCACCTTTCAGTTTGATTAATAGTGGAAATTGGAGGGCTTTCAACCTCTGGTGTGTGCAGGAGGTGATATTATTCTGGATATCCTTATTTAAGAACAGCAACTGAATTTCTTTCACTCACTGATCACAGCCTCAATTTTTAAATCATGATCCACAAAAGCTTTTTAAAAAAATCAATAATTGAAAGATTTCATGTCACAACAGAAATTCACTTAAAATGCAAGATTTACTCAGATAAATTTTAAATTATATGAAAGTCAAACTTAAATACTGTAGTAGAACGTGCTCTTCCACATAACCAAGTAAAAATTACAGCATGTTTTAAGACCTAA
Source organism: Antennarius striatus (assembly GCF_040054535.1). Lineage (NCBI taxonomy): Eukaryota > Metazoa > Chordata > Actinopteri > Lophiiformes > Antennariidae > Antennarius > Antennarius striatus. The sequence continues at coordinate 13,564,486 of NC_090781.1, read as the reverse complement.
ATGTGGGAGTGTGGGAAAATGGAATGCACAAACAAACACACACACATACATTCATACATACATACATACATACATACATACATACATACATACATACATACATACATACATACATACATACATTAAACAGTAAGATTCTTCTACTAATCCTCTGAAAACATTTTTTCCAGCAGCTCAAAGCAGACTTCGTTTTAGGGTTAAGGTTACCCGAATGGTGGGGATTTTGGCACCATGTTTAATAATCAGGGACTTCCTCATGGACCATCCGACAACCAAGTATTATTACTTTAACAAGTACAATATTTGTAACGTGGATGATTTTTATGTTTCCTTGTTTGTCCCACTGTTGTAAATTTATTAAAAATCTATCTATTAAAAATACAAACAACTAAACGCCAGCTATGATGTAGTCAAAGACAAAGAGTAGAACTAAAAAGAGCACATATTACTGCGCTTTCATCGCACTAGATGTAGTTGTTAATAATAATAATAATAATAATAATAATAATAGCATTATTAATAATAATAATAATAATAATAATAATAATAATAATAGCATTAATAATAATAATAATAATAATAATAATAATAATAATAATAATAATAGCATGTACTGGTAAAACATGTTTAGTTTTAGACTGATCCACCAGGAGGTATTCTTATTTTGCAGGCAGGCCGACAGAAACCTACAAAGGAATAGCTGCACATAGTCTGCTTTTGTTTCATTAACCAACATTTCATCATGTTTGTTATTTTAAAAGCCACAACTAATCACATATCGAGATGCAAAGACACGAGTGGGGGTGGGGATGACTGAAAATTCACAGAAGAGAAAGAGAAAAAAAAATCAATCAATCAATAATCTCTGAACACGTGATGTTATATTTTATTTTCTCACCGCAATCCCGACTCCGTCCTGTCCTGAACAAACGGGGGAGGGGGGGACCCGGTGTCCCGGCCCCACGTCCACGGGACTGAACGCTGCGCCCCGCTGTTCCACTGACTGTCTTGCTTTTAGCGTAGGCATGTACAGATAAGTGTGTGTAATTCCATGTCTAGATGCCAGCTGTGTGTGTGTATCCACTGACGTGATGGCCGACTTAGAGAGTGTAAATCAAAGTTGTCGCCAGCCCCTCATCGTTTCGTGCAGACGCGTCTGCTGCCCCCGTGGAGCCCCTTATTCTCTGCCGAGGACGCGCCGCGTCCTGCGCTCCTCTGCGCACACAGGAGGTCGGTTCGTTAATCCTCACTGCGGATGCAGCGCATTTCACACGCTGTCAACTTTTCTCAGCTTTCCTCTGACTCTCCAAATACAATTCCTGTGATCTCTCCTTCCTCCTCCTCATCCCCCCTCTTTCTTTCTCTCTCTCTCTCTCCTCTCCCTGTGCAGCCCCTCAGCTCTGCCACCTCATCAACGCTGGGTCCTAAATCCTGTTAGTTCAGGGCCAGAGCAAGAGTGCGTTATATTCTAATTATTCCAGAGTCCTCATTTTGGAAAGTGAGGACAATTTGCCTTTTTTCGTACTTTTTTTAAGAGGATTAGAAGAGTGATTTGGGGTTTTAAGGATTGGAATTAGGACTAAGGGATGTAGCTGAGGGTTTAAGGTTAACCTTGGTGAAACAAATGTGTGTTTGGTTTACGATTCTGGACAAGCTGTATAGAAGCACTGAGGATGTACCAAGGTTCAAGCATGAGATGAAGGTCTTTCTGCATGAGGAGCACAAAACAGAACAAAAAACTGAGGGAGGTGGCTTTGTGAGTGTGTGTGTGTTTGTGTGTGTGTGTGTGTGTGTGTGTGTGTGTGTGTGTGTGTGTTTTTTGTATCAGCCTGTATCAGAGCGGTGAGATGCCCTCCAGTAAAGAGTCACCCTGTGACCCAGTTTCACCATCCGGGCCAGCCCACATTAAGATCACGTCAGAAATACACTCAAGATATTTTCATTCCCTCCTCAGACTTGTGCTCATTTTGCCTCTTTCATGGGAGTGTGCGTGGGATAAAGCTCAGGCATCACTGGACACCAGCAATCAATAAAATCCACAGGGCTTACCCTGAGTATTTAATGAGGTGCGCTGCTCTCAGCTAGAATCCCCCCTCCCCCAGAAACGGTTTAACCTTTCGGCTATTTTTTGTTGTTGTTCTTGTTGTTTGGTTCTTTTCAGTGGGCCAGCACAGCTGCAAAGCCTCCCATTTCTCCAAGGTCCATTTGTCTTGTCAGAATGGCAAGAAGGCAGTCGGTTCACGGTGAAGCAAGGATCGATGTGCTGTCTGCAGTCAACAACCCGTCCCATCATGTGTTTTCTCTCCCCTCCCTCCTGTATGAGATTAGTACATGGTTTGGTTCCTTCAGATTGATGTTGATAAAACAAGGTAACAAGGCAACGTTTTCTGTCTCTGATACCATTATGTCATAACAGCTTGTTTCACCTGCGTGTTCTATGTCCAAACACACAACTTCATTCTAACATTTTACATGAACACCCTTTTACATGCTTTACATGCTTACATGTAAAAGGGTAAAAGGGGGACAAACATGTAAAAGGGCGACCAACACTTTAGTAGATTGAGGCATCAAAATCCCAGGATATCGCATAGTTACATTCACAATTCTAAAGACACAAAAATCCCCTCACATATTCACATACACAAATTCAGGTTCACCAATCCATTCTGGAAGTTCGGCATGTGGTCATCCCATAATCGATAGAAATGATCTGAATTTGATTGTTTTAAAAACAATAATGGTGATCACTTTCCAAAGACGATTAAGATCCGAGGCAGTTTGTCATCATGGTTCTTTAAATCATCAGATGGATCACCTACATTTTGTTTAGCAGGAGTGACTGTTGGAATAACCAACAAGTCACTCCTGCCCTTTACTTGTGTCACCTTGTGTGTGTGTGCGTGTGTGTGTGTGTGTGTGTGTGTGTGTGTGTGTGTGTGTGTGTGTATGTGTGCATGCTGTACATACTGTCTGATGTGGGAGGTGTCATAAGACTCTTATCTCCTCTGGTTTTCTACAAGCCGATTTGAAAATAATGAGCTAACTGGGGATAGAGATGACTCTTAGGTCAAAATGTTCTGGCCTCCTTGCAATGAGATGACAGACTCAAACACTGCAGCCATCCTATGCATACCACCTTTACAGCACAATCAGAGGTTTTGGACTTGTTATTAAGTTCAGTTCCAACATTTTTAGAAGAAATGAACTGTAGTTACATAAAATAAAGAAATTATAAGTGCGTTTTTGATTTCTCCTGTTGTGAGCGCTGTGGCAGCAACATCAGAGCAGCAATGGTAAATGTAAGGATAGATGAAGAAGGAGGAGAAGGGGTGGGGGGAGTGGGTGTGGAGGGGTAAGGATTAAGCCTGAGGTGGTGAATAGCTCAATAGAGAAAACACAGCTAATCCAATACTCTCTGAGGAGGGAAAACAACATTACTGTGGAGTTCGTAAATGTAATTATTGTTATGACTTCTTGAATCTGTGTGGCCGGCCTCAGTTTAATTTATACGCTTCATATATTCAAAACATATATGCCCAGGGTGCTTCTTTCCCAATACTTGTGTTTTTTTGTTGTGAACCAGCCCAGAGGGATATCGGTATTTTAGAGGGATGTGATTTGTCATCCTTGTTACTGAGAAGGCCTGACAAGAGATTCTGTTGTGTGCCAAGCACTTTGGGCAAAAATGCAAATGCAGCAGCCCGGTCTCCCGTTTGGACTGCACACAGCAGATGAGGGATGACTTGTGTGATTGTTTGCTGCAGCAGGGCTTGGGTTTATGCATCACCTAGGTGGAAATGCAGTTTGTTTTCCATGAAAAAAACAATACAGTGTAGATGGAGGAAGTTGGGGCTCTTGACTGTTTTTCCATGAATGCTCCCTGTCCTTTCTCTTCCTCTGGGCGCCTGAATTATTTATCTAACATAAGGAGAGGAATGCTCAAAGTACACGACAATCAAAATGAAAAGAGCTTAGCATGAGATTCACAAACACACCCACACACACTCATACGTCAGACATCAACCCCAAACAACACAACATGTTTACATAAATGCATACACCACACACACACACACACACACACACACACACACACACACACACACACACACACACACACACACACACACACACACACACACACACACACACACACACACACACACACACACACACACACATGCACACACTCACAATTCGAATAAGGAGGAATGATTCAGTGATTACGCTTGAAAAAAGTGTCATCGTGTACATCCTCAGAGATGCTTTGGTCTGATATATCTGATCTGCTGGTCTGTCTGTTTAGACAGGAGAGACAAACCAAGAGGATGAAGGAATGAAACAGAAGGAGAGTGAGAAAGGGAGAGAGAGAGGGAGAGAAAGTGGATGGGGGAGGTTTTCTCAGGAGGTGAGAGATTAATGTACCAGCAAATTGATTACACAATGAGCTGCAAGAGGAACAAAATAATACCCTGCAGAAGACGAGTGTTTAGGGATCAACAAGTCAAAACCAGAGGCTTCCTGAGTTGTAAACACTTACATTCGAATCATGAATCCTTCACAATGACTCTTGAGACACCTGTGATTAAAGTGTAGTGTTTATGTCATCAACAGGACAACAATCCTCCGTGTAATGATGTTCACATTCTGGGAGACAGAGGATTCTAGCTCTGCACTTCAGATACAGTCCTAGTTGTATAGTGATTACAGTCTATCATAAGATTATGAAGTGAGGTTTCTAATTTTGTTTAGAGTGATTCTAATAATGTCATGTCAATAATGACATCAATTCATACAAAAGTGTCACATGTTTTAATGAAGTACACATTCACTGAAGAACATTCTTCTGGACTGTCTGACAGCTCACTGCAAAACACTCCACTGTTATTTTTATTTCCCCAAGTAGGATCCAGATTGTGTGCTTGCTGGTAAGATGTGGCTTTGCTGTGTGGTTTTTATTCTGGTCCAAGTTGGTTCTTCTTATTGTTTTTATACTAGCGGCTTCCTTCTGTTTTATGTAAAAATTAAATTACTGGCTACTGACTCCAGCCTTACTGTAGAGACGGTGCCTGTAGTAGCCATGAAAATGTAATGCACGGTATCATCTAAAAACACATACAGGCAAACAGCTTCATCTACATTACATGACAAATTCAGATGTTCACTTCAAATACAGAAATCAACCAAGTACAAAAATCCACCACAAAATAGAACTTAGACGCACTGAATCAACAATATCAGCTCACGTTACATCTGGTGTAAAACTAACCCAGTAGTCCATAAAAACCTTACACCAACACATAAACATGATATTTATGTGTGATGGTGTGGGACCGCATCGCAACTTCACGACTTGGACAACTTACTGTACAGTAATTGATGGGTCCATGAATTCTGCTCTCCAGCAGAAAATCCTGAGGGATAAAATCCAGCCATCAGTTTGTGACCTCAAGCTCAAGAGCATTTTTTTAAGGACAGACAGACAGAATTTGAATGTCTGAATTTGTCATAAAAAGCAGTCCTTGATCTGTTGGTTTAGGGTTAGGGTTAGGGTTAGGGTTAGGGTTAGGGTTCTTTGAACACATTTTCAATCTACATGGCTTTGCTGAAAGACGCCTGCATACACTGAGAAAATTAAAACACTCCAAAAGTTCAACTTTAATGTAATCATGGCTGAATGTAAAGATGATATTAGTATATTCATATTCCAACCTTTTATGACCGTATAAGAGGAATACATTGGGGATAGAGCCATGCACAGTATCAAGCCCAACATAACACGTTGCTCCAACAGGGAGGGCAGAAAGAGAGAAGACATAACAGAGGAGGAGAAAGATGTGAGGAATGAGAACATTATGCGTTGGGTTGAACCCTGGCAGAGTGAGAGCTTAAGTGAAATGGTTCTTCCTGAGAGACAGAGAGAAGCAGATAGAGGAAGGGAGAGAGAAATGGAGTGGGGCTCCTTGCCAGTTTGATTTGTTCATGAAGTGGAAAAAAAGATAGAGGAGAGTGAAAAAGTGAAGGACACAGAAGAAAGAGATGGTAGTGACACAGCACGGTGTCTGATGATTGGAATGGAGGAAGAGGAGGTTGTGGTGAGAGAAGATGCCAGGGTTTTTACTAGCATGGCCCCGTCTTGGCCTCTACTGGCGTACTTGTTGTCCTGAAGGCCTGAATGATTTATTAAAGTGAAGAGTGGCAGAGAACAGGGCAGCCAGGCAAGCTCTGATTAACTAGGGGAGCGAGGGAGGACAAGCAATCCTCTATTATTCATTACTCCACAGGAGCACAGATGGATAGCTTTGCTAGAATAGCCACAGTTGGGAAATAAAACAAAGAAACAGAAGTGAAATGGCCGTATTTACAATCTGTTTTTTGCAATACTTTTTTATTCCAGATGAATTCTTTCCAGACTTTTTTTTCTATGTTTTCGGTGCCCTTGATTCAGGCCTGGCTGGGCTCCGTTAAGCTTCATGTTTGTGCCAGGCCACGGATCTGTCGGTTCACCTCAGTGTCTGAATGAGAATGGAGCATGCATGCAAAAATGTGGGCGCACAATGCACACATACAGACTCTCCCTCCAAGGCAGTTTGCTCTCTGTCACATGCAATCCTCTGAAATAGGGGGATATATCAGTCCAGTCCACTTCTGGACTGCTGGAAAACAAACATGCCATGGTATGATTGCATCCAGCTCTTGTCACAGCCAGACAGAGTCACCAAACACACATATATACACTCTTGTTTGTTGTCCCTAAATAATGAAACATGGCTGTGTCGGCTCTTTGCAGAGATCACATGATACGACGCTTTCCTGCCTCTGGTCTGACAGAACCAATCTCATAAATTTAACTGAGAGGGGTATCTGTTCAATACTTAAAAAGCAAAACATGCAACATTGATGACCTGTGGGTCTACCGGTTGCTATCTTAAGAGGAAGGAATCTTACACACAAGACAGATCAGCAGTATCTTTGTGCACAGATGGTATTATTTAGTCCGCTTTATATTTTAAAATTCAATGCTGGACATTTTTCTCTTTTCTCCCTCTGTTTACTATCATCAGAATAGATTTCAGGTCTTAATCTGCCTGGGTGAGTTTAATTAATCTTATTTGACATTGATGAGCGATTTATAGATTACCCATGCATTCCTCTGGCAGGTGTCCCATCACACAGAAAGTTGTGCGGTGGGATCTGTAACACTCACCTTTTATTATTACTCTTCATTCAGTCTTCCCATTTTGCTTCACCATCATCTCGTCCCTTCTTTTTCTCAAGAGAGCCTCCCCATTTCTGTTTCTTTCTTCATGTGAGCAAAACCCATCTACTCTGGCTGCTTGAGTGTTTGACTGTAGTTGAGGACCAACCTGCCATGTCAGACGAGGTGGTGAAAGACACTGCAGAGGTGATGGGACCAGTGTGGTAGAATGAAGTGTAATGAATAGAATTAGATAAAAATAAAAATGTGTAACCTCACCAAAGACTGGGCACAGAACGGTTCCAATAAATAAAAATAAATGAAAGTTAATTTTGATCAGTAATGACAGGGTCTCAATGTAGCAGCAAAAGATCTCTGCTTGAACACGTAACATCAGTGTAATAATAAATATTTCTTCAGGTTTCTTTTATGCTTTCAGTCATCTTGTACACTTTATTTCTTTCTCAATAATTTAATCCAACTATTACTTAACTTCACACAAAATAAAAACTTGATAACAGAAATTTCATTCTCTCTATGCAAATAATTGCATTCAATTTGACGGAATAACTCATTAATCATCTGTGAGCTGGCATTTCATCACAGAACACTGAATTGAACCCACGGTGGTATAATCACACGATCGCACCTCCTTGTCTGTTGACTTAGACTGAAAAAAAAAAAAAGGTCCTGTTTTATTAATGAAAATGAGATGAGCATTTCCAGTGTGTGCCTCTTTCCTTCACCACAGCCGTCAAGCTAAGGCCAAGAGATGTGTTTCACACTGTCCTGATGTTGCTACCAGAGGTCAGCGGACAGTTGATTCCACTTAAATCAATTGAATTATTCAGCAGAACATCTGAAACACCGCAGCTGCACACCACAAGTGTGTGGTCAAATGTGAATGAGTGTCTCTGTTTGTCATCATCATCATCGTCGTCATTATCATCAACATCATCGTCGTCATCATCATCATCATCATCATCATCAACATCATCGTCGTCATCAATTTTTACAATCCACATTAAATTACATAAACAAAAACAAAAAAGGAGTTGAATGGTGATGCAGGTCTTAGTGTTTTTCTTAAAACCAGATTGTCTACAGTTAAAAAACTTGCGTCAAAAATAATTACGATTAAGTATATTGATACTATTAAAAATAGTATGGGTTATTATTTCATGATGAAACACGGTCAGTTGTTGGAGTGCTTTCTTGGGTAAATGAAGAGCAGAGGGAGAAATTCAGACAAAAAACAAAGACATTTTACCAAATATTGCAACTTTATTTATGCTGGTAGTAGCAATGAACACTAGATGCAGTACTTCATTAGCGATACAGAAATGTGTACAATACTTGACAATGAGTGCCATCTACTGGTCAGCAAAGGACAGTTCAGTGGGAAACAAAAATATATTAAAATATTTATTGAATGTGCAAATGCTTGGACACTGTGTGTGTGTGTGTGTGTGTGTGTGTGTGTGTGTGTGTGTGTGTGTGTGTGTGTGTGTGTGTGTGTGTGTGTGTGTGCATGTGTGTGTGTGTGTGTGTGTGTGTGTGTGTGTGAAGGGGTAACAGTTTAAATTTGCAGCAGTCCCTAAGAACACCTCTTTGCACTGAAAACTGACTAAAAACAAAAAAATAGCATTCATTCATTCTATGGCAATGAATCCACCACAACATGCCACTGTCAGTGAAAACATAATTGGATTAATTTCCTGATACCTAGTCTACAGCTGCATTTGCAGTAAAACGTTTCATAAATTCAAAAAAGTGTTATTTATTACAGTCCATCAGCAGTGGTCAGAAACTGTTGCTGTTCACAATAAACTTCCTCATTTGCCGACCCCTCTTTCACTTGAGCAACTTTAGATGCTTATATTAGAAGAAAGCTCTGCTTCAATAATGAGATTGATTTTTCTTTTGTTGAGACAGCCTTTTTCTAAATTGAGTAATCCAGTTGTGTGTCACAAGCATTAACCTACACTCACCTTGCTGATGAGTGGACTGAACAACAACAGCCTCACTTTAAAGTCTCATAACTAGCCAGAAATGTCAGATCTTACTGGAACAAAGCTCAGAACACAGAGTAGAGTTGCAGCTTTCCTAAAGAAATATCAGCACAGCTTATACAAATTTTAAATGTTTATCCTTGTCCATGATGTTAAAATGAAAACAGACTTCAACTTTACTTGACTGACAGATCAGCAACATTTGCAGCATTGCAACCTTTCATCATCACAATTACACAAACACATTCCTTTTAAACATCCCTGTAATGCTATGAAGCTTAACACTCTGTTTACAAGATTGACCTACGTTGACCATCATGAGATGACTCAGCAGAGAGTTTTCGGTCGAACCTTTGGGAAAAGCTGGAGAAAAAAACAAAGCAAAGAAAATATATCAACAACATCATGTTTAATTCTGTTAAGCCTTTCATTTGTGTGTCTTACCCCAAAGTAGTTGTTTGGAACAAAGCCCTCTCTGCCACAGAGTGAGGCCCACCACCAGTCTGAGCCTTCAGGCTTCTGCAGGATGGTGACCATGTCTCCGTCCCTGAAGCTCAGCTCATCAGCTGCCTGAGCAGGATAGCTCCACAGGGCATACAGCACCCCGCTGTTCTCCATCCCCATGGCTTCCTCCACACCTGGGGTGGCAAAGTTCTTTTTTTAGTTTAAGTAGATCTATCATTTACTGACCAGGTCAGGTGTTTCCTAATAAACATCCTTCCTTGTTATCTTAGTCTTATTTTTGGTTAAAAAGTCATGAGCATAAATAATTGTATATTGTTTATTGATGACTTTCACAATGCGTCCTACTGCAGTGTTTTTAACACAAGGTATCCACTTTTGTTCCAGCAAAGGTCATTTGAATGAGAATATTGACCAATAAAGTTGAAACCCTAGGTTTTCCCATTAGTGAATGAAGGTTAGTAAAAAATGAATAAGGTTATATTATATGAGTGAACTCATGCAGCTCGTATATGTGTGTGTGTGTGTGTGTGTGTGTGTGTGTGTGTGTGTGTGTGTGTGTGTGTGTGTGTGTGTGTGTGTGTGTGTGTGTGTTGGCCTGATCATCTCACCCCTCAGGAAGGTGTCACACTCCTCAAAACCTTCGGCGTAAGGGTCACACTTCTGGGAGGCAGTAGCGCCATCGCTGTGCGTCATGGCCATGACAGCTGCTCCATTCCTCACCAGAAACTCACACAGAGGACGGTCGTTACAAGAACCCGCACAATGCAGCGGAGTCCTGTGGGCCCACAGTCAATAAATACATACTAAGAATACAAGAATGAAATGTGAACTCATCACATGACGACACATCATCGGCTCCCATTGTCACAAAGACTTGATCTTCTCAGCTCAAACCTAATGGCATAACATAACGACGTAACATATTTACCAGCCATGGCTGTCTGGTGCACTGACATTGGCTCCAATACGAACGAGGAAATCTACAACATTGTAATGGCCTCCACAGATGGCGTTGTGAAGAGCAGTGATGCCTTCATCATTGGGCTGACTGGGGTCACTGATCTGTGGAAAACATCACACATGAACACAGAGTGGACTCGTCAGCTGAACTGTACTCCTGCTGTAAATTCACACAATCATGTTATAGGTTTCCTTCTAACATCTGTTTGATCTTAATTATCCTATCTGGGTTCTGGAACTCAAAAGAGTGTATTATTTATTTTTTTGCATATTTTTCATGAAACAACAACAAACTCCTGAAATGGTCCTTTGAATTTTTTGCTTCCATGGTTACAATTTTAATTTAGGATTATTCTGATTCTTTTTTAAATTCAGTTTAGTTTTAAGGTATACTTACTACTACTGCAGGTAAGATAGCTGTAGATTAACACACACACACACACACACACACACACACACACACACACACACACACACACACACACACACACACACACACACACACACACACACCTTCTGTGCGGCCTTCTGCACCGTCTCCATTTCACCGACCAAAGCTCCGTCCAGCAGCAGGACGAGTGGGCTGAGTCGCGCTCGCTTCCCAGAGCCTTTCCGCTCTCTGTTTGACCGCCGCAGAATAGAATGGTAGCTCTGAAGGCACAAACAGGATAAAAACCTGTGTAAACTAAAACTAAAAACTGAAAACCTTTGTAAAATTCCCAGTTTGGGATCAAAAGTATATCTTATCCTATCTTAAAACATTAGACCGTTGAGAATACTGTCCAGTTACTTAAAGCAAAACATAACGCTGGCCATCTTATATTGATAATCATTGTCGTTTCGTTCTCAGTGGTGTCACTGAGAAAATCCAAGAATAACTGTTTTGCTGTTTTATCATAATAAATGGCAAGATTTCTTTTTTTGAGCTTGTGTGGGACCTTTTCTTACCCTGAAGTCATGGGGAACCGTTGTGGGTGTTTGAGGTAGACGAGTAGGAGGCATAGCCCCTTCCTCTCCCTCAGAAGAGCTGCTGGACTCACTACCATGCTCCCCTCTTTGCAGGTCTTTCCTCCGAAAAAGCTTATCAATGAGATTTTTGTACTGGTTCGGCTGGTAATGGGAGGCCTTCTTCAGGGGCACTGACCGGTCCACAGAGCCTCTTTTTTTCAGAGCCCTGGGAAATTCTGCTCGAATGCGGAGCAGCTCCTCCAAGTCAGGAATCTCCTGGCTATTGGCCTCAGGAGCCACCACTGGCTGCAGCCTGGTGGGACTGAGGGGACGAGGAGCTCTGGGCACCTCCTGCTCCACCTCCCTGCTGCCCCCTGTCATGCTGGGATTTTCCAAAACCCTTGGCATGTGATGAACATAGTCCAACCTCTCTAATTCTGCATCAACATCACCTGGATTCAGCACTGCAACAGAAACCAAAACACAACTGTAACACAAGTCAGAGGGGCAATGTGAGCATATTGTACAGACGTGTTGTACCATCATTAAACACAACTGGCTGTCTCAGCTCAGGCGGGTGGGGATGGGTGACAGGTTTATTGAAGAATTCCCTCGGATGGAGCTCAGCTGGTTGGTAAATCGCCATATCACCTTCTCCTCCTAGAACTCTGGGATGGCGACTTTGCATCGCTCCCCAGTGGGGGTTTTGGAGACGCATTATAATGGAAAGAGGGATTGGCCTGCGCTGACGGTGCTGAGTAGAAGTTGGGGGAATGGAGATACGGGAGGTGATGGGTTGAGGATGGTAGGGCGAGTGGACCGGTGAAGAAACATCTGGAGGTACTGAAACACGTGTGTTACGAGAGAGAGAACCATGGGGATACTGGACGGCTTTAGAGCGAGGATTCTGGAAAGGAAATGAAAGAATGTCGAATGCTTGCTCAGCATAAAAACAGAATGAAATAGAATTAGAATAATAAGATATACACAGGGAAAATTACCACTTGACTAATATTCATAAAGAGGACAGAAACAAGAGCCTAAAAAGATTCTGAGTATGGAGGCAGGCAACTATTTTCCTTAATTTAAGACCACATGATCTCTTTTTTCTTACTGTATATATAAGTTTAATTCTAACACACACACACACACACACACACACACACACACACACACACACACACACACACACACACACACACACACACACACACACACACACACACACACACACACAGCCTTAGAATGAAGTTTTGAAAGTTTCTTTGTTGTCACCACCCACCTTTCTGGGGCTTTTGGGGCTTTGTGTTGGAGAAGGACCATCAAGATTGGATTCTCTCCAGCCACTGTTTGGAAGAGATGGTCGAAGCCACTCTGTTTCTGTAACAGGAAAGCGTTAATTTAGGAAAGTGCCTTCCTATTGTTTGTCGGGACTGCAATAATTCCCCAACTTCATTATAAAAAGAAAAAAAACCCATTTGAACAAGCAAGTAGAACAGCATGGGAACTGAAATCAACTAACTGTCGTAGGTGTGGTGAGGTTTCCTTTCGTAGGACACGTCCAGATCTGTCTCATTCCACTTGCTGGGACTCTTTTGCTGTTGCACACCCTCATCTGAAAGAGAGAGATAAAAACAAAGAGCAAGAGCGAGAATGAGAGAGAGAGAGAGAGAGAGAGAGAGACAAAGAGAGAGAGAATTATGAGCGAAGAAATTTGACAACTTTCTCCCACCAGGTCTTCCCCAATTTATTTTATTTCAGAACAATCTGGCAAAGAGAAATGAGACATGAAACCTACAATTACATGTAGGCAACATTCCTCTGGGTAGCTTTGCTTTGAAATTTTGTCATTTCAGTTATTCACAATTATTGAATGTGTTAGAAAAATTTGATTATTATGTTGAGCATTTACAAAATTTTGTGTCCATGTCACTAAAAATTCTAAAATCACCATTTGGGGTAAAGAGAACATGGAGATTCTTGAAGCAGTTGCCCAGTTTGCATGTAGAATTAAGTATATTCTGACAGTTTAATGTTTCCATCTGATTATCTGGTTAACAACAACTATTAACAATTATTTTACAGCTGGACTAATCCAACCACGCACTCACCAGGTTGTCTGAACGTTTTTGGCTGGGTGTTGGGCATGTTACGCCTCAGCGGCGAGGGGCTTCTGTCTGTCCGAGGTGACCTGCGGCCCATCTGACTGTTGTCATAAGGGCTGAGGAGGCTCTGGGACTGGAACGGGGCCGGCTGGGAAGGCTGATCGAAAGATGGAGCCGCAGGGCCGCGAGACGGGCTTCTGCTCGGTCGAGGTGACCTGCGGCCCATTTGACTGTTATCATAAGGGCTCAGAAGGTTCTGAGAGTGGAACGGGGTGGACTGGGATGGTTTGTCAAAAGATGGTGATATGGGGTTTGGAGAGGGGCTTCTGTCTGGCCGAGGTGACCTCCGGCCCACCTGGAAAGGATGATCACAAGCTGCAGCTGTGGGGCTCGGACAGGGGCTTCTTTCCATGTAAGTGGGTGAGCCGTGTGGGCTCCTGTCGTAACCGGAGGGTAAATCATGTCTGGGCATGTGAGGAGAGTGTTTGGGGCTATGCTTGCCATATGAATGACTGTCAGACCCAGCTCGAGCGACTGGGAACTGTGGCTCTCGGTGGATCTTGGGGGATGAGAGTGGGCTGGTGGAGAACACAGGAGAGGCTGGTGAATTATTACTGCCGTAGAGGACGGAGTCCAAGGAACGGACGGCTGTGGAGCTCGCTGAATAAGGCTGAGGGCTGGAGCTGATGGCGCTGCTGCCAATTGACCCCCGAGTGGAGATGGAGGGGCTAGACAGTCCAGAGGGCTGAAGCTTCTCTCTGGAGACTGGAGAGCAGACCTGAAAGGGAGATGCATTCACTATAAATATGGTTCAGGAATTAATATATTAATGTGCTGGATAAGACAATGAGAACATAGTTTAACTCTAACAAAGAAGAAACAAAATGCGTTTTTTATTTTGTTGGCATTCAATAATTGCATCAGCCATGAGTCTCTGAGTGCCTCATAGAACATTTTGTCATTGAATATCAACATTTTTTTGGGGTCAGATGATTAGAAGTTAGAATATTATTGTTTTTTTAGCTTCATTATATTATAATATTATTCTTTTTAGCTTAAAACACTTACACATAAACCTCTATTAGACATTTTGTCTTCTGAGAAAGTGAAGAAATAAACCCTCAAGTACAAAACAACCGCTGTTAGAAGCTAGTTATGAGAGAAACATTATCATATACACAAAATCTTAAATACTACAGACAATATAACTTCAATCTGTGGAAAATAAACAGCTAAAATGGGAAAATTTAAGCATAAGAAGGATTCATACCTCAGCCTGTGTGTTGCTGGAGGATGCTTCCTTCAGCATTGAGTTGAACTCTTTGGATAACTCGTCTGCGGTGGTCATTGATGCATTTAGGTCATCATTTATGGTTTGGACTGAAAATTAACCACATGAGCCCCACACACCATTACATTAATATTTCCATGTGGACAAAGACACTGAGGAAAAAGACAATTTTTTGCAGAAACTCACACAGCATACTGCTGCCAAAGCTTGACTGAGAACTCATGGTGGTAAGGTTAAACTTTTCAGCTCCTGAAAAAGGAAACAGATATTCAAATATTAGTTTGACAATCTTATAAGACTAACCTCCATTCAAGATAAAAGACATTAAGTTGAAACATCCAGCCAAGGATAGAGGGTATCAACACTAAAATTCTAATTTGATTGAGTTTTAGTCGTCTGGTTTGATACCAAAAAATATGACTTAAAGTTAAGTTAAGCAGCGTTCTACTTTCTGTCTTGCTGCTATAGCTAATATCTCTTTCACGCCACTTCATGCTCTGACACCGTGAACAGATTCCTTTTACATCATGACTCCATCGTGTTAAAACAAGCCCCGCTTTTCTCCATCACTATAAGCTACATGCAGGCATGCTTTAAGCAACTTGGATCACACGACTAACTGACATCACAGTTTTGGGAAGACGTTTGCAATGTCTGTCCTGCCTGCTGACTCAACCGTTTTGTCTGCGGTGCCAGGTGTTAACTCAACACCAAGCACACAAAAGATGTCGTGCACGGGCTGTGAATTCCTTCCAAAGGGTCCCTCCTCCCAAGTTGTCAATAACTTTTGACCAATTTATTGGGTTCTTCCTTAACAAAACCCCCCAGAAAATCAAATGAAAATCCATAAAGAGCTTTTTGTGTAAACCTGAAAAAAGACAGCCAGACAAATAAAAGTGATTTAACCATGTTGTCAGGGGTGAAATAAACCTACAATTTATGGTGAAGGCCTCTCACAGCCTTATAAAAGACACCGTTACGTAATCTGGCAGTATGACAACAGATACATCTACATCACTTTCTTGGCAGCATCGAGGTTAAGTAAATTTAGGTAGTCCCTAAAGAAGAACAGTTTGTGACTCTTTAAATGAAACGTGGTGTATTTCTGAAGACCAGTGTCATGTTAGTCATAGATGTTATCACATCAGACTGTAATGTAAATATTTTCATGTTGGTAGCTAATAAAAATGTTTTACAACCCTGTCCCTCATTTACTATCTTAAAATAAACCAATGGCTGTGCACTCTTAGCATATTCAGGCAAGAAAACGCAAGGTCAGTCTTTCAGCCTGTTGAGAACAGCAACACACTGTGAATGGTGATTCGACCACATGCCCTCCTATGTGACCACTCAGCATTTCTGATACCTGCATTGGTGTATTTCCTAAACCAACAACAAACCACAGCTAGAAGTAACTGCCCTTTATCTCTATCGAATGTTCAATATCCTTTTTTATTTTATTTATAAGACATGTTCTTCAGTTGTTGAGGAAAAACACATACCTTGTCACAAGGTACTTCCACGTAACTTTGACAATTCTGCGTCTGGTTGCCCTCAGGGCTCAAGGAAAAATAAATAATCTTACAAAAAAATGTAAAGTTCAAAAACCTTTCTGTAGATCTACTCCAAAATTCAGTCGCTCTCCCTTTAGGTATTGTCAGCTATTTGTCATAGTTTCACAGTGATCCCTCAAGTACTTGAAATGGACAAAAAAGTTTAAAAAAAACATTTTTAATCTGTCCAAAACTGAGTGGATTCTGTCTTGATGAAACCATTCTGCTGGCTTTTAATCACACTGAGAAATGTATGTATAATAAAATAATAAAAATCTTGCTGTTAAAAAAAAGTGAATACAGCTTTTTATCTGTCAAGTAGTTTTCACGTGATCCTACAAACAATAAATCAATAAAAAAACCCCAACAACAATAAATAAACAAACTCTTGCAAAGACCATCTCCTTCCCAGAGGTAATAGCTCCAAAACTAGCTCATTTAAAAAATAACCTGAAAATATATGATGTACTGTAGGTCATACTAATATTTTTTTTTTGCCATTTTAGTTTATTGATAGACCTGGTGAGATGCTTTCAAAATGAAATCATGTGGATTTAAAAGAAGAGCAACCTCAATCAATATTTGATTATACATGTCACTGGATATGCCTCAGATAATATTTGAACTTAGTCAAGAACAGAGGGAACATACTGTATATTAAACCACACTGACAAACAGCACAGTCAGAGAATGGCTGCTCTTCAGGGTGTTGTGCTGCGCTGTGGCAGGGGTTCATGGTGTTTCGGTTGGGCTTGTTACAGTCTCCAATTCCTCACCACTCCTCCCAGTGAGGCTTTATTTCACACACAGTCTGGAACACTTATCTTTGTCAAGAGCAGCTCACACAAAGAGAGATTACACTCTCACTGCCTTACAAAGGTCACGTTGTTCACTTACTCACTGAACTCCCTCCTTCCTTCCTGACAACTCATTCGCTCCACCTCTTCCCTCGCCATTGTACCCCCTGTGAATGTCTGTTCTCTCCTCTGGCCCCATGACTGCTTTAGCTGTGTTGTCACAGTGTTAACCTGTTTTTAATGACTCACTCTCATTGCACCACCAGAAAACAATTTTATTTCATTTAAATTTTTTAACAATAATTAAATACATTTATTCTACTTCCCTTGTCCCATATCTCCTGCTCTCTTGTGTTATTTTGATGTCTTGAGGCGATAGATGCCTAAAATAATTATCTTGTCTCTGTTCCTTATCTTGACAGCTTGTATTTGTCATTTGCATTCTTTCGATTTTCTCATCAACACTTCATCATTGTGCAAATCAATAAGGATGAATTAAGCGTAGGCTAGGCCTGGAAAATTAAAGATTTCAAAAAATTCAAGTATACATAAGGAAACATGCAATATGTCTCTCTATTCTCTTACACAAAATATACTGTATACATTTTCAAAGAAAAGCCATCTTATATAATTTACCTCAAAGAAGAAAGACAGTAAAGGGGGATGCTTTGCTTTATTTTTGGTAAAACCACAGACACGTTTATCTTCCAAACAGAGGACAGCTCGTAGCTTCTGCTTCAGTGCTGTCTGCAGTTTTGCTGATCTGCTGTTCTTTGATTTTGTTCTCAAGAAACGGTTCTTGGAAAACCTCACATTCACTTTCCCTTCAAGTCGTTTTCAGCGCAGTGATGATTACAACATAAGCTGCTTCTACCATTTAGCTACTAATTAGCTCTCTTGAGTGGTAAAGCCAAGATGAAAGAATGAAACCATGAAGGAATACTTAACAAAACTACTGGCTATGACCACAGAGAAGTCTTCAATGTGTTAATAGACACTCAGAGAGGCGAAGCTCTGTGGGAAGAAAAACGGATATTAAAGGAATAAAAACAACAATCATTAGCTTTCCAGAATGACAGGGTGTGTCTACATGTCCTCCCTCTTTTCCTTTAGTTTTATTTCACCAACATTTCCAGTTTATGAATCTAAATAATTCTCTAGATTGTTTTGTGCACACACACACAACACCACACACACTCACTGTAGCTGGAATCTACATCATATCCTTCCTCCAGCCTCTGGCTTTATCTTCATTCACTCTTAGCAGGGAACTGGGTGAAGACTGAAGCATAAAAAAAAATCCCCGACAAAAAAACATGTCCTAGATACATTGCTTTTAACTTTTCTCTGTTGGTATATCCTAAAACATGACTAAACTAAGCTATCTGTCATCACGCAGGGAAGACAAACTAAATGATGTTTCATGGGCTTCTATAATTTCACATGTTGGAAGAGAGGCACTGCCTTAGATCTTGGCTAAAGTATGATGGGGAAAAGTTTCATCAGGATGTGTATACAGGTACATAGTAAGAATATGACTCTGTTACATCCCGCTTCAAAGCGGTGATGTATTGTAATTGTAAGTGTTCGTGTGTTCGTCCATCCGTTTGTCCGTTCGTTAGTCCACCAAATATCTTGCCTTGGTTCTAGTTAATTGTTATTAATGTTAAACACAGTATCAGCATAAAATAAGGCAGTCACAGAGTGCAACGTCCCCTAAATTCAAAATTTTAACATGACTTCTTGCATAGGTCAAAGATCAAAGCTAGTGCTCTGACCTACTGTCATTGATTAAAGCCCTAGCTTTGATCTACGGTCTTACTCACACTGGCCTTCTCCTTCATCTTCCTTTCTTATCCGGTTCCTGAGTGTACACAAGTTGAAATTTGACCTTGGCCTAGTTTTCTCAAGGTCAAGCTCATCATCTCATTTTCATCCCCTTTGCTGCCTGAGTAATGTGCTTTTTGTTTCATTTTTCTATCTGCAACGGTTGCAAAGATATTTGGTGGACTAACAGACGAACGAACGGACAGACAGGCGGATGGACGAACACAAAAACACTGACAATAACAATACATCACCGCTTTCAGGCGGGATATAATAATGGCAACGGCCAGGGTGTATAAGGAGGCTATGGATATCATGTTGAATGATGCCATAGCCAGGATGAGTGACCTGCATGAGGAGTCCAATACTCGGCTCAAGGAGGATATCACCCAAAAGCTGGAGAAATGGGGAAAAAGTTTGGATGTGAAGGCCAGAAACCGTGATGCTGACGCCAGTGATTAGGAGTGTGGAAGGCACAGAAAGCAACATCAACTCAGCCACACAAAGCAAGACATTCCAACGGCACTTAAAACATAAATTTGACCAGAAATAACCCTTGAAAGGAATAACAAAATGAACATTCACAAAATTTGGACTCTTCTCAAGAACTGACAAAGAGGTGTGCAAAGATGCACGCCTATTGGACAAAATGGACAGATTAATACAACAATGTAAAATAAAATGAAATAATTGAAATTAATTTTGACATGCAATGTATGAATCGGTTGACTGTGTGTTGCAATGAGAGAGATGTTGTTGATTTTGGGGACGGGGACCTTACAAGCCAAAGGCTTCTACCCGTCAACCCTTTTTTTTTCTTTTGGGATGTTGTTGCTGATGTCTCAACACTAATGGAAGTAAAATCTGTTGTAATAACATGTCTGGAAAGAAGAAAATAAAATGAATAAATAAATAAATAATTATACAAAAGTGTATAGATGTGTACATGAATATACTGTAACCAATATTTGCAGTATAGATAAGCATCACCTGGACATCATATCTGATGAGGAAGCTCAATCGGTCATTTAAAAAAACCACACATAACTGGATTATTATATATACATAATAATTCTGATAATTTGAAAACAAAATGCATGTTTGGTGTCAAGCACCCAATGCATGTGGCTTCAGCCTCCCTGCAACCTGGCAACTACAGAAAATGGATGGATGGAATATAACTCACCTAAAGTTCACTCAAGGTATTTTCATGCCGTCATCAAAAATAACACTGGATCAAATGTTTACACGGGCTCACTTCTATCTTCTGGTAAACATTTGAAACAAACTGTTGACGTTTCAGGGTTGTGACACAACAATAAAGCCAAGGTTAGTTCTGCAAACACAGGTCTAATATTTCTGTAAATCATTGTGAATCTGTGTCACAATGATCTTTAGAGGAAATGAGCCGGTCAGGTCCTGCTGTTTTCTGCATTATCTATTGCATTAAAATGTGTTCCTAAGTAAGCCGCAGAGAAATCCATTGAATTACCTGATAAATTCCTCATGGATTAGTCACAACTTGTACCTCAGAATCCAACAACTATAAGCTTCCCAGGCATAAAAACTCCACCCATTTTTTTACGACATTCTTTGCTCCAACGTACTCTCTGAAATGTCTAGCCTGTCCGCCTACATGAATCAAGAGCAGTTGCTTGCTATAGCATACACACCCACTACACATTCTACTGATGCCAGTAATAGTTGATTGTCAGACATGCAGCCTTTGACAATACATCCGTTTTGATTTTATCAAGATGAACATAACAAGTAGCGGTTGCAGACACTTACTAAAGTATGTCTGTTTTTTTTTTCTAAATTAAAAAGGTCAAATCCTACACAATACAAATATCCAACTAACTTCAAGAGCAATCTATTTCTACCCAACACACCACTCAGGAATCTCTCAGTACAACACAACATGACACACATTTCTGACCGATTGCATGCACTATTAAATTTCTGCAATGTATCAAGCTGATGCTGAAGTGTGAACAGTGTAGAACAGGACCACTGCCAAGAAGTGAAAAAATGTTTTCCTCTGCTTAAATGTGTGTGTTGCACTTATTTGATCACTTTTAAAGTCAGATTACAGGCAATCTCAGCGTGAGCTGTTCATTAGGCAACAGCTTAGTGCATCACACAATGCTGCTCAGCTGGTTTTGAGACTCAGGGCAGAGGCCAAAAGTTGGATCTGTTCCATATTCCTGCTCTGACAGGAAGATTTAGTTTGTTTGCAGATTGCAGTTGTTTAACAATCAGCTCTACTAATAAATGTCACATTCAAATTCCTAACACTCAGTCACAGAAACAGTCCATAAGGAACAATAAGGAACTCAAATGTTACCACATTAAGGTTGGTTTTCATTTATCACAGAATCTTTTAATATCAGTTAATGTCAACAGGTTACAATGTCGTGAATATCCAATAATAATATATTAAAACCACCACTGTGAAATAAAATCAGAATTACAACGTCAATATAAGTTGTTTCCAGGAGCTCAGGCTGTAGCGTGTGACGGATGTCTGAAGCTACCGGAGACATCTGTCTCTGTCCACCAGTCCTCTACTGGACACATCTGTCTCTGTTCACCAGTCATCTACTGGACACATCTGTCTCTGTCCACCAGTCATCTACTGGACACATCTGTCTCTGTCCACCAGTCATCTACTGGACACATCTGTCTCTGTCCACCGGTCATCTACTGGACACATATGTCTCTGTCCACCAGTCATCTACTGGACTCCTCTGTCTCTGTCCACCAGTCATCTACTGGACACATCTGTCTCTGTCCACCGGTCATCTACTGGACACATCTGTCTCTGTCCACCAGTCATCTACTGGACACATCTGTCTCTGTCCACCGGTCATCTACTGGACACATATGTCTCTGTCCACCAGTCATCTACTGGACTCCTCTGTCTCTGTCCACCAGTCATCTACTGGACACATCTGTCTCTGTCCACCGGTCATCTACTGGACACATATGTCTCTGTCCACCAGTCATCTACTGGACTCCTCTGTCTCTGTCCACCAGTCATCTACTGGACACATCTGTCTCTGTCCACCAGTCATCTACTGGACACATCTGTCTCTGTCCACCAGTCATCTACTGGACACATCTGTCTCTGTCCACCAGTCATCTACTGGACTCCTCTGTCTCTGTCCACCAGTCCTCTACTGGACACATCTGTCTCTGTCCACCAGTCATCTACTGGACACATCTGTCTCTGTCCACCAGTCATCTACTGGACACATCTGTCTCTGTCCACCGGTCATCTACTGGACTCCTCTGTCCACCGAGACAGACATTCCAGGTCGGGATGGCAACAGCTGGGTTCCATTATTTTGAGAAAAAGCTCCTCCTCACATTCAAGACCCCTCACAATGAAAGGGGGGGGGGTGGACAGAAACGTTTATAAGAAAGCATCTACATCACGATTCATAGCTGGAGCTGAAACTTAAATGTGTGGGAAAAAAATAGATCGACATTACTACACATCCACGACTTTAAATCACAACGTAACCTCCTGTTCATTCACCTCTCACAGCAGCGTGGCGCTTGTTTGCGTGGACGGACACGGCCCCACGTACGTAAGCAGACAAATCAAAAACTTCTTTACCTCTGTGTAGGAAAAGCTTCTTCGTTCTTCCGTCCCGAGTTTAGACTGAAACCCCAGCCGTGCTCAGGGATTCTTGTCTTCCTGAAGCTGGATTCCGAGCTCCGTGTTTCCGTCTGGCGGTGGTTGCTCCAGACATTTAGTCATAGCTGCACAACTAGCTGAGAGTTATTTCGGCTTTCGGTCCAGCCCCTCTAACTCTCCCTGCTGTAACCCGATCCAGGTGTTTCCTCCACAGCTGGACAGGTAAAACATTCACAAGTGTCCAGATGACACCTGTAAGGGCTGGGATCGATGAATTCTATTATAAGTATACTTGATATTATTATTATATTATTATTGTTATTATTATTAATAATGATAATAATAAGTTTTCACAAAACATTTTTTGATGTCCGGTAGTTCTATTTGAGAATTTTTTTTATTTTTTTTTTAGTAAGAGATAAATTCGTTTTCAGTCCATCATATCCAATCAGTGACATTCTTTTCCCACTAATGTTCCCACTTCTCATCCTTCATTTGGGAAAAGTTTGCCCTATTCCAAGAAGGTATAAGCAGTGTTATTATTCATTTTATTCAATATGTTGGATTAAAAAAATTTTTTTTTTTAACTTTGTGTTTCTAAATGGTCGGTGTATCCTTCATTTTCGTATCAGAAAAGTACACCAAAAAGATAAAAGGTTATTTGATTTTTCGTTTTAATAGACAGCAACCCAAATTGAAAACAATTTTTATTTTTACAGCCAAAAAGTGAAGGTTGAAATTGAAAAAAATAAATAAATTTGTACTTCTGTTTTGTATGCAAAAAAAATAAAAAATAAAGTCACTATAAAACAATAAATGCAAATGGTGTGGGTTTTTAAAAAATTTTTTTTAGACCGGATGTGATCATCAAACTACAAAATAAGAGCACCAATAGATTACTCACCCGGACACTATTTCTATTGATTTTACCCGTTACACCAGAGAGAAAAGAATAAAAACCAAATCATTTTAATACATGCGTGTGAAAAAAGGACACCGTTTTGTTCTTCAATTTTGACTTCGGCATTTTAGAACGCAGATTCAACCGGTCGTTTCTCATGTTTCCGATATTCAGCTCTGAAACGAAAATGGATTTAGCAAAGGATACACGTGCCAACAAACAATCCGTTCATGAGAGAAAATATTTGAAACGGTGTTCTAGTTTGTAAATCTCTTCATTTTCACATATAAGGAAAAAAATGAGAATAAAATTGCGAGTCATTTAACGTCATCACGTAACCTTGATGTGTTTCCGTTCAACTGTAGTCAAGTATTTCCGCCAAGATGGTAGTCGGAGCTTTCCCCATTGCCAAGCTCCTCTATCTGGGAGTGAGGCAGCTCAGTAAACCTGTGGCGAACCGAATAAAAGCTGGAGCCCGGAGAAGCGACTTCTTTAGGAATTACATCTGTCTGCCACCAGCTAAGCGTGAGTAAAGGAGCTAAAACCCGCCAATGACCGCTAGATTGTACACCTGCAGTAACAACCGACCTCTGTGTAGGTTCTCAGTCATCCAGGTCAAAGTCAACATTACTGTCAAATGTACCATATATGTATGTGTACACACACACACACACACACACACACACACACACACACACACACACACACACACACACACACACACACACACACACACACACACACACACACACACACACACACACACACACACACACACACACACACAAGAAAGAACCGGGTTATCCAAAGCTGTTTCAATCAATCCACTGGACTTAAAGAACGTTTCCTGAGGCTTCTTCAGTTCTGAAGGAGGCTGGTGTTGACCCAGGTTGTTAACCCTGTGCGGTGTGGTCAGTGCTATTCACCTTCCAAAGACCGTCGTTGAAACCTGTCTGGCTCCTCAACAGTGGTTGATTGGGGTTCAAGGGGGTTCCAAAGGGGGGTCGCTGAAGTGTGAATGTCATCTTTGCATACTGAGACACATCACCTGGGTTAATCTACTGAGACAATCGTTTTTGGAGTTCTGAAAGGACCTTATTGTTAATGGGTGAAAGGTGATGTTGCAGACCAGCCCCCTTTTTAGAGATGGCTTCTTCACTTCCCTGTCCAAAATCTAAACACTGGAATCTTATCTGCCACTTGGTGCCTTTAAACTGGGACTCATCTGTGAAGAGTGCTCTTCTACAAAGTGCAGGATACCACTGAACAGTTAAGATGACAGTTTATTACCATTTGGTTTTTCAAACCAAGTGTTGCCTCAGCTGTGTTGTTGGTATCATACAATCTCACAAGTGGAGAAATGATGATTTAGTGGTCATGGGGTGGCATTGTTACTGCCCTGCCTTTGTTAGCCTGCTTGGGTGCTATATTCCTGTAACCTTTGTTGCAGATGGCTTATGCTTGAACATTCAGTTACAGAAACATGCAGCACCTCTGACAGTTCTACAGTCAGCATGCAAGTGCATTTTCTGTCAACTTGAGGCATCCTTTTATTGTCTTCATTCCAATTCACATCTGAACAATAGTCACCTTGTTCAATCTGTATCTTGATACCGTATTCTCAATTTCTCAAGTTGATGGATAATCTTGATCAAGGACAAAATCGAACTCATGCACTTTTAAACAAAATTAGCAAAATTTGTGATGGAATATGATTTTTGTGTTTATAAACGAAGTCTTAGATCTTTATTCAACTGGGAACAAATCCAAAATAATGACTTTTTTGTTTGTTTCAATAGAAGCAAAGTTGAAAAATATTCAATATCTTATTGAAAGTTTGACTGTTATTGTATGCTGTGTTATTTGTCTTCAGTTTACCACTGGATAGAGATGAGAACAAAGATGCGGATCGTGGGCTTTCGGGATGCAACCATAAAGCCATTGAATGAAGATGCGGCTTCAGAGTTGGGTGCAGAGTTGCTCGGCGAGGCACTCATATTCCTCGTTGGTGGTGGATGTATGGTTCTGGAGTACAGTAGGCAGAGTGCAAACTCTCGCCGCAAAGAAGAGGAGCTAAATGAGACTATTACGAACCTACAGACTCAACTTGCAGAGCTATCGCTAACCACAGAGACGCTAGATGCTCAGTTGAGACAGGTCAACAGGCAACTGGTCTCTATACCTGTTCCCAACAAGAAGTGATACATTTTTTACTGTGTATTGTAGCCCTGTTTGTTGGTGTGTCTGTCATATGTACCTCCATTAGCTTTGGTGCAAAAGATGGATGAAAACATGTTAATATGCCCTGAATTTGGGACAATTTGCTCACATTTTGAGCAAGAAGTTGTAAATGGAGATTGCTATGATATTCATAATATGTGTATAGAATTTATCTTGCATGCTCATTATAAATCAGCTGTTCTCTGACAGATGCTTCCTACTTTTGTTTCCATCCTTGCATTTTAATCTATTTTCTGTCTAAACTAATTTTTTCCCCCAGGAAATTCATGGACAGTGGCTCCTGAACATTCATCAATCACTGGGTGTGTTTTTGTGGTAGATTGGACTGGTTACCTTTATATTTCTAGACTTTTTTGATCTTGTGAGTGTCAATTCAATGTGGCCCACAAGCAGCAAAAACTTCTGATGACTACCACAAACTCCTACAGAAGATCACCTTGCTGGAAACACGGATTCAGTGGTTCATCTTCACCCACCAATCTCTCCCCAAGTTGTGCTACCTGTCCCGCCTCGAAGGCGAAAGCAACTGTCTCTACAGCCTTATAACAGAACACATCACAGCTGGGATTGGTATGTGCTGGGTCCAGTCTCTTCCCAGGATAATTTTATCACTGAACACAGTCTTGATGTTTTAACAGTTGGGTGAAAGCAGTAATACTGTTCTTTTAGAAGCTGCACCCCCAATTGTTTATCAACGAGGCCAGACTAAACAGAAGTGGGGGAGGGGTTGCTGCTCTATTTAATAAATAGTTTCAAAGCAAACAGTGATCTCTTGGAACTTTCTGTTCCTTTGAATATGTGGCTTTACTTGATGGTCCAGAGTCATGTTCTTACATTTTTACCAGCTACCCAATACTGTGCAGACTTTAATGAGGATTTTAGTGAACTGCTGTTTATGATCTGTGTAGATTTCGACCATATAATTATTGTTGGTGATTTTAACAAACCTGAGTAACACACTGGACAACTTCGGGTTGGCTCAGCATGTCTCAGAGCCCACAGACAATAGACGAAACACCTTAAATTTACTAATCTTGAAGGGGCTGGACATTTCCAAGGTTACTGTGTGTGATGAGGGGCTGGCTGATCATTGCTATGTGTTCTTTTAGAGTACTATTTCAGCGCACACAAATGTTTGAACACCAGTGTGATTTTGTTAACCAGGTCTTGTCCTTTAGGGGTCTCCCTTAGTCAATGAGCTGGTCACTAGCGTTAATGCTAACGTGCCAAATGTTATGGATTCTATTGCTCCCACTATGGTGAAGGTTATCTCTTGAAAGAGAAGTTATCCATGGAGAAATTCCAAATTTGTAAGAAAAGAAAAGAGATATCCTCTAACACTGGGCCCCCAGAATTCTGCAACTAGTAAAACTGCCATAGGCAGTTATTTTGACTGCTTTGACATTATTTTTATATAATTTGGATTATCATTGAAGATATATCAAAAAATAAATCTGTGGAATAGATAAAAACACATCAGGACACTATAACTATAATGATTGAGTTCATTTACTAAACCGACACAAGATAACTTCTCTGCAACTATACATCCAAACTCGAAATGTAAAAAAAGAACAAATGTATCTGTGAAATTAAAACAATTGTATCCTGCTTCAAAATAGATTGGTGTCATCATGAGACCTTAATAAAAAAAATTCTTAACTATTATGAACATTCAATGATGCTGTGATGGCTGCTAGCCAGCGGGAGACATTTCTGTTACAGAAGTTGTTTAAGTTGTTTTGCTTATGGCTCACAAACACTAATATTTTCCCCATTTAATACAGGTAACTTGTGTTGAGGGGGGGAAATATCACCACTGATAACTTCTTTACTTCTCTTGAGCTTTCCAAGGCACTAAAGGCCCAGAAAACCAGCCTTGTTGGTCGAGTAAATAAGAGTAGACAAGAGCTTCCTCCATCTGTAGAAGAGCAAAGGGCCATTCACACTAAAGAGGTGCTGAAATGTGACAGAGTAACCCTAACAGTCTATCAATGCTAACCAAGGAAAAATGTCTCCATTCTAATCACAATCCACACAGCTGTCAACATCAGAAATGGCCTTGAGGCTAAATTGGAGACCGTTGCGTACAGTACCACAACAGAACCAGGATTGGAGTAGATGTGCTTGATCAAATAGTGAGGAAATATTCAGTGTAAGCTCCTACATGATGATGGCCATTGGTGGTGTTTCGTAATATTCTTAACCTGGCTGCCACAAATGCTTCAAGCCTGTTCAAGAAATGCACCAGTAAGATGATGTCACAGAGGAACCTCATAATGGGACTTGCAAAGGAACTTTGCTCAGGACACATGAAAGCAAAAGCCCGACAAATGATGGTGCAACAGCCCTGTTTTGAGCAGCAGAAGATGGAGAGGAAAAGGAGGTACCAAGTCAAGAATGTGTAAGAAAAAGAAAGCAAAGGATAATTCTGTCAAATGCCGTAAGGTAGTGGGAGCTGCACATGGAAGGTACAGGTTACCTGTGTTGACTGAGTTGGAGCCATAAGCAAACCATCTTGGCATCGTAACAACGTGTCTCCAGCTGGTTGGCAGCCAACACAGCATTTTAGAATGTTCATAATAGTTAATAATTTTCATTTTTAAGGTCTAATGATGACACCAATGTATTTTGAAGCGGGATACAATTGTTTTTATTTCAAAGTTCAAATTTGGATGTGTAATTGCAGATAGGCTATGTTGTGTCAATTAAATAGATAAAACATTCAATCATTATAGTTTTAATTTAGCGTCCTGATGTGTTTTTACCTATTCAACGAATCTATTCTTGGATATTTTAATGATAATCCAAATTATATACAAATAATGTCCGAGCAGTCAAAGTGACTGCCTATGGTAGTTCTAGGTAGTAATACTCGGAACTCTTTTGAGTTTTAAAGTTGTAATGATCAAACAATGTCAGAATAAAATATACACACATGTAGGAAAAGTCAGGCGCCTATTGGTACATATGCTTTTTTAAAACCAAGTTATGACATTGCAAATTTTGAAAGCTGTCAAAATGACTGTCTTGGGAATTGTAGTTTTAAAGCAAGATTGTCGTCGTAGCTACAGTAGTTATCAACACACGTAAGCGAACAGGTATTCCTGGAGCTTCCGGTTCTTGTATGTTCTCTGATGACCGGTAGGGGGCAGTAGCGACTGTCTTTCCATCGTCTTTAACGGCTGACCCGCGTAACTCGCCAGAGTGGAGGTAGGCCCAAAGATCATTTTGGTTGTATTTTGCTTCGTATTTCATATACTGAACACATGCATTGACTTTAGGACTTATGTATGGAAGACGTGCTAACGCTTGCAGCGTCTGAAATCGGAATAAAGCCACTTGTTCTGCAACGGAGGTTGGTGCGATAAGGAGCGGTAGGCTAAGGTTATCAGCGCTAGCCAAATACCAGCATTTCGCTGTGTATAATAAAATTTAGGTGGATATCAGAGACATACTCGCCGTTCTTGCAAGCATATTGTTCATGCAAGTCTTTTAATAATTCATCCTTACGTGATTAGAAACGTTCAGTGGAACCTGTTGTACTTGTACATACAGGTTTTCCACGCTAGCTAACCAATGTACCCTGTTTGGCTAAGGAATACTGCCGCCATCGGATATCGATTTTAAACCGTGTCCAACTGAACTACTTCCTGTTTTCTCTTTTTTTAGTTTACAAATAACGGCAGCACACATCTAAAACAAAATGAACGTCGACGTGAACAAACTGAAAGTGAATGAATTAAAAGAAGAGCTTCAGAGCCGCGGCCTGGACACCAAAGGCCGTAAAGCAGACCTTGTGGAGAGGCTAAAAGCCGCCCTGGAGAGTGAAGCCCAAGCCGATGCCTCAGAGCAAGCGGAGCAAGAGTACTGTCAGTACAACGAAGATGGAGGTGTTGTCGAAGACCAACAAGGTAATACTGTACTACTTTTCAGTCTTGGAAAAACATAAATAAAAGTTGTTTTTTCGGCAAAACGACAACTATGCAATTTCCTCCGGGATTAATAAAGAATCTATCTATCTATCTATCTACTTTTCTAACGAACTAAATATTTAGTCAAGCTCGGTGGACCTTTCCGGTTTGCAGAAACCTAGAATTGAACCGTCTGACTTGCTCAATATGAGGTCCATTTGAGTATGCACACCAGACTCCCAATGCAACAAATTGTTAAGATGAATACTTCAGCTATTAGCGTTAGAACTAAAGGTATTTGTTCCACCTTAACACACACAGAAGCAGTCGAAGATGATGGTGAAAACTATGGTGAAGAGGAAGATGAGGCGAGAGACTCAGGTGGTTGCTATGAAGATGAAGAGGCAGACGTTGAGCTTTACGAAGGTCAACCAACTTCAGACCCCAATGAAGGCATGCCTGATTTCACAGCCGACGTTGATATTGACAAATCTGATGTGATGCCTGAGGAAGAGAGCAATCCCATGCCTGAGGAAGAGAGCAATCCCATGCCCGAGGAAGAGAGCAATCCCATGCCCGAGGAAGAGAGCAATCCCATGCCCGAGGAAGAGAGCAACCCTTTGCTTGAGGAAGAGAGCAACCCCGTTCCTGAGGATGAGAGCAGTCTCGTTCTTGAGGAAGAGAGCAATCCCATTCCTGAAGAAGAAAGCGATCTCATGCCTGAGGAAGAAAGCGATCTTGTGCGGGAGCAAGAGAGAGAACTTCTGCCAGAAGAAGGGGATGATCTGCGAGAGGACGAAGCCGATCTTTTGCGAGATGAGGAAGATGAACAATGTCCTCAACCAGCGGACAAGCTTGACCGTCTGTCAAAGCCAGCGGTGAAAGTTGAGGACGAACAAGGTAAATGTCAATAGTTATTCAGTTTAACATGAAATATGCTCTGTAGAGGTTTGCCATTGTCTAATACTGTATGTATAGAAAAGAACTTAATTTTCAGTCACGTTGACAATGTCATCTTTTTTGCCAAATGCCCTCTTGTTAGTTATTTGTATGTTTTAATATGGGGCCGTATGCTTTCATCTTTTATTGTTTTTGAGTGAATGTAGTTGTGTGTAAAGATTGTATATTTTCTTAATTTTTTTTAACACTTACAGTAAGAAGGAGACAGAAAACAACATCAGTTAGTATCCCTATCTTGGACCTTTTTGTTTTTCCAGCATTAGGTTGACAAGTTCCCCATATTGTGTTTTTGTGTTGTCCAAATTTACTTTGTGAGGGAAACATTGTGTTGTAAATATTTTCCAAACAAATTGTTATGGAAATCAAGAGTTTTTCTTTTTTCTTCTTTTTTGTTAAAATCCAAAAATAAGTAGTCTTTCTTTTTGATTATGTTTGCTTGTACAATTATGCCGTTGTAGCATGTATCTCACTTTCATTGTTCATTTTGCATTTTGTAAATCAAAGTTGTGATAAAAATGGAAGATGGCACGAGGAATTCTCGAGAGCAACAACAGGATAATCATGGAGAAGAACATCAACAGGGGCAGGATGGCACAGCTCAAGCTGAGGTCAAAGTTGAAGCTGATAAAGGCGGACACAGTAGCCGTAAGAGACCATATGAAGAAAACAGGACCTACGGCTACTATGAGCATCGTGAAGAAAAGAGGTATCCCTATTAAAGATGGAGATGTTTTGTACTTCTTGCGGGTATTTAAAATCAATACAACTGTAAAAGTAAAAGTATACATTTGTCTATTTCTATGTGTTATCTACGAAAACCAAACTTCATATACTGTTGGTATTGTACAGATCCCGAACTCCGCAGCCCCCTGCTGAAGATGAGGAGGAGAATATAGATGACACGCTTGTTACAATTGATACATGTAAGTATGAAGCTAAGATGAATCTCTACGCACGTTTGTCTTGAAAAATTTTATTACCGCTGTTAGGAACAATAGACTACCTTTAAACTGGCCAGCATGCATCCTCCATTAACGTCCAGTCATCATCAGATCCATGACTTTCAAATAGTTTAACTATAACTCAAACTTTCAACACATCTGTAGTGCAGTTTATTCTTAGAGACTTATGATAAGGACTGGTTTGGAGTTGAGATTGTGCAGACACTGTTAGATACCATTAACTTAGCTTGTTCCAAAAAAGCTGAGCTGCAATCTCCAGTTGTCTTGCCAAATTTCACCAAACAAATCAATGTAGAATATTTTGATATTTGTTATATCGACATAACAGTAATTTCATTTCATTACCCAGAGTTAAATGCAAAAGATTGAGGCTGAGCTCTAGTGTTCTTTTTTAAATTCTATGTGTTCTGTAATTACATTTGAAACAGCTTATGAAATTCATGGTTTGTACAATTAAAATGCAGTATTCCATTTAAGAGGACTGTTTTTGGTTTCGTATAAGTTGATCTACCATGTTGCTAGTACTGCATTGCTTACAATATTTCACCCAGAGAAGAGTCATGTGAAGTAATGCACGAAATTGCTATCGCTATCTAATTGGCAACATCGATTGTTACGTGAGGTTTTGAGACAGAAGAAAGAAGCTGTTAAATAAGGAATAGTTAAAAAAATGGATCCAGAGATTCTGCTGGTTTGGCAGTGCAAATAATTTTTTTTATGCCATTTTATTAACAAAACCTCTTCAAATGAAACCTAATCATGTTATGAAGTCACGCTTACCACATCAGTTTGCAGAGTTTTTACGATCAAAAGTGTTGACATAAGGTTTTTGTGGTAAATTCTGCATGTCTGTTTCTCAATTGTTTTTTAGTCAATATTTATAAATATTTCTTGTCTTCTTTTCAGACAATTGTGACCTGCATTTCAAGGTGTCCCGCGATCGCTACAGTGGATACCCACTGACCATCGAAGGGTTTGCTTACCTGTGGGCTGGAGCACGAGCTTCCCATGGTGTCACCGAGGGCCGCGTCTGTTATGAGATGAAGGTAAAGAGATATTTGTATGTACATCTTGTCGTGGGGGTTGTAACTTCAGACATAAGCATACTACCCATAACCACTGAGATGGTTTTGTTAGCTTTTCTGATTGAGATGTGAAATTAAATGTATTTTACATTCTGTTCTCACATGTGACATAATGGTCCATGATACCTGACAGGCCTAATGCATTTTTTCATCAGAAGTAGCTAATTTATTTGTTTCATTCAATGCTCATTATCATAGGTTTTTTATGTATATATAAAATACACACACAATGCAGTCAATGCAGTGCATTTTTTAATATGTATATATACGTACATAGTACTAAATCACTTTGCCCTCAATTGGGATCAGTTGAAACACCATACAGTGGGAGTATATCGCAATGTTAAAACAGGGCATCATTTTCAAACAGAGACAGAATGTTGATCATATCCCACTTTGTCTGTTGTTGATTTCCTCAGTGTGTCAGATTATTTGACTGGTAGCTAAGCAAAGCTATATTCAAATGTAGTTACTTGCTTTGGATTCCAACATGGCTGGACTGTTTGACTTGTTTTCTACCCTTCAGATCAATGAGGAAATCCCTGTAAAGCACCTACCCAGTAGTGAGCCAGATCCCCATGTGGTCAGAATTGGATGGTCACTGAACCACAGCAGCACTCAGCTTGGTGAGTGAAGCAGTTGGAGTTATAAATGAAGGACAATTGACTGCAAAATAGAGCTTGGACCTAAAATGGAAAACAATGCGTGTCTTTCTGCTTTAGGTGAGGAGCCCTTTTCCTTTGGTTATGGCGGAACAGGAAAGAAATCTGAAAACTGCAAATTTGCTGACTTCGGTGAGCGGTTTGGTGAAAACGATGTCATCGGCTGTTATATTGTAAGTTAACCTATCTTTTAATGGTATCACAATGATTTGAAATTGTTAAGATTAAAATTAAGATTAGTTAAACAACATCAAATTAGTCTAATTGACTGCTTTGTTTAACAAGCTTTAATGATGTTAGTATCTCAGAATTCTTCTATTTTATCCTTGTAGTTCAGATTACAGTATTAATTAGTCAATCTCATGCTACCTTTGTTGCCTCTTTACTTCAATTTCAGGACTTTGAAAGCGGTGAAGAGGTGGAGATGGGTTATTCCAAGAATGGAGTGTGCTTGGGTGTTGCTTTCCGGACAACCAAGGAAGCACTTGCGGGTCGTGCCCTGTTCCCTCATGTCCTGGTGAAGAATTGTGCTGTAGAGTTCAACTTTGGACAGAAGGTGCAGCCATACTTTCCACCACCAGAGGGCTACACCTACATTCACGACCTCAAAATGAAGGATAAAATCAGAGGCACTAAAGGACCTGCCAACAAATCCGAATGTGAGGTAGGAATAACAGTGCTGCAGGTTTTAAAACCATTACTTTAAATCTCTTTTAGATTAACAGCAGCAGACATAGGCCAAAAAACAAATCAGAAAAGTCCTAAAAAATATGGATACTTTATATTTCTCACAAGATTAATTTTATACATATTTGATGCATTTGGTTGAGAACTACACATCATTGATGCGGGAGAACAAAATAACTCTAGATTCCGGAGGTTTTCAGTGAAGGGATGTGATTCAAAGCTCCATCCCTTCATTCTCTTTTATGATCTGTAGTATTTTCTTCCAAGATTTTCTCTTTGTCTCTTCCTGTCTTCTTCTTATATGATTTCAGCTGATCTTTCTGTAGATATCAGTGGCAATCAAGGAGTTATTAGGAACTGAGCATATGAAATAAAACAAACAGTGAAATAACCTGCTTCCTTGGTTCGTTTCAGATTTTGATGATGGTTGGCCTGCCTGCCTGCGGAAAGACCACCTGGGCAATAAAGCATGCAGAAACTAACCCTGAGAAGAAATACAACATCTTGGGCACGAATGCCATCATGGACAAGATGAAGGTTTGTTTTAGGGTACTAACCCCGAATTAAAAACACTTCACAGGGTTACATGTTCCACATTTGTCATGCTTGAATATCTGACTGCAGGTGATGGGTCTGCGTCGCCAGAGAAACTATGCCGGGCGCTGGGATATCCTGATCCAGCAAGCCACCCAGTGTCTGAACAGGTTGATTGAGATTGCTGCCCGCAAGAGACGCAACTACATCCTAGATCAGGTACTGCCCTCCCGTCCACTGCTCTGATACTCGCCACAGTCAATGTGCCCTGATTATCTCTCTCGCTCTAATGGACTATTTATTTATCTTTCAGGGGGGGCTCTGTGTATTATAGAGTAGAAGAAACATTGATCACCCTCTTGTCACTTGCTTGTCATGTATTGTAAAAAAAGTGATTAATGGCTCTCATAAGTGACAGATGTTTTCATCCCTCAGTATATTTCCACTTGCTATTTCTTGTCATAATACAGTATTGTTTGTCTTGTGAATTTCAACAATGTACAAGTAAACCATGACAATGTAAAGATGTTGAGAAACAAGTAAGCTCTGACTGGTGAGTAAGAAAAACACCTTCTGTTGCTAATTCAATAAGACAGTTGAAAGCTTTTTAAAAAAGCTCTTTTAATTAAGATAAATGGAACTAATGAGTGTGTTTTTTAATGAATTGACCCTGAAGGTAAGTAATGACTAACACTTCTTAGATTTTCAGATTCTTGTGCTCAGAAAGTGTAAAAGGTAGGTGGGTTGGATGATGGACTGACTTTCCTGTGGACACTGTGAGTATATGCAGGTAGGTTATATCTGTCTGTTGTCTTGATCAGGACTAGAATCTGTATGAAGATGAGGTAAGTCAAGGTAGGTTTTGGGGACCCCATCAGAGTAGCAAGTTGTTTGGAAGTAGGATGCTCTTGGAGTTGAATTTGCGACTGTTTCACCGTAAATCGAGGTGTTCACTACTGTAAAAGAAAACAGAAGTTAAGACTTATCCGCCATCCGTGGTTTTATTTGTAGATGTTTTCAATAACAGTCAGATACTGTTAAAGAAAAATGATGTGGCACTCTGGTACATCAAGTTTGAGTTAAATACATTTTTTAAATTTGTAATGTCGAAGGGCGAGTTTTTGAATGTATTGTGTTAAACACAATAAACAAATTATAAAAGCTTTGTCAACAATGAGAAAGTGTAATGCATCTTCATTAAATTGGAATTTTTTTTTCAGTCAATCGAATTCTTACTCCTTATAAACAAAGTATTCTACTTTGCTTTATGAAGCTAATTATTATTGTAAGTAATAATAGAAGTGCTGATTATTTGGTGACTTATCAGGATTTATTCATTCTAAGCAGTGTTTCTTTGAGTGTTTATTGTTCGGTGATATATAATGAGTCATCTTTACAGTATATTTGTATTAGTTTAGATTCTGAATATAACTAACGGAATTGTAAATTTTAAACAGGATTTTTCTTGATGTTCTTAAACACATATGTTGTGAATATTTATATCACCAAAGACTACGATTTAAGTTCGGTTAAAATTCACAGATGACAGCAGTGATGGAGCAAAGTTAAATACAATAGCTAGTTGACATATTTATGTATGGATTATTTTTCCTGCAGCTCTTTGAACAATAAATTAACTTTTTGATGTTCCCAGTTATCATATTGCGTCAGAAATGGATAATCCCATAGTCATTTCTTGGTGTAATTTATTAGTACTTAATATAAACCAAGTCTGTTTATTTTTCTCTGTTATGGCTGTGTGTTTTGGATTTTGTATCGTAGTGTAAACGTGTTTGCACTGTTGGTTCAGGGTAATGTTTGAGGATTTAAATAATATATTTGTCATACATTTTTGTTTTAGGAGACAGTTATGCAAGGACATTTTAACTGTTACAACAGTATTAAAATATGAACAGAGGTCATGTTGACATTGAACTGAGACAATTACATAAGCACTGACAAGTAATGTCAGCACCAATTTAATTTTTACCAACTAACCTGAAACTTGTGTGTTAGTAATGATAAGGTAACCGCAAGCATACGGTTGGAGACAGTTTAGATGCTTTTGGGGTCCCTCTTTCACTATGATAACCATTCATCAGTGGGCACAGGTCACCTGGAAACAGATTATGAGGTAAGCCTGGAGTGATGAGAGGCCATTAGAACCTGAGTAAAAGCGTAGACTGACATCCAAGCCAAACCTCTCTCACTTCATTATTGCAGGGTTCCAGTGGAAAGACATTACAAGTAAACAATAACAAACAAGCTTCTACTTCTTTCTTGTCACCATTGCTAGACAAATGTATATGGATCAGCAAGGAGACGAAAAATGCGTCCTTTTGAAGGTTTTCATCGCAAGGCTATTGTAATTTGTCCCACGGACGAGGATTTAAAAGAACGAACATTAAAGCAAACCAATGAGCAGGGGAAGGATGTGCCCGATCATGCTGTTTTAGAAATGAAAGGTAGGAATGCTGTGGAAACAACAAATAAAACACCAGATCTACTTTTTACTTTTCTATGTGTTGTCTATACAATCAAACTTGGAAGATGTCCCTTTCCCCTTCCCCCATCATAGGCTTTATACAGATATCAGACCGGGACATTTATTTCAAACGGTCCACATAAATTTACTTATTATTTTTACTGTCATACAGCTTACTGCAAACTGAGATTTAGGTTTTGTTGAAGTCATGTGACAGTGGAGCTATTGCCCAATTTGCTTCCCTGAAAAGGATGTTTCCAAATAGCAAGCTTACAAGCAGTCACATGCTCAAGTTGTTGGAAGTTAATTTGTAACAGCGTTACATCAGCAGTCCTTGGTTTGCAGTGCTGTTTCCTCCACACCACCCTTCTAGTTGTCCCTTTTGTCCCCCTCCCCGCCTCTACTGAACTTCTCCCTCTCCTGTGTCTCCTAAAACAAATTTTTCCTCCATGTCCACTGGAGGTGATGTTTGTTCCTTTGACCCTACCATCTGCTTTCATCTGTTTACTCTTAGTTTCTCTACGGTTTCCACTGTCTCTATTAGGTTGTAATTTTTTTTGTTTTGTCTTCTGGTGGTGTGGCTGCTCTGGTCTTCACTACAACCCCCTACCCCTCTCTTTCTCTCCATCCATCTCTCGCTGGATGGGCTGTCTCTCCTCCTGTGGTCACCTCTATCAAGCCAACTTTACTCTCCCTGAGGCTTGCGACTTCTTGGAGGATGTGATGTTCATTGAGCTGCAGCAGGACGAGGCTGAAAGTCTTTTGAAGCAGTACAATGACGAGGGCCGCAAGGCCGGACCACCCCCGGAGAAACGCTTTGACAACAGACAGGGCGGGTTCCGGGGCCGCGGTGGCAGCTTCCAGCGATACGACAACCGTGAAGGGTCTCGTGGGGGATATCAGAGCCGCAGCGGTGATGGAGGCAGTGGATACAGAGGGGGTGAGCAGAGAAGTCAGTGTAACTCTCTTAATATTTGTGATCAGTAAATTTTTTGTGTTTTGGTTATATTTGAGTAAGTTTGCAAAATATTGGCCCTTAATAATTAAAGTTGTGAAACACAATTTGTTTTGAAAACTTTGACACTTATCTCTGTGATGTGTAATGGTACTCATGGAGCAGAAAAAGGGCTAGTGGTTTTTTTTAATATAAAATTTGTTATTGTAACTTTAACACATTAACTTTGCAGGTTACAGTCGTGGGAGCTATAACCAGAACCGTTGGGGCAGCAGCTACCGTGATGGAGGGTCCGATTCACGCAGTGGATACAGCCGCAACCAGCAATCAGGAGGAAGCTACAATCGGCCAGCCCCATACAACAAGGGAGGATACAATCAGGTGCTTACATTTCCTATATGGATAAAATAAAAATATACAAACTGAA
Organism: Antennarius striatus; assembly: GCF_040054535.1. Classification (NCBI taxonomy): domain Eukaryota; kingdom Metazoa; phylum Chordata; class Actinopteri; order Lophiiformes; family Antennariidae; genus Antennarius; species Antennarius striatus. The sequence goes on along the minus strand of NC_090781.1, from coordinate 13,525,868 downwards.
TCATGAATTGATTTCACCTAATATTGCTTCACCTTCAGGGCTACGGCCAGAGCTACAATCAAGGTTATAACCAGGGCAACTACAACCAGAATTACTACAGTAACTACAGTCAGTACCCAGGATACAGCCAGAGCTACAGCCAGTCACCTGCCGCTGGACAGACGTACAACCACCACCAGCAACAGCCACAGCAACAGCAGCCACAGCAGCAACAGAGCTACAACCAGCAATATCAGCAGGTAGTCTGTCCATCCATCCATGAATGAGAAACTGTTTACACCTATAAAGACAAGACATGATGACTGACAGCACAGCTCCAGCCTTAGAAAGTTTTTTTTAGGAATTAAAAGCACAAAACACACATATATTATGTCTTTTTTTTCTTTGAAGAACAAGAAGAAACATTATTCATATTTAACCAATGGCCTAAGCTACTGCCGCCCCTTTGGAGCAATTTGATGGAAATGCAAAAATGATGCATCTGTTAATTTTTGTGCTTTGTCTGTTTTTCCCTTCAGTATGCTCAGCAGTGGCAGCAGTACTACCAGAATCAGAACCAATGGAACCAGTATTACAGCCAGTATGGCAGCTACCCTGGACAGGGCAACCAAGGCTCATCTTCTGGTTCCCAGTAGATTCACCCCACATCTTTTCCTGCATCCACCTGTGTCCTAAACACTGACCTCTGCAGCAAGTCTTTTTTCCCCTTGTTATCACATCAAGTCCCCAACCATATCTTTCTCACACAACATAACTTCAGCCTTGTGCTGGGAGTGAGTGGATGGACGGACTCTTCTTTGTTCCTTAACAATCTATGTAACAAACTATTCAGTTTTATGTCTTTTCATATTTTTACTGAACAAAGTCTTACCCTAAAGCAGTGACTGTTAGGTGGTAGATAATAGATCTAAAAACATTTAATGAATGTTATCTATTATGCATTGAATGTGGATGTCCGTTGAAGTGCAAACTCCACCTGTGCTACAGTTTAAAAAAGCAACTTTATATTCCCAGGATGCATAGTGTGAAAGTTACAAGACAGGAAAATACAGCATAGCTTGAACGATCTTGCTTGTTTTGAGAAGCTTAACAAAGAACAATGCGCATGCTTTTTACCTTCATGACCCCTTTCTCTTTAATTTTTGGTGAGTGATCACATTTTAGTTTCTCCAATAGTCTTTAAACATGGAACATTTTTAGAGGTGTTAATACTGTACTGTAGTATTTATCCATTAATTCAGTCTTTGAAAAGATTATTTTCCCACTCAGTAGTTACATGTGGATTTTTTTTATTATCTTCAGTGGTTGGTGTTAATTGAGTTCAGTAGATAAATCCTGTTGTCAAACACATTTTTTTCTACCTGAAAATAAATCTGAACAATGATTCATGCATGATGTGTGCTTGTCTTGTCACAGTAAATGCCTGTAAATGTTAACAACTATTATGTCAGTGAGGCAAGTCAAACACATCACATAATGCATAGTTCAACAATATCTTTTGCTTGTCGACAAAAGACAAAACAATTGTTTAGCTACAATATGCCAGTTTCTTAGCATATACGTATGATAGGTTCCAGTGCAATCCTGCTGAATGAACGTGGAGTAATTGACACATGTTGCTAGGGTAGGAAATACACATTTGAGCTTCAGATTGTGCCGACTGATGCAAGAGGCACCACAAGCTACAAGTGTGCTATCAATTACACTAATAATTTTTTTTGTCTGAAATTTATCAAAGCAGCTTACCAGAGGACACTTTGAAGATACATAATCAATTAAAAAAAGTTAATGTAGCTGCCAAGTGAAAATCATTTGAAATTGATCGGACCTTCGTTGAGGTTAGTGTTAATTTCCTACCCTGCATTTATTACGTGTATATTGGATCAGAAAATCCTTTGTTGTCATAAACGACTGTTAGCACCAGAGAACCAAGGCACCTGCTCTAAATACAATATTTGCTCATAAATTACAGTAGGAAAATTGATGTTCAAAGCCAAAAAAAGTCAAACTGAGACAGACAAAAATAAAATAATGGTACAATCATACTTGAAACATGACATTCTGATGCTATCAGTTTAACACCATCCAGACAGCAGCTTTGTCATCAAATTGATGGCATCAGGCTCTTTTGTCCATGAGGGGAAATATCAAAGGATGGAGCGCTCAGTCCGGCTCTCTGCTCTTGTCTTTGTAGAGGTTCAGCTCCTCCATCTTCTCCTGCAAAAAGGAAACGGGCATTGAGCAGCCTCTGGCTCTCTGCACACGTGCATTGACCTGGAAAACCAAGAAGACAAATGTATCACTGGGAAATTTGTTTTCATGGAGAATCCTGTTCTGGAGAAGAAAAGCTTTTGTTCTCCCAAAATATGTAAAAAGGACAGTGTCTCTAAGGAGTTTTAAAATTCATCAAATGTAATTTTTTAATTTTGGAGTAAACAACCACCTTCTTAAAATTGAGAACTCGGTTAACAAAACCAAAAGTTCAGGGCTACCTCTGAGCCGAAAGTGGGATTGAAACATTTCTCAGTTCTTTGTTTTAAAGAGAAACAAATGCTTCCAAAAAAACAGTCTGGACACAGAAATTATTATTTTTGGTGTGACAAGATTTCTTGAGTTATGGATGTAAATTAAAGGTGATTTATTCATATTATTATCATACCACCTGTGTAAAATCTTTAATAGGGTAAATATGAGTGAGACAGGTATAGTCAGTGTGTCCATCTTAAAATCTTTTTAGAACTCATGCTGTAATTCCATGAGTACTTGATTCATAGAAAGAGACACATAGAATAATATTAGACATTAAAAGACCAAAAGTGCTTCAAATGTTGACAAACCAATGGAACTTAATACTGTATACAGATTCTTATGTACTCCACATCCGCAGGAACCATAAAGTAGTTCTTTAAAGTCCTATATGTATACACTAAATGACTTGTCATTAATTCCCACTGCATGGCCTGAAAATTTTAAATGAATCCCAGTGAATTACTGCTGAAAGCCCTTAATTAGAATTTCCTCACATATATAAGACTTAGATTAACATGCTGTTATTTCTTCCGCATCTGTGATGTGAAAACACCATAAAAAGTCAGAATAGGTGAACATTGTGATCTCTGCTTGATCACCTTGCAAGGTCTGACTTGTCTCTCTGGTGATGCATGAACGAGTGAGTTTTGATGGTGTCCTCCTCTCTTGTCCTTTTTCTCAGGAGTCCAGATTCCAGGATCTGTCTGAGTAGAACGGTCTGACAGTGTAGAATCCCCTGTGTCTCTGATAAATACAGTGGTGCCTTTGTTGTTATCTGTCTCATCACTTTGGGGGAAAACAAAGGCCTCTTCCTCTGAACCTGACAGCATGCACAAACAAACAAACACACACACACACATAGACACAGAGTGAGAGAGAAATTTGACTTCAAGGGCATTTCATATGAGTCTTCCTCATATATGTGTAAACGACAGAGATACTGCGTACTAAAGCTGTTGCTGTTGGTTCTTGAGTTTGGGGCAGGGGTGCATGGGCAGGACCCAGTTGTGTTTTTGTGTTTCTTTAAACACTCCATTCCCACCAGATCTCTGCAGTGCCTGTGACAGTTTATCCCACAGTCTGAGAGACACAAACAGTGTTTCGACTTTTAAAAAAACAAAACTTTTAATTCACAATTCGCAAAGATACAAAAAAAAGTTTTGTAGATTCACTGTTTTTATCCCCACAAACATCATTTTCTTAAACCACAATTATCTGCTTGGCTAAATACCACAGGAGGTCAGTGAGTTAGTGAGTGGATTTTGTCATCTTCCTCTGACAGAGCTGATCTATCTTTGAAGAAAGATTAATATAATTAAAATACATGGATTGTGATCTCACCTTTACAGTGATAGCCTTGCTTGATGACTCCCCACAGCTACAAAAGAGCATAATACGTTACACTGCAAATTGACTTGCCCCCCCCCCCCCCCACACACACAAAGGTACTCACAAATCCACCACAAGGGTAACAAAATGTTGGTCGTTTATATGTGGTTTCTTGAAAGTTATGTGCGTCACTAAAGTTGTAGCCCAACTTGGCACACACAGACATTCCCCTCATGAAGTAAGAGGTGATTTCTTCACGGCTGATTTGTCCCTCCCTGGGCAGAGACATTTCCAAAGGACAAAGCAACACAAAAGTCAGTGAATAAAAGTTTTCATTATCATGCTATCACTCACATTGTTTCATGTTTTCTTTGATTTGGAGTCAAGACACCTCGACATGCCTTTGTGAGCTTCCTCACCTGTCAGTTTCGTGAGTGCAGAAGGAGAAGGGGAAGTTGGCTGCTATTTTCTCAAAGTCTTCTAATGAAATGTACCCATCCTGGTTCTGGTCATAATTTTTCATTATGGACTGCAGGGGGCAACAGAGCAATCAGACATTGAGTTGCACTAGTCAGGAGCGGTTGGGCAGTTGTAGTTCAGCCCTGTCTTGTAATAAGGAAGTGAAAGACTTACATCCACCATCTGTTTGACATGTTTAGATATGGTGTCCGGATCAATCCTGGGGGTGACCCCCGAACCCCACTCTGCTACTACGGGTGATTTGACTGGAGCTACAGGCTGCAGAGCAACAGACACAATGATGAGACATGAAGGCCTACAAATGTGAGAAACAGGAAAAAAAGTGCACACCCACCACGTAACACATTTCCCTAACGCACGGTGCTTTGATGTGGCTAGTTTTGATGTATTTCTGCGCTGATACTTACCTTTGTTTTGAGAGAGAACATACATGTCCCCCTTCTTGTGTAAAGAGGTTATAACGTGTAAGGCTGACGGTGACAAATTGAGCTTCAAAGAGGAGTATGAAGCTGTACTGACCTGGATCTTGGGGTTCTTGGGTTCCTTGGTGTATGAGAGTTCATATATCTCATCCTCAGTGTAGTACAAATCTAAAGACAGCTGAAACATTAAAAAATGGTCATTCAGGAAGTTTTTTAAAAATCTGAATTCATTCATCTTGAAGTTTCTGCCTTTTACCGTGAGCAGATGGAGAAGGTCTTTGTTGGCTTCAAAAGGTGGTTTACAGCTGTGAATGGCCAGCAGGTCATTGATGTTGCTGTACAGGTGCTGCAGTTTGCTCAGGTTGACCTTGTCCTCTTCAATATAGTCTGGCAGGGCCTCATTGAGTGAGATCAGATCCTTTAGGTGGACACCCAGGATGGGCACTTTGAAGCCACCGCACTCGTTGTAAATACGGCGGTAATTGATGTAGTTGCTTCGCGAGGAGAGGAGCTCTGTCATCTCACTCAGAGCCTCAAAGAAGGAGAATAATGAGATAAATGAGCATGCTAGGTGTCTGTGGAATTAGTTATTGAAACTTAATGTGAGCGTAAAGAAAAAATACTGCATATACAGTATAATGTGTGTACAGTTGGATCAAATAAGGATAAGCTACTTTTCTGGTGTATGAATGGTTAGTAATACCGTCTACCACTATTTGCTGTTCAGTTTTAAACTCGAAGAACTAATGACATACTGACAAAATAAATCAGGAAAAATATGATGTATACTTAAGAATTTTACAATGGGCTGTTACACCCAAACTCACTTTCCCTTACATGTGTGTTGCTTTATACTGATTTCCAGAACTTCCACGTATAATTCCATGTTAGTTCAGTAGTTAAGTAGGTCAAAATCAATTTCATGCCAACAAATAACAGATTTTGATCTATTTTGACAGTGAATGCAGAGGTAACAAAAACACAATGACATCAATACATGTAAACCAGACAGCCCCCAATCAAGAAAAAGAATGACTCAGGAAGGGTTAGGAGCATCGCTGCAACTTTGTGGTGAGGTTGTCTGACTACAATATTCAAAATACCTTAGTGATGTCGGGAGGCAGCAGGTTGTAGGTGTCTTTAAGGCGGGATATTGAGCTGTGACACAAGCCTCCAGTTACTGCCATTAAAGTGTTAAAATTTTGCAGAGCTCGAAGTTTCTACAGAGCAGAGAGCATACCAGTTTTGGAATGTAAAGTCATTTTCACAAACAAGCAGTTGCTGACATCCAAACCAAAATCCCTCTTAGTTGTTTTTGTAATATCTGCCGTTTTACCTGAGCGACATGAATAAACTTTGTGAAGACTTGTGCTCTCTGCTGGGCTGTGTGCCTGCTGAGGATCATCAGCTGGACCCACTGGGAGACACCGTTACACATCATGACCGACCGCTCCAGAGCAGGGTTGTCCCTCACTGAGCCTCGTACCACATAGCTGCGATAGTCCAGGAACTGGCCAATCAGATCAGGTGGGAAAGGACTCATGTTCAATAGTTTTTTCTCAGACACCGAGTTGAAAACTGTCATCAAAGCTAAAACTCCCAGATTAACCATTTTTCCAACCAGATAATTGTTTTAGCCTCTGTTTATAGATCTGGGCCACAGGGATAGATCATCTTTTATGTACTAACTGCTTCACTACTGGCATAAAAAGTAGTTGTCAAGTATCTGGAGGGAACTTTTAAAGAAAGGAATTATGTAGCATCAATTACTTATAAGACATGCATTCCTCTGGAGAACCAAAATTTATAAGGGAAATGTGGTACAGATGCCTTGTAATCACTTTTCCACTAAGAAAGTATTCATTAGAATATACGGGTCATAAGAGTAAATTTACAACAAATAAAGTTAATAAAATTTTAACATGCCAACTCATCTTCTAAAGTAATGAGAGATAATGTCTCTATAAAAAACGGTAAAAAGATGCAGGGTAATCACGTACAAATTTACAAAAGCAAATGGTGAAAAGTTGTTGAATAGCGTTACCAACTTACTGAAACGCTGCAGAAATTCTTGAATTCCAGATAGCTAAGGTGTTCAGCCATCTCTTCTGGCTCCATGTGGTCAAAGATTAAAGACACCTTTCTCTTCTTCACTGAGGGTGAAGGTGCCTGGATTATGCTTCCATGAGGGATTCTAGGAAATGAAGTAAGAAGACATACAATTTAACTGAATGTATAAAGTTGTTTTCTATTTGTACACAAACAAGTCTGAGCTTTAAAGAAATTTAAAAAACTGCAATTCTCTCAGAGCAAGATATTAGTTCAAATAAAAATGTGGCTCACAAGCAGGAAGTGTCAATGAGTTGCGAGTGTGTCTCTGCTTCATTTGACCGCACCAGTGTCCACAAGTCCCCCATAGTCTGTTCAAGGAGGGGGTCAGCCTCAAATACTGCTGGGAACTGGCTGATCCACTGCCTTGCCACAACGCAGGACAGAAATATGTTTACTATCCACAAATGGAGAAGGATCAGCATTTACGTCATACAACATGCTCACATGCCCGGTGTCTTTACTCACCTGATAAGGTGGCAAATTTGTGTCCGCCTCAGTCCCCTCTTGTCTGATGGACAATCCTTATAAGTGGCACAAATAGTCAAGGATCCAAACATACCATGCAGATATGTCACAATATCACACTGGACAGCAGCGGGGATATGTATGCTTCAAATCTGCTTTGTAATGAAGGAGAGCAAAACAAAGCCATGCCTGTTTTGTGATCAGATTAAAGAACATGGACATGTGATTGGGAGCAGTGGAATAGTTGAGTTGTTGAGGATATAGGGTGAGAAGTTTCTGGGCAAACATCTGAGATGGTATAACCCAACTGTGCATCATCAGGGTCATGTGGACCAGCTGAGACCCTCTGGGGCTCGAAAGTTTCCCGTCTGAGTCTGTAAGCAGAACAAAGCAGCATGTTTTACACTCAAGACGGATTAAACTGAATGAAAACATGAAAACAGCAACAAATCTGTGGGTGGCATAACAAATTAGTGGTTAAGCAGTTCATCTTAGTTCAGTTCAGATATATTTGAGAAAGTTTATGAGCTTTATATTGGTTTCCACACTTTATTAGTTCATTCTGTCCGAAAGAGAAAGTTTGCAGAATTTAAAACGACTGCAGAGCAACCTCACTGTTTAACGATCCAACTGTGACCAATAAAGTTAAGCAATACCTGGACAAACGTATTGTAATTATTTTACATATTTCATGTATAAACACATTCTATAGAGGATAAAAAGTCAATACATTTCTCTGTTGTTTAAGCTTTTGATAAAATGTTATTCTATAAAATGTTAAACGATGGATTAAATGTGGTATATTTATGGGTATCGGTGCCCCCCACTTTTAACATATTGACTAATTTTTGCACCTAGCCAATTTCCACCATTGTGACAGATATCACACACACACGTGTGCCCGAAGCATTTAGTCTTTATCTACTGACGTATATGTATTTGTGCATGTGATATCCATGTAAGCAATCATCCCCTACTGACTATATCACAGTTCTTAGGCATTCATAGTTATTACTAGTCTAATGTCATCCTGTATGAGAGGCTGATATGTTATGGAATTACTTCAAAAACACAGACACCCACAGTTAACACCAGTAGTATCTCCTCTCCTGGTTATTCATTGTAGACATCTTGTTTTATTGTATAATTTACCATCAGATGTTTGCAGGACAAATTATTTTATAACCAAGATTAACTAGCACAAAAGAATTTGTCTAAACTATCACATTACTACCATGATTCTCAGCACTGGATATCTCAAATCCTCTATACAAAATGTGGGTTCTATATTCCAGAAGGGGCATAGGAAATGATTTTGTTATTTTGATGAATAGACAAACAAATAGAGTGAAGACAGGAGGAGCGGAGAGATATTTGTAGCTTAAAACTGCATGGGAATAGCTAGTTGGCCTTTGCAGCCTAACAGAAGAAAGCTTGATTGTATGAGACTCCCATTTGACTTTCCACCCCCCTTCCGCCCCTGTCAATTTCTCTCATTCTGAATCCCCCCTTCCTTTTCCCTCATCCCTCATTTATATAACCTGATTGTGATAAAGAGTAAAGACACATGACAAACTTTAAGAACATATGCAGACAAACAGAGACAGACACTGACCGAAGCAGTTCAGGCAGCGCTGTATGAGTTCATCAAGGCTGGCAGCACTGGCGCTGGGAGTGGGGCTCGGGTTCTGCAGGGCCCGGCTGATATCCTGAGCGCTGGGACATGTATTCCTCCTGCGTTGGACCAGTTTGGGTTTCCTGAATGAAGCATACACACGTAGAGAGAGTCAGGCTCAAACGGGGATTATAAGTAGCCTAGAAATACAGAGGCATGTGCTTGGAGAAATGAGGGTCAGCATCGGAACAAACACAACTCCCCACATCTGATAAGCTCTGCAACAAATCGACAACATATTTCAGATATTCACTGGAAGTATTTACGTACAGTGTTCCCTCTTTTTTTTTTTTTTTTAATTTAATGCTGTTTTAAATTGAAAAATGCAAAAGGAAAGGAGAAGGAAGACTAATCGATATCAAATGTGGTCAGCTACAAGAGTTTTCTGCCATTGAAGGTTAGGGACTACAGTACTTCTTTCTTGGAGTGATGTGATATTATTTTCCATTACAATACGTTTGAAAAGATAGGTCTTTCCCAGGAATACTTCTTATTCAGAGTAGAACATCAGTTCATAAGTGTCTGTATGTATTTTTTTAGCAATTACCAATAAGGGACTGTATTTGTACATTTTGTCTTAACACTCTGTCTTCTTTAGTGTTACAAAAGATAAAAAGTGTTTGATCCCCCCCCCCCACACACACACACACATGTAATGACACCAGCATTGCTTCAAAATGCTAGAATTACCCTATGTCCAAATCCATCCACGGAAACAGTGTGTGAGGTGTAAACAGTATGTACTACTTCAAGCTGTGGCAATCTCTACACTGCAGTTAGCATGAAGACATTACCAGGAAACTGAGAGTTCAGAGAAAAGGTGATAAGGGACGAATGCTCTACCAAGAAAAACATATTCTAAATAATCACCAACATTCTCTTTATGAGCTGCAATTTAATTCCACATGTTCTTATTTTACTGTAACATCTTACATGAATATTTATTTAATAATTCAAAGACAAAAAGTCCCACCTGAGCTGACTGTTAAATTGGTTTGATAGAAAGAAAGAAAGAAAGAAAGAAAGAAAGAAAAAGAAAGACAGACAGACAGACAGACAGACAGACAGACAGACAGACAGACAAACTGAATATGGAGATGTAATCATTCAACTGAAGTGTCTAAGGAATGGATTAATGAACTCAGGCAGCTTGATTGCGTTTGCGTTTTGGATTCCCTTATGTCAGTGTAAAAAAAACCCTCACAGTTGTGCATACATCCTGTATGTTTTACTTAGCTCTTATTACTATATTTGATGACTAGCTGTTGTTATATTAAATTTTTGTTGTAGTCTGTACAGAAATATCTCCATGTATTAAACATAGAAAACAAATAAATGGTTGCTAAACAGAATGCATTTATTCTGAAACATTTGACCGATTATTCTGACATCTTGTTTTTGCCTTTCTCTTATCTCAGTGCCCTTTACAACCTCTCATCTCTTGCTGATTCAGAGTAAATCCAGCTCTGACTATCAAAGCAGTTGTACTTCTGACGAGACACGCTCACTACTACAAACAGAAGCGTTGAGGGTAAATGTTACTGATGGTGTGAAGTTAGTCAGGGAATTTCCCTTTGATGGTTGAACAGGTAACAGCAGGCATTGATCTCTTTTCTGTGTAACAGTCTGACCCACTTCAGAGACAGAGAACTGCAGGTAAACGCAGTCACTGTACATACAAATACAAACAGATCTCCTCTCTCGACATTTGCATTCACCTTTCGCTGAGAGTTAGACATGCAAATTGGGTAAACATAATCTCCTTCCGTGTTCGATTGTGCGTGTATGTCGGAAGATCTTCCATCTCCCACTACTTCTTCACCCACGTCCTCCTCTTCCTTCATCCTTGCTCTATTCAAGCCATTCAGGAAACTGATGCTCCTTCTTTTATTTGGAAATCCACCCCCCCCCTCATTCCCTTTCCCATTCGTGTCAGGACTCCTGGCTGCAGATTCAGTCCCCCCCCCCCCCTCCCCTTTTCCTTCTCTTGCTCTCACACAGGCAGGGGATATGCAAATTCCTCCCTTTCTTTCCCTAATTGATAAATTGAAGCCAGGGCCCTTTGAAGGCCTTATTTGTGAGCTGTTCTTTCTCTCTCGCCTCTCACAACCTGTGTTCTTGTTCCCTGCACATCGAGAGGATGCCTCTCCTGCAATGAGCTATTCATTAATTTGCTCCAACAGTGAATTCAACATACCAGCCATTATGAACACCAGAAACACCGCAAATATTCATAGGCATCATTTTTGGTTGTTAAAGGGTAAAAACTTGAAACAAAACTTGAAACAAACAAACAAAACAAAAAAACTGCTTGCAAGAGCAGTCATGAAATCTGACAGACACTGTCAGTGGGGCAGGACACTTACAATTCTATCTGCTGCACAATATAATGCAGCAATATTATATTGTGGTTCTACCAAAATAATCAAAGGAATCATATTATTTAAAAAAATTTAAAAAATGTTCAGGTCTCCCAGACCCTACCAACTCCTGTAATGAGGAAAACAAACTAGACCTGTGTCGACTGTACAGCCCACAAACGGTGCTCAAACACTCTGATCAGAATCAGCTCCTTTCATGACGTAACGAAAGGAGCTTCCCCCTCTTCATGAGAGGGGTGTGTAACAGGCAAGGCAGCCGGACAGACGGAGTTCATCGGAATTTAAAGGTTCAGGCACAGAAACAGCCTGTTCTCAGTAGAACTAATGTATTGTATTGGGTTAGGGTTAGGGTTAGGGTTAGGGTTAGTGTTAGGGTTAGGGTTAGGGTTAGTGTTAGTGTTAGGGTTAGTGTTAGGGTTAGGGTTAGGGTTAGGGTTAGGGTTAGGGTTAGGGTTAGTGTTAGTGTTAGGGTTAGGGTTAGGGTAAGGGTTAGTGTTAGGGTTAGTGTTAGGGTTAGTGTTAGGGTTAGTGTTAGGGTTAGGGTTAGGGTTAGGGTTAGTGTTAGGGTTAGTGTTAGGATTAGCGTTAGGGTTAGGGTTAGGGTTAGGGTTAGGGTTAGTGTTAATGTTAGGGTTAGGGTTAGGGTTAGTGTTAGGGTTAGTGTTAGGGTTAGGGTTAGTGTTAGGGTTAGGGTTAGGGTTAGGGTTAGGGTTAGGGTTAGTGTTAGGGTTAGGGTTAGGGTTAGTGTTAGGGTTAGGGTTAGTGTTAGTGTTAGGGTTAGTGTTAGGGTTAGTGTTAGGGTTAGGGTTAGGGTTAGGGTTAGTGTTAGGGTTAGGGTTAGGGTTAGGGTTAGTGTTAGGGTTAGGGTTAGGGTTAGTGTTAGGGTTAGGGTTAGGGTTAGTGTTAGGGTTAGGGTTAGGGTTAGGGTTAGTGTTAGGGTTAGGGTTAGGGTTAGTGTTAGGGTTAGGGTTAGGGTTAGTGTTAGTGTTAGTGTTAGTGTTAGGGTTAGGGTTAGGGTTAACCCTAACCCTAACCCTAGGGTTAGGGTTAACCCTAACCCTAACCCTAAAAATACGATATCGGTATTTTTAGGGTTAACCCTAACCCTAACCCTAACCCTAACCCTAACCCTAACCCTAACACATTTCAAATACAGTGTAGTTGGGCATACGATGTGAGGGTCGTACTGCTCGCAGTACACAAAGGTGAGAGGGATATCGTCCGTGTGCGGATTGTAAAGCCCTTTGAGACATTTTCTGTGAATCTGGGCTATATAAGAATAAAGAAACTTGAAACTTGAAAGCTGTGTGAAATAGATTAAAGAGTGTAATATTGGACCTTTAATAAAATCTCTGTTCATGTTCACCTTTGTTAATCTTGGTAAGACCTGAGATTGGAGAAGTGACAGTTTTTTGTTTGTTTCTTTGTTTTCTGTTTAAAAAAAAAAAAATTTTTTAACAATGGATACATTCTCCTTTATACTTAATTCACTTTTTCCAGAACTGATTTGTCAGTCCTCTTACTGACATTAAGTCAATCTTCTTAAATAAAGCATGAAAATCTAAGGATGGATTTCACTGACCAAAGACTTTGTTGAAGTTGTTCAATACAACTTTTTGCACATCTGATAAAATTACTAAACGTAAAACTACATTTCAAAAATAAAAACAGTTATATAGTATTGAAAACCTCAACAATGCAAATATATCAGAATCTCCCCCACTACCCCAAGCACCTCTGTTAGTGGTAATAATGAGCAACTGCAAACAACAACATACTTCATCCATATCTCACAATCAAATATTCAACCATTACAAAATTTGCCTCCCTGCAGTAGTAACAAGCTCTGCTAGTCATTACACAACGACTACCGCATACAACAGGGAGAGTTTAAATGTATCACCGTTGTTATCAATCTGTGTTTACTTAATCTATGTATCAATATAAAAAAATTGTGCCAGGTTAGCTGTTTATCAGAAATGACTAGAAACGATGCCCCATGCTTCTGTGAACATCATCAGTGCCGTGGAGTAATTGCAACCAAAATGAGGTGATGGTAATTCAACATCATATCAAACTAAACATTAATTATATGTACACTTGACAATAACAGATGTAAACACAAGTGGTAGTCATCCGTGTTCCTTCAGCATTTTTATCATTCCTTGTGTCCTTTCTTGCAACACAGATGGTAGAGATCTTTACCTGAACAATTCTCGGGATAATGTGATAAAGAGGACCTGCCCTCTTTATTTACCTGCGAGAAGATTTAATTCTACAGCTGCTGACAGATCCGACACCATAATTCCACATTACAGGTCATCAATGAATCAAAATGTGTGCTCAGGGTTGTACGTTCTTTCTTTTATTACAACCAGATTTGCAATAAATTTATATTATGGAAGATTTTTAAACTTAAATTAGGTTTGTTAAACATTACGTGAACATCCACAGATGGTGATCAAGTTGGAGTGAGAAACCACTTCATCAACGGTGAAAGATGTGGTGAATGTATTTCATATGAAAGCAATGAAAGGTGATCTAATGTTCCAGCCACAGATATTACTAATGGACCCTCTGTCAGTCTACTTTACATCAGGTAGTTCAATCACAAATGAACACTCATCTGATAAGCTTAACATTCAGCACACATCTCTTTCATTCCAGGTAATCTGATAAGAGCTGCAGTAACGAATGAAATATGGTATGAATGAAAGAACAGGCAACTGAAATGTGCAGCTTTTCACCAGCACCTAATATTAAATGCAACAACTATCACTCCATTGTAATCTAAATTGAAATATGATGTACAGAATTACACAGATTAAAAAAAAGATTAAACAGGAAAGGTGAGCTGGCATTGCTACAAAGACAACTGTTGAATGTCAGTGCTTGTTTGTGTGTAGTAGACACAAATAACTTGAGATGTTGATATTTTTCAGTGATATGCGGGTCAAACACATCAGCTGTGACCATGTGTAGGTGTGATATGTGTGTGTCTGCAACCTTTACCGAGCCACTCACCGTCTCCACCACACTGACTACATGCAAATAAGGGACAGACAACTTAGACGCCAAGCGGAAAATGTGATGGCCTCATTTCTGTTTGACTTGTCAAGAGCCTTTGCACAAACCACACTGCATCTTAAAACATCAAGGTTCACACACAGCGACTTCACACAAAAAACTTGCTGCTGCTGACATAGGCAAAGTACACTTGCATAAGAAACTATGCTGCAAAATAAGACCAGCAGACCTAGTCTTCATGCAATCTCTTCTTTTTTACCTCTTGGTTTTGTTCATTGCAGACATCTTCTCTTCAGCAGCACTCCTCTTTTGGTGATCCAAAAAACATCTGAGCGTGTCCCTACAGCACCATGGTTGACCTGGCTCCTGCTACTCAGTGTCTTAATAAGTTCAGGACACTGCAAGCATTCACAGGATGGGAGCTGCTGGTGGTGATGATTGTTCACCAACCGGTCATGTAAAAGACTGAACTCCACCCTTGAAACTCTTTCAAACCGCTTGCTGTGTGTCAGTAAATATCCCTGTATTGCTGCTATTCAAAAATATTCATCAACCACCTGCAACACAGCAGAAAGACAAAGAGAAAACCCCCCCACAAATAAGCTTAAAAGTAGAATGCAAGAGCTCACAAAAGTCATGCACTTGTCCCTTCAACATAAACAATCGGCATCTTGAAGGGAGGAACTGGCTCTGACAGATAGGGGAACTCACATCAGTTTCTATGTGTGTTTGTGTGTGCGCACAAGGGGGAGGGGAGAGGATGGAAAGAAAGAAAGAAAGGAAGAGAGAGAGGGGAGAGAGAGAGAGAGAGGAGAGAGAGAGAGAGAGAGAGAGAGAGGAGAGAGAGAGAGAGAGAGAGGAGAGAGAGAGAGATGTACCAACACACTTGCAGTACCCACAAAGGAAACAGGAGAATTAGAGTGAAATAGTGATGAGCCATCGTCTGAGTGCCATCAGTGATTATTTTTCTGAACATCAACACACACTCACACACACACACACACACACACACACACACACACACACACACACACACACACACACACACACACACACACACACACACACACACACACACACACACAAAACACACATAAAATACACAAAATATTACTATATGATAATATCATTGATTTCTGACATGCTTGTTCCTTCTAGATTTCCTCATCCAGAGTCTCTGGCATCCCTCAGATCATGTCTATCTCCCTGTTTTCTTCCATTTCTTCTGTTTTTTTATTTTTTTAACTGACTCTGTCATTTCTCACGGTATCAAGTGATTACACAGGAAGGTAGTGTTTTTGCTTGTGAATGTGGCTGTGCAGCTGGACAGGGACACTCAAAGGCATCCTTGTTTATGGACACCAAGAGGAAGAGGGGACTAAACAGGGGACATTAATGTCCCCAAGTCTGCAGAGGTGGCTTCTCTGCTGCAGGAAGCTGATTGGCTGGCAGACAGTCGCTGATATGGCACACAGCAGGAATGCTGCATCGAGTCCAAAATCACTAAAAGGTATTTGGATTTGCATTAGACAGAGTATCAATGAAGGGCAACAGTTTGCATGGAAATATAACGGGAGAAAAAAAAATTGATTATCCTTCCTGGTGGTGTGGTAATCTTACTGTAGGCTTAAGCAATACTTCTTAAAAACAGGAAGCGTTGCAATGAATTCAGCTGGTCTGAAGACACGTAAAAAAAAGCACATAGAACATTTTTTAATAATTCAACACCAGTCACTGTATGGTAAATATAACAAATTATAAGTTGTTTTATGCGTGTTTTCTTTCACCACTGGCTTTTAAAAATTTGTTGTAAGGTAAATAAATAAATAAAAAACACAGTAAGGAGGTTGAGAGTAATGATAACTTAGTGGACGCGTAGTTTTGCTAAAGAAGACCTTTGTTGAGGTTCTAGTTTGATCAGACTATACAGTATCTTTTATTCTTCTTGTAAACTTTTTGCAGTAGCATCTCTAGAGTAAAGCAAACGTTACGTGTACAATCATTTGAAGCCATAACATAATTTCCCTTATTTTATTTGACTACATTTCTAGGAATCAAAACAATAAAGCATAACAGACAGTCAGCCATAACTCACCATTGCTCGTTTGGATACAGCAGTGACAGTTTTAAAGCATATTCAGGATTTTTTTTTGTGGACTCCATCGATAGAGTCCTGACACCGGAGTCAATTTGTTGGTGAACACCGCCACCTTCAGGCGGAGCAGCGCAACTGCATATTTAAAGACGCAGCTTTCATGAGTTGGCAGGAAACGGGCTACAGCAGGTCTCTCATAAGTCAGAACTCTCATTCCCAGAATTCATGTTAGTTTTCCTCCATTGGCGTAGAATCGAGTCTAGCGCTCCTGAACGTTTTACTCGCCGGTCGTAGTTTTTTTTGGCGGCCAGCAGCACTCTTAAACACCCAAGTGCGCCGCCAGCTGCTGTTGCAGTGGAAGGTGGCCGACAAGGCCAGCATGCTGAAGGACGTCAGATGGAGACCAAGGAGGTGAGGACCTGTGAATCTGTGCTGTGTGGACGCTCCAGATAGTGTGTGATGTGTTAGATGTGCAGTTTCTGTCTGGTGCATCTCTTGTCTGACTAACGTGCCAGTGACACAGGAGAGCATCAGGCTGATGCTGAACTGTTGATGCTTGCAGAACACAGCATTCCTGGCCCGTCATTTAGGCGTGTTTATGTTATACAAATGCTACTGTGGTGCATTGTAATTGCTTACTGTGTTTATATTACACTAAGGTGGGGATTCTCCATCTTTGGAGCCAACAGTGTGAAACTGGCAGTAATGAGATTGGAAAGGAAGATGCATATTCACATAAATTAATTTGTTTCCACTATGGTCTGCAATATAATTATAACTGTTATTCACTGTTATTCAAAGAATATTTGTTCATAAATTGATAACCCAAAAACGTAAGATATCAGTCACAGTTAGACAGACTGATTACTAATTAAATTTTTTGCAGGCAGTTTGCTTCTCATGTTTATTTTACAGTGGTATATAAAACGCCAAACCTGACATTTGAGAAGAGGAAACTAGTTTTTGTTGTTTTTGAATGATGATAGAGGCACATAATGCTGACATGTTTGCATCAGATCTGTTCCTGGTAACGTTTCAGTGCCCTGTTGACCATGATATGAAAAAACAATACATTCTTCAGTCAGTCAATTTTACCTGCTCAGCACTGAAACATTAGAAAAGTTGACATAATTCCCACCCAGTTTTTCATCCTGTTGTCCTCAGGCCTGTGAGTCTGTCCTTGTCCTTCTCCCAACTTTCTTGAAACATGTTTCTAATGTTATATTCAGCTCAAGCATACGTATATACTCTTTACTCTTTATTTTATATGTTTCAAGTTTCAAGTTTATTTTTATATAGCCCAGATTCACAAACAATGTCTCAAAGGGCTTTACAATCTGCACATGGACGATATCCCTCTGACCTTTGTGCACTGCAAGCAGTGCGACCCTCGCATCGGATAAGGAACAACTCCCCCCGAAACCCTTTTAACAGGGGAAAAAATGGATGGGAGAAACCTCAGGAAGACTGCAGAGGAGGGACCCCTCTTCCAGGAGTGGACAGATGAAGCAATAGATACCGCATGTACAGATTAACAACACAATAATTATAACAGTAACAATAACAGTAACAATAAATGTATAACAAAGGCACGCTGATCCATCCAGTAGAGCGAGTCACCACCAGCCGATGAAGCACACAGAGGTCACCGATTGCCGAGGATCCACCACTCTGAGGACAGACCAGACAGTGCCTAAGTCATTGAGCTCAAAAAAGTTATAGTCAAGGTTACTCTGGCAAAACCCCCAAACCACAGCAGAACCAAATGAGGCAGAACCAGCACGCCCCTATATGTACGAATATATCAAAGTTTTTGCAGTAAACTTTTTATTGCATTATTTCCAGTTTAGTCTATTGCTGTATTTCAAATCTTTAATGGAAATCATTTTCCAAATTAACTAGAACCAAAGCAGTCAGAGCCTGCAGCGTCCTGCGACTTATCCTGACCTATTTTCAGGTTAGGTCAGGGTACCCTGGAGGTAGCACCTGACTAGTGCATTGACTAGTGCATATGGAGAAGACCAGTGTGAGTAAGACCATAGATCAAAGCTAGTGCATAGGTAGATCAAAGCACTACCTTTGATCTATGGTCTTACTCACACTGGACTTCTCCCTCGTCTTTCTATCTTTATCTGGTTCCTAAAATAGATAGATAGATACTTTAATAATCCCGGAGGAAATGTGCAAAAGTTGAAAGTTGACCTTGACCTAGTTTTCTCAAGGTCAAGGTCATCATCTCATTTTCATCCCCTTTGCTGCATTATTTGTTTCATCTTTCTATTTGCAATAGTTGCGAAGATATTTGCTGGACATACGAATGGATGAACGGATGAACACACAAACGTTGATAATTACAATACATCACCGCTTTGAAGCGGAATGTAATCATTGATCTTCTCATTTTGGCTTTTCCCTTTAGGAGCTGCCACAACGAACCAGTTACTTCCATCTAACCCTGTCTTCTACATCCTCTTCTCTCATAGCAACTACCTTCATGTCTTCTTTCACTATATCCATAAACCTCCTCTTTATTTGATAATAAAGTAAAAAAATAAAATACTATGTATGACATCCTTTACCATTCCCTATTACATATCTTTTGCTTTCACATCCTAATGAAAATTTCCTTAAGATAATGCTTAAAGAAAATAATTGGCTCTTGTAGCTAGAGAAGATTTGAAATGGTGTTTTGCAGAACAGTGAAAGGTTCCTATAAAGACGGGAATATTACAACAGCAAGCTATCGGTACTTCATCCATAAGGAATGGACTACGATTCCTCTGGAATACTACTAGAGGCCGGTTTCCAGATCTGCATCATGTTTGCAGTATCTCGTCCTTATGAGTGTGAATCCTTTTGATTAAAAGTGACATTCTTATGTGATACTTGGAGGAAACTCTGGTGTCACTTGTTGAATCGATTTATTTAAACTGTTCCGGTTTGATTTGGTTTTTACAAACATTTGATCAGTTGTATATTTTGGGCTGAATAATGTTTCCTCCAGCTTTGAAATGATGTAACAACACACTCACCATCTGACTGTCAAGTGATACAGATGTCTAAATATTCCAAACACCATTGCTCATCTTCATAATTCGGGAGTTTGCGTAAGATTAATTCAATTTCAAGAGTCAGGTGTATGTGTACACATACACACAAGGTGTATGTGTAATGTAGCCACAAGAGGACACAAGCCAGTGTCTTATTGTGCCAGTCCCAAGCCCGGATAAATACAGAGGGTTGCGTCAGGAAGGGCATCTGGCGTAAAACTTTTGCCAAATCAAAGATGCTAATCAAACCTATGACTTCCATACCGGATCGGTCGAGGCCCGGGTTAACAACGACCGCCATCGGCGCTGTTGACCTACGGGGTGCCGGTGGAAATTGTACTACTGTTGGTCGAAGAAGGAGAGGAGGAAAGAGTGTTCGCACGAAGAGAGAGAAGGGGAACACCAAGAGTATAGGACTAAGAGTAGGGACGCTGAATGTTGGAACTATGACAGGAAAAGGTAGAGAGTTCGTTGACATGATGCAGAGAAGGAAGGTAGACATACTTTGTGTCCAGGAGACCAGGTGGAAAGGTAGCAAGGCTAGAAGTTTAGGAGCAGGGTTAAAGTTGTTCTATCATGGTGTAGATAGGAAAATAAATGGAGTAGGAGTTATCTTGAAGGAGGAGTTTGTTAGGAATGTCCTGGAGGTAAAAAAAAAAAAGTGTCAGATAGAGTGATGAGTCTGAAGCTAGAAATAGAAGGTGTGATGTTCAGTGTTGTTAGTGGGTATGCTCCACAGGTAGGATGTGAGCTGGAGGAGAAGGAGAAATTCTGGCTGGACTTTGATGAAGTGATGCAGAGCATACCTAGAAGTGAGAGAGTTGTCATTGGTGCAGACTTCAATGGACATGTTTGTGCAGGAAACAGAGGTGATGAGGATGTGATGGGCAGGTTTGGTATCCAGGAGAGGAACGCAGAAGGACAGATGGTAGTTGACTTTGCAAAAAGGATGGAAATGGCTGTAGTGAATACTTTCTTCCAGAAGAGGCAGGAACATAGGGTGACCTATAAGAGTGGAGGTAGGAGCACACAGGTAGACTACATCTTGTGTAGACGGTGTAACCTGAAGGAGATCAGTGACTGTAAAGTAGTGGTAGAAGAGAGTGTAGCCAAACAGCATAGGATGGTGGTGTGTAGGATGACTCTGGTGGTGAGGAAGATGAAGAGGGCAATGGCAGAGTAGAAGATGAAATGGTGGAAGCTGAAAAAGGACGAGTGTTGCATGACTTTTAGGAAGGAGTTAAGAAAGGCTCTGTGTGGCCAGGAGGTGCTTCCAGATGACTGGACAACTACAGCTAATGTGATCAGGGAGACAGGTAGGAGAGTACTTGGTGTGTCATCTGGAAGGAAAGTAGATAAGGAGACTTGGTGGTGGAATGAGGAGGTACAGGAGTGTATACAGAGAAAGAGGTTAGCTAAGAGGAAGTGGGACACTGAGAGGACTGAGGAGAATAGACAGGAGTACAGGGAGATGCAGCGTAAAGTGAAGGTAGAGGTAGCAAAGGCCAAACAAGAAGCTTATGATGACTTGTATGCTAGGTTGGACAGTAAGGAGGGAGAGACTGATCTATACTGGTTGGCAAGACAGAGAGATAGAGATGGGAAGGACATGCAGCAGGTTAGGGTGATTAAGGATAGGGATGGAAGTCTATTGACAAGTGCCAGTAGTGTGATGGGAAGATGGAAAGAGTACTTTGAAGAGTTGATGAACGTGGAAAATGAGAGAGAACAAACACTAGAAGAGGTGACTGTTGTGGACCAGGAAGTAGCAAAGATTAGTCAGGATGAAGTGAGGAGGGCACTGAAGAGGATGAAGAGTGGAAAGGCAGTTGGTCCTGATTATATACCTGTAGATGTTTGGAAGTGTCTAGGAGAGGTGGCAGTAGAGTTTCTGACTGGGTTGTTCAACAGGACTTAGATAATGAGAAGATGCCTGAGGAATGGAGGAGAAGTGTGCTGGTGCCCATTTTTAAGAACAAGGGAGATGTGCAGAGTTGTGGCAACTACAGAGGAATAAAGCTGATGAGCCATACAATGAAGTTATTGGAAAGAGTAGTGGAAGCTAGAATAAGGGCAGAAGTGAGCATTTGCGAGCAGCAGCATGGTTTCATGCCAAAAAAGAGTACTACAGATGCAGTATTTGCTTTGAGGATGTTGATAGAGAAGTACAGAGAAGGCCAGAGGGAGCTGCATTGTGTTTTTGTAGATCTGGAGAAAGCTTATGACAGGGTGCCCAGAGAGGAACTGTGGTATTGTATGAGGAAGTATGTTACAGCGGTGCAGGACATGTATGAGGACTGTAAGACAGTGGTGAGGTGTGCTGTAGGTGTGACAGAGGAGTTCAAGGTGGAGGTGGGACTACATCAGGGATCAGCTCTGAGCCCCTTCTTGTTCGCTATGGTGATGGACAGGCTGACAGATGAGGTTAGACAGGAATCTCCACAGACTATGATGTTTGCAGATGACATTGTGATCTGCAGTGAGAGCAGGGAACAGGTGGAGGAGAAGCTAGAGAGGTGGAGGTTTGTCCTGGAAAGGAGAGGAATGAAGGTTAGCCGCAGTAAGACAGAGTACATGTGTGTGAATGAGAGGGACCCAAGTGGAAGAGTGGGGTTACAGGGAGAAGAGATCAAGAAGGTGGAGGATTTTAAGTACTTAGGCTCAACAGTCCAGAGCAATGGAGAGTGTGGAAAAGAGGTGAAGAAGCGTGTACAGGCAGGATGGAACGGGTGGAGGAAAGTGTCAGGTGTGATGTGTGATAGAAGAGTTTCAGCTAAAATAAAAGGAAAGGTGTACAAAACTGTGGTGAGACCAGCGATGTTGTTTGGTCTAGAGACAGTGTCACTGAGGAAAAGACAGGAGACAGAGCTGGAGGTAGCAGAGATGAAGATGCTGAGGTTCTCTCTGGGAGTGACCAGGAAGGATAGGATCAGGAATGAGTACATCAGAGGGACAGCACATGTTAGAGGTTTTGGAGATAAAGTCAGAGAGGCCAGACTGAGATGGTTTGGACATGTCCAGAGGAGAGATAGTGAATATATTGGTAGAAGGATGCTGAGTTTTGAACTGCCAGGCAGGAGGCCTAGAGGAAGACCAAAGAGGAGGTTTATGGATGTAGTGAAAGAGGACATGAAGGTAGTTGGTGTGAGAGAAGAGGATTCAAAGGACAGGTTTAGATGGAGGCAAGTGATTCGCTGTGGCGACCCCTGAAGGGAAAAGCCGAAAGGAAAAGAAGAAGAAGTCAGGTGTATGTGTGTGAGCATATGATCTTACTCCACTCTCCCCAAAGGCTAGTCCTCACCCCTTTTCCTTTTATAGCCTCAGACATGTGGATGGAGGGGAGGGAGGTGTGTGCTGTGCGCTGGAGTGTGTGTGTGAAGGAGCAGCCCTCTTCTACAAACATGGCGGCACGTTGGGATGGGAGCACTGTAAATGTGTAAGGTGCTTACTCCTCCCTTATAGACTACCCCTCCCTCCCTCATCTGCAGTTGAGGGGGGGCACGCAAGGTTTGAGGGGAGAGGAGTTGCCTCCTGTCACTCTCTCTCACAACACAGTGAGAGCCACAAGACTCATGGTGTCCTCCAGCACACCTACACACATTAGCACTGAGAGAGAAAGAGACACACTGAGAGAGAGAGAGTGTGTGTGTGTGTGTATGTGTGTGTGTGTGTGAGGGGGGGGGTACAGCATCTAGAAAGTAGAGGGGGGGTTGTATAGCAGAGTGGACTAAAAAAAAGTCCAAATCTTACGAGAGAAAACAAAAGGATTTTCTTGTTTCTGTCAAGGAGCTGCGAATAACCCTTGGAGAAGGATGGCAGAAGGGGGAGAGGGAGAGGAGGAGATTCAGTTCCTGCGAACGGTGAGTCCTGCTTTCTTGCCTTTTTGGGAAGGCTAACCTACACTGCCTGCTAGCAAAGGAGATGAGGGGTTTTGAAAACTGAGATGAGTGAGAAAGAAAATGAGTTAATTTCTTTTAACAGATGAGAAGTAATTAATTTGTAACCTTGGTGTTTGAACTTCTGACCCGAAATGTGTCCGTGATGTTCCAGCATCAGTTTTCATTGCTCCTCAAGTGGTCCCACAGTTTCCTCTCTATTGGTGCTTTTACTTTTCTGGCACTGGATATTTAAATAATCTGTTCTTGCAGGTCTCCTATCCAAAGCCTGCTTCTGTATATAGTTGACTATTTTTGTAGTGTCCTGAATGTGCCATGACCTGCTTATTAGTTGCTCTCTTTAAACTTCGCAAATTATTTCCTTATTCTCTCCAGAGTGCCGAAATTTCAGATTTTAAACCTATATTTTGAGGTTATGTTTTGATGCCTTTAGAATACATTACTCATTTTTTTTGTCCAGAGTTTTTTTATTTAATATTACTTCCAGAATGTTCCGAGTTTAAGAATAGGTAACAGTGTATACGTGCATATGTTAGTGTGAGCATACATAGATAGACAGGGGCTGGTGCATCTGTTAGCATCATTATCTATTTATATCTGAGGAAAGTAGAGCCTGTCAGTGTAGGGTGAGGAGGCAGAGCAACAAGCTGCTCAGAGCCTGCAGGGGACAGCTGGCCAAAGGCTGCATGTCTTCCAAGGAGAAGCTAACATGCAGTCAAAGTGTGGAGATGTCCACTTCAAGTCTCTCACTCTGCGGTACGACCCTATAAATGACCTCAGCTGAGATGATGGAATATACTTGCAAAGTTACCAAAGGAGAGACAACTAGAGATCACACAGTGTCATTCAGATTAATTATATATACATACACATGCATGCACGTTAAGCAATATTTAAAAATATATCAATCCTTTTTGAAATTGATGCTCTGACCTCAGAATAAATCTATTTACTCTCAGATCATGATTGACAAATAAGTAAATCAAAACATGTACTACCGTTGTAACTAACCATTTAGTAATGATGTTATCTCATACATGCATTATGAGAAAAAGAAATCCTCTCAAACAGCAACTGATGCATCTGCCTGTATTTGAGAGTGCCTCAAAATACCCCTGATGAAATGTATTTCTATTAGTGGCTCAAGTAAACTTATTCGTGAAAAGGGTTTTATGTTCAATGTCGACAAGACCATGTCATAGATAAACACAGACAATGTTTCTGCTACGAAATTAGGATGGTAATGGTTTTTTTCTTCTCTTCAGGTATTGTCAGATAAATGGTGAGACATGTAGGCTAAAAACTTTGAATAGCTTCAGTGGGTTCAAAGGGCTCAAGCAGGACTAAAACACGCTTCAAAAGCATAAACAGTGCGTCTATGTGAATTATTAATGTCCGGTTTACTTCAACGGGCTTATCTCTAACACTGTCTGGGTCATGGGTTCAGTGGACCAGGGATATGGACTATAAATGTAAGTACTCATGATGCTGTAAGGATACATAGTTAAAAAGCTTTCAAAAAATTGTCTGTGTTATTAATCTTTTAATTAGATGCTAATGATAGGAGGCATTGGGTGAGTCAGCTGTTTCTCTTTCTCTCTTGTGTTATATTGGAGACGGGAGGTGTTGTGGAAGTGGAGCGGGACGGCAGAGGTGTTCTTGCCTCACATAAACCACCAACAAAGTTCATTCTCTGTGTCAGTGTGTGTGTTTCTTCTGGGTTTTTTTTTAACAGAAAGAAAAGAAAGGAAAAACAAATGAGATCTTTGGAATGCTGAATCCCGCTTTGTGTAAGATGGGAAACAACTGAAAGTATTTTGTCATCATCTTCATGTTTACATTGATAATTTCAACGTCACAGAGTTCATGCACAGATTACACAGCAGGGCTGCTCCGTTATGCTCTCTGTTTTATGTTCCTATCATAACGTAGCCCAGGCCTTTTGTTATTCTGCCTTCACGTAATTAGCAGGTGTCACTTATTCTCCTCCTTAAAAAGTCACACATTTGCTGTCAAGAGATTAACTTGGTTTGTAATTGCTAGCTGTCTTTTTTTTTTTTTGTGAACCCCCCCCCCCAATAACAGACGTCACAACAGAGTTGTTAATACTGGTGTTTGATAGCTGCAGGTAACACATACAAAAACAGCAATTGTGTTTAAGTCATAACTGAGATCCTTTTTGAGTTTCAATATTTTGGAATAAAGACTTCCCAGCAGAAGCTTGGACTCATTGTCAAACCTGTGTGTATTTACAGATTCATTTACAAAGCTCACAAATCCTAACAAACATTTTGAAGTTTTTTCCCCCCACACATTTACAAAGGTCAGTTTTTCAATATAATTAAAATTTGTGACAGACGGATTGAGTTACAGTTGCATAGCTCTCCATGTAAATTTGTAAAAGGTGTACATCTGGGGCCTGTTCCACAAGGATGCTGATACAGTTCGATTCCATTATCTGACTTAAATGGACCTAAGAAACCCAAAGGGGTTCCATTAAAGATAATAAAGTCATTTATAAGCCTGCATGTTTGTCAGATCAAAAGAGGGAATGAAGGGTTAGGGTTAGTTAATAGTTAGTTGATAATTTATGAAGCCATAGGTAATCCAGAGTCCATGCAAGAGTTTGTTTGTCTTCTGACAATTGAAGCTGTACCAGTGTTTCATTATGTCTTTGTGTGAATCATAGAGGCGAGCGAGTCTGAAGGGGTATTCAAACCCCCGTCTATAGCAGCAATTTCTTTTTATAGTAAGCACACTCACTCTGGAGTGAGAAACTAGAGGAGTCAGTATCCTACTTGCCAGAATCCTTTGGGAGACGTGGTGTGTGTGTGTGTTTGTGAAGATGTGTGTGTGTGGCTCGAGTTCTTGTGCATTGTTGTGACAGACGTTTCAATTCCACACTAACATTTACCACAACTGTTTGGGCATTTTAGCTTTAGTTTAATACAGATGTAGTATGGTTGTACTTTGACATACAGATGAATAATTCAGTGCTCATTGGGTGAACACAATCCTGACATGTCTATCTGGATTCAGTGTGTTTTTGCAGTTTGTACTGAGCCTTCTTTCGCTTCCATATCTGCCTTTGCATAGGCTTGTTAGCTCTTCCTGTTTCCAGCTGAATCCTTCTTTCCCTCACTACCCTCACCCTCTCTGTCACTGTTGGCCAATAGAATATCTAAGTAGTACCTCAGATGGCTCAGCAGTAAGTATGACTGCTCCCAATGCTTCCTCTTTTAATTTGGTTATTCTGTCAAAAGAAGGAGGTTAACAACTACTCATAAAAAATCATTAAAATATTACCAAATTAAATATAATTACTTTCTCTTAAATCTGTCTGTTTGGTGTATTTGTCTGTGTTTGCAGCTGTATTTTGAATTACATAAAGTTTAATATCGTATAATTAAACATAAATGTAGGTACATGTGTTTTCATTCATTTCTATGTGTTATCTTTTATTCTACATGTTTCAAAGTATTTTTATATGTTTTAATTTATATATTTCAGTTACTTTAATCAAACTTTTACATTTATATTTATTGTATTTGCAGCACGGTAGAGAATCCCGAAAAGAAAAATTATGTGTTTTCCATTCACTTTCAACAATTGATGTTTATAATGACAGTTAGCCTGCTCTGGAACAGGCTAGTATCACCGCATGAGTTTCCATAGTAACTAATCTTAAATTGTGTTGACTTCGGACTAACTGAAACAAGTCTGGCTCAGTTGATGAGGTTACGTCATGAGACAGGCCTGTCTTCTACGTTTGGGTGAGTCTCCTCTACTCTTGATGCGATGAGATGTCAGGTTTTTTTATGGACAGACCAGGAGTGAAGGATGAGCAACTAAAACATAGATCGCGCAACGTGTGTGCAACTCACAGCTACTGCTGTTAAATACTTTTTGGGTTAATGCCGTGACAGTTTTCATTCATGTTGTCTGGATAGTGATATAGTGAGAAAGGTCTCAGAGTACACCAGAATCCTAACTACTCATCAGATGCTTTGTTTAAGTTTTACTTCGAAGAATCAGGTTTGTATTCTTTTCAAAGATGATGCAGTCATGATATAAAACGCCAAGCCTCTTTTGTCATTTTGGGATTGCTATATTTTACCCTGAGATCAGGATGGGATGCCGACTTCCAGGTGACCATGAACGTGGAAACAGAACGATATGATATAGAGTATATTTCATTTAGTTGCACTGATATCTATTTGTATTTTCTCATTTTTCATCTGGACTGCCACTCTCCCTGCTCTTTTTCTGTTTTTTACGGACACACATCCTGACACATAATCAGTATTTACAGAAGTGAGCTACAATATAGCAGCAGCAGATATTGAATGGGGGGTGGGGGGGTGAAGGGGTGGGGAGGGTGTGACCAAGTGGGGCATAAAGAGTGCTGAGCCAGGAGATGAACACTTCTACAGTAGCTAACCCCCCCCCCCCACACACACACACACAAACACACAGAGCACCTGTTACTCTGCCTGCTTTCATCACAGTAGTTTACACAATAATCAGGTGGAACAGGTGGTCTGGTCTGCATTCTCCAGCACCAGTGTGTGTGTGTGTGTGTGTGTGTGTGTGTGTGTGTGTGTGTGTGTGTGTGTGTGTGTGTGTGTGTGTGTGATACTCATTGAAGGGTCCAACATGAATGTCCTGTCATGTTCATGATTTATATAAAGGTTAAGCAATATTAAAAAACAAATCAATCTCTCTTGAAATTGATGCTTTGACCTCAGATTAAATCCATTTATCGTCTAACAGCCTATCGTATCATGATTGATACATAGGGAAATCAAAACATGTACAACTGCTTTACCTAACCATTGAGTACTGTTTTTATCTCATACTTGCATACATACACATAATTTTAAATATACTGACAAATTATATGCTGAGATAGCAATGATTCCAGGGTGGCTTGTATAGTGAAATTAATAGAAATGAACAGCAACAAAAAGCCTGCATGTGATTTAAACACAATGTACTACATAGTGTAAAATATGCAAAGCCGTTGTATCACAATTTAAAGCCCTTAAGAAGCAATGAGAGAATTAAGTGTTTTGTGACTAAATAAATCCAGTAACCCTCTGCCTGCTTTACATTCTTGTTGTGAAACGTCTAGAATGTCACATCTACTCTAATATGTTTCTGTTTGTCGTGTCTCAGACAAAACCCAGTGCAGCACCTGCTAAAACAGTATGCCTTAATTAAATTCAAAATTTGTGAATTTGTAAAGTTTCACTGACATGCAGACTATCCTGTTAGTGACATGTGAATAAAAACCTATTCATGTTTTTATGTATCTATTGTTCTTATCAACTGATTTTAAGCAGTTCTTGGGAATGCCAACATTTAAACCCTAATTCTGTTACAGTTTTATTGATAAGCAATAAAGGTTTAGGATACATTTGGATGTGTAAGCACAAAAAACATCATGTAACTGTCTGAACTGAAATGTGTTCTGCTTTTTTTCGGTATTGATTGTTTTATTATCATCGGAAATAGAGGTTGTTAGTTAGCCTTTCTGTGCTCAATCCTGTCCTGTGAGAGTCATCTGTCTCCAAGAAAGACTTCTGAACTCCAAGAGGCTTCTAAGTATCTGCTTGTCAGCAGAAGGAGGGAATGTGATAGCGACAGGTGCAGCGACCTAAAATAGGAGAGGAGCGGAGGGGAATGACCCACAGCAGAGTGGTACAAGTAGCAGAGAAAGGGACAGAAAAGAGGAGAATGACAAAAGTAAGAATACAGAGAGATTATCTGGGCACGAAGAGTACATCAGGTAGAAACAGTATGAAATGAGAAAGAAGTAGCAATAATATTGTGGATAAACACTAAGATTTCTTTATTTGTAACGCTTCAATTTTTTCTTATTCAGTAGTTATTTAGTGGTTGAATTACTTCTGTAACTTAATACTGTACTTCATTCCAAATCTGAAGGACTCAGATACAACAGAAGACATACAGTATAGAGCAGAGACACATTTATACTCCGAGGACTGAAGGAGTTAGAAGTGTTTTTTAAAATAGCTGCAATTTTTTTATTAACTAATCTTTGTGGCTCTGTTCTAGTTTGTTTTCTTTTATGGTTTGGTGTCACAGACACTTTTTCTCCACTGGTGCAGATGAAAACCTGATACTGTAATGAATTACTAATATGGCAAATGGGCATACAAACACACATAGAGGTGACAATGATCTATAGGCCTGTTTTTAATATGTGTAGTCATGTTAAAATTAAACGTTTACATTTACTCTTGGTGGCTCTTCCCATCCACAGAGAGCACAGACTACTTAAGCTCATTCTATAGATGGTGTAGCTGGAAGCAGGACAATAAAAATGCTGTTATTTAAAAATTCGTTAGGTAAAATTAGTCCACTGTAATATTGAAGTGTTATTTTGTCATCTAATTTTAGAGCAACTGTACATGCATGATTCAGGAGGACGTGGCAGCTATGGGCCGTTCAGAATGCACCCAGTGATGAGATATCCTGCTTAGTTTTCCAAAGGAAACCCCATAACCATTTCCTCTACTGTCTTATTGAGCTGTTTCCCTCCTCCACCCACTTACAGTTCAGTGTTCTCATTCCCTTTGGTTTATTTTTTATTTTTTAATATCTGCAGAATATAATCAGTGGCTGGAGCTGGCCCGCATCAGCAGAAATCAGGACCATGAGGGAAAAATGCATTTGTTTTTCAATTTATGCGATTCGATAACTTGGTGCAGGTGTGTTGGTTTATAACTAATTTACTTTCAAAGTACTAAAAAGCATTTCTATTACATTATCTAAATTTTCAAAATGATTCAGCCAGGAATAAAAACTAAGAAACAAAGGAAAATATGAAACCTTTCAAAAGTAAGTACATTTATGTAGTATCACATAGGTTAATTAAGGCATCAGAACTTTTTTGGACACCATTTAAGCTGAATAAATGTAAGAACAGTATGGAAATCATCAAAAGTACATTTTTCTCAGATCAGGTCACCAATGACATTTCTTTTTCTAATTTCATATCTTTATTTTTATGTACTCCACCAGTGTAAGACTGTTGGAATAATAATAATAATAATAATAATAATAATAATAATAATAATAATAATAATAATAATAATAATAATAGAAAATCTTTATTGTCCCACAGTGGGGAAATTTGTAAAGTTAACTTAATTAAAATCTAACTGCTGAACTGAATATCTAAGTTAAGAAATGCATCCATAAATATATATAGATCACTGAGCATCAAAGAAATTAATTCTCTATGCATTTATCTGGAACTGACCATCTGACATTACCTTTAATTATAAGCTGATGCTGTTTATGAGACACGGCATGCTTCAATTTTTTTTTAACTTGTGGCAATCAATAAAAGTCTTTATGCTGTTCACAACTTAAAAAGTGTTGTATCAACATTCATACCATCAACTGAGACACTGTAAAAAGGTGGGCTACCATATAAGCTGATTTCATTTGTCAGATCCCCATTTCACATCTGCTTGTTGTTTGCTTCCTGTCTGGTCGGGGCGGCATGCCTTCATGTCTGGGGAACCCCGACTACCTCCTGTCTGCATTTGAACCCTTAGACATATAAAGGTGTCTCCTTTCAGGTGTTATCTGTGCCTCTCATTGTAAATCCCTGCTACATTACACACGTCTATTTGTGCACACTGGTGTGTTTATTTGTCTAACTGTCTGTGAGTTTACATCCAATTGACTGTGTGTCTCCCTCTGACCCTTAATGTCCACATAGCCCAGATGCTTCAGCTGCCAAGTGCAGCCTGTGTTTGGTTGTAGCCTTATATCCACTACATTAAGAGAACATCAAATGAATGTCATACACATGTCTTGTGTGTCCAGGTATAAAATCACGGGAGCACATGACAACGAGCACCTCCTGACTTTTACTCCACAACCTGTCTTGTCTCCATCAGATACGACCGTGTGAGCTTAACAAATAATCAGGAATTCTGACTGGATCAATATAAAAAACCAGGTCACATCCTACAAATCCTTAAAGCTGTCTCTATTAATATAATGATGAGTTAACACCAAGGGTTTCTCTGGCCTCCAAGTGAGATTATCACATGGTCAAAATGGGAATGACTTTCACAGCGAGACTTTGCAGGACAGCACCGTCATTGCTTAAGCATTTTAGTTTTTTGTTTTTGTTAGTCTGATAATCCAAACATTCAACTTATAATGATAATAATAATAATAATAATAATAATAATAATAATAATAATAATAATAATAGTAATAATAATTATAAAAATGAGAGTTATATGTTCTCTCTAACTTTGAGGCCAAAGCTCTGTACCTTTCCACTTACAGAACCTCTGAGCTCCTTTGTGTCATCTGCCTTTTTTATCTTGCCTAGAAGAAGAAGCTTCATTACAGAGATAGGGTGGTTCAGGCCGAGTA
The DNA here is from genome assembly GCF_040054535.1 of Antennarius striatus. Taxonomy (NCBI): domain Eukaryota; kingdom Metazoa; phylum Chordata; class Actinopteri; order Lophiiformes; family Antennariidae; genus Antennarius; species Antennarius striatus. The sequence continues at coordinate 13,493,977 of NC_090781.1, read as the reverse complement.
GATTTCCTGCGTGAGACTGTGGTTGCACAAATAGATTGAAACCATCAGCTACCACTGCTTTATAGTATTGGAGCATATATTACCTACAGTTGTCATCTGATCGCACAGCATAGCTCAGAGCAATGAGTCATTTGGTTCCTCCAGTCTGCTTTTAGACAGACACCAGCTCAGCCCTGTCTCCTAAATGGGGACTTCAGTCAAGCTGTGTGGTCCTCTCTTCTGAAATGGCCAGTTTAGTCGGGTCACGTTTTGTGAAATTTATGTGGACTTCAAATTTTTTACAGAGATTTTTCACAGTGGCTGTCATAGATATTCAGTCAGTTCATTGTTGAGTAATATATGTGTGGCACTGGTGTGACATTTGGCTTTGAAATTCTGCTCCATCATCCTCAACTCTGGTGCCTCGATGAGGACATCTCATCATAAATAAGATGCCCGATGGACTTTTGATTAACAGGCTGATAAAATGCCAAAACTGTTTTTAAGGCAGGCCAAGAATCCCCCTCGCACTTTGTGTTAAAAGGTGTTTTCTGTAAAGTGCAAATTTTCTGTCAAAGGAAATTCATTTTGAGGGCGGTACGATGGTCGCCTCACAACACGGCGGGTCCGGGTTCGAGTCCCGCTCTGTGCGGAGTTTGCATGCTCTCCCCGTGTCTGCATGGTTTCTCTCCGGGTTCTCCCGCTTCCTCCCACCTCCAAAAGCATGCGCTTCAGGTTGATTGGCCGGTCCTAAACTGCTGTAGGAGTGAGTGTGTGTGTGTGTGGTTGTCTGTTTGTTTTTGTGTGTGGCTCCGTGGCACACTGGCGTCGTGCCCGGAGTGTCCCCCACCTCACGCCCTATGCCAGCTGGGATAGGCTCCAGCTCCCCGTGACCTGCTACGGCGGATACAGCGGCAGAAAATGGATGGATGGAAACTCATTTCAGCTGCTTGTATCTGGGATCTTGTCCTTTTGGTCATGACCCAAAGCTCATGACGATAGGTGAGAGTAGGAACTTAGATTGACGGGTAAATCCAGAGCTTCGTCTTTCGACTCAGCTCCTTCTTCACCACGACAGAACTATACAGCGACCGCATCACTACAGCCGCTGTCTGTCTGTCAATCTCTCGTTCTGTCCTTTCCTCACTCACTTGAACTCCTCCACTTGGGGAGACACTCGCTACAGACCAGGAGAGGGCCGATCACCTTTTTCCGGTTGAGATCCGTGGCCTCTGATTTGGAGGTGCTGATCTTCATCCCATTCGCTTCGCACTCAGCTGCAAACCACCCCAGTGCACTCTTAAAGTCCAGGTTTGATGAGGCCAACAGGACAACATTAGCCGCAAAAAGCAGAGATGAAATCCTTTGGTCCCCAATCCCTCCAGCCCCTGGCAGTTCGAAATGGAGTGAATACAGTTTAAACCAACTAAATGCACCTCTGACATCATTCCCCCCAGTCTCCTCTCAGCAGTTTTTGGTGGGATTGCCCTTGCAGTTTAACAATTATTAATAGTTGCATGGTGACAATTTCTATCCTTGTATATTTTAAACATGCAGCTGTTCATTCTCTGAAGATAATGAAATATTTGATAATTTGAATCTTGAATACCCTTCAGATTTCAGACCAATCTCAATGCTGCCTTTTTTGTCTAATGTGATAAAAATAGTTACTCCCAACAGCTACCAACTCTTTCACATTTTAATGGCATTGAGGACATCAGTTTTAATTTTTAAATTGGGTCATTTCACTGAATCTGAATTTTTGAATAAGCCTTTACTCATTGATGATGATTCAGCTGTCTTTATTTTGCTTGTTGTGACTGCTGCATTTCACTATGTATATCAACCATCCATCCATCCATCCATCCATCCATCCATCCATCCATCCATCCATCCGTGTCACCACCACATCACAGGGCCACACATCAACCTCTCATACACACACTCACACACAAGGACAATTTGGAGTAATAATTTCTCCCAAGCTGCATGTTTTTAGAGGTGGGAGGAAGCCAGAGAACCTGGAAAGAACCCACGCAGACACGGGGACTATGTAAACCATCAAATTTTAATCTCCTATTTTTAGCAGATGCACTGTTATACTGCTCTAAATTCTATTAAGTCAACACTTACCTTCCTTTGACTGCTGTAATGGTGTGCCTCCTTATTGGGTCCAATTCTGTTCTGTCTGTACATGCTAAAATTGATTAGAATGTGTTCACTAACCTCTAAATAAAGTGTTTGGAGGATGTTAAAATGACTCACTGAAGATTTCCTAAACATAAAAAGAAATAAAACAGGAAGTTAAATAGTCATTGTCTGTCACTGAACTGCCACCAACAATTATTTTGATTGTCAACTAATCACTAGTCGACTAATCAGATCATACGTAAATCGAATGTAAAACATACACCTTATCGCACCTGCATTTCATGCAGAATCCAGCTGCTTGACTCCTGGCTGACACACATAGGTGAACATATCTCTTACATTGTTCAGTACATATCCATAGAATTAATTACAGTACCAATATTTATTGATTGTTTTTAAATGCTTGAATGGCTAGCACTACCTTTTTTCTATCAGACATTCTGCACCCAACGCCGCTGAGCAAGATGACAGCAGTGGTTCAGCAAATCTACAATTGGAGTTGCATTAATAAACCCAGCAGAATCTGCAGCACAAACAAAACGCAGGCATCCCAACATTGTTTTTTCACTGTTGTTCTGACCATAAGAGACTCTTTGCTGTCTGTACAGTTAAATGGTCCTCACAGGAGGTTAAGTATGAATCCATTATTTTCAATGGATTTTTGGTTTGGCAGTTTATACAACAATGGGATGGTATTTAAGTATATATACTGTATATATAGGTTTCTTACTTCAATTTCCACTTACATCCTTTAACATGTAAATAAACAGGCAAAATGTGACAAAAGGGTTCTATTTTTGGCTGAAACAATCATCATATAAATCTACCCCCTGTTGCAGCCCATAAACTTTGGAATGATTGTCCCCTCCAGGTCAGGTGTCCATGACATCTTGATTATAAAGATTTCTAACTGGTCTTTCATTCAAGGGTCAATGCTAAGTAACTATATTTATATAGATTTGTTTTTCAGCTTATATTTGCCTTGTTATGTGCAGTGGTTCACTCAAGGCTGTGTTGCATTGTAAAGTTGCTATACAAACAAACTGACTGGGATTGAACTGGCAGGTATAGTTATTTGATGGAGGTTTGAAGGAAAATCAGAACACTTATTTTTTTTAAACATTTTAACTTGTGGGAATCATAACTTTTAATTCAAAGCAATGTTTGTGTGATATGTGTACAATTTTACACTTGAGCTGTATATTAAGTGGCATTGCTCCTGTGTTCAATGGAAGAGGCAGGAAACAAGCAGGGAATGAGGACTGGACAGAGCAGACATTTCAAAGCGGGGGAGAGATAAATGACAGTACAGAGGATATGTTACGAGGTCACTGATGTGGATCACTCTCCATTTTCTTGTCATGTCCCACAGACATAGACATCCTAACTAATCACCAGGACAATACAATGAACCTGTCAACAGTAACAATACACAATAATTCAGAAGTTGTTAGGTGAGAGAGGAAAAGTCAAGAATCTGTCCCGAACTAGAAGTGTTGTGCTGTAATTAGTCAGGTTAAGTGTTAGCTCCACTTACATAATGACTGAGGAGAAAGAGCAGCTGAGAATGTGTGAGTGTCAGGTGTGGGTTTACAGTGGAGGGGGTGTTTATCGCTGTATTTACTCGCGTCTCTGGAGAGTTCCGCCAACAAATTACAGTCTGTTAGCAGTGTGTTTGTGGAAATGGGTTGTATGTATGCATGTATTGTACCAGTCCTCTCCATGAGGACATCACATTCTACAGTCTACTGCACATATGTCAAACTCACTTATTTTATTGAGGAAAAAAGTAATTGGAATCTTTTCAAACTGATCTTTTCAGGTCAAAATACAGTCTTTCGCTTCACAGTTCAACAAATGTAAAATCTGTTTGGTCTGCAATAGAGTTTGTGTCTTGAATTTAGCCCCCTTGTGTGACACCCCTTGTTCACTGTCAGAGTGTAGTGTAGTGTTTTACTCCTCAGCATTTATTATAAGAATGAATCATGAGGCATGTTTCTTCAAGCAAATGTCGATATTGTGCAGTTACTTATAAAAATAGCTAATGAAGCCAATTCTATTTAATTTACAATCAACCTTGTCGGACATAATATATATGGAAGACAACGATGACCAAATCCAGAGGAGGAAACAAGAATCAGTTGGGCTTGTTAAGGGCTTGTTAAAGATGTTTTACCTCTCATCCAAGAGGCTTCAGTTCTGACTTGTAGAGTGTCGGAGCAGAAAATAAAAAAGGAGTTTAAGTTAATAAGTCTCATAGCATAGCCAAGGAAAACATAAGATGTAACTGTGTGATTTAAATCCTATAAGAAGAATAGGAGTAGTAAAAGGCAATGAATGAATGGACGTGTCCCTAACTGTTTGACTGTGTTTTGGGCTCAGGATGACCAAGTCGTTCTGCAGTGCACTGCCTCCGTCCTGAAGGAACAGATTAAGCTATGTCTTTCCTGCGAGGGCTTTGGAAACCGTCTCTGCTTCCTGGAAACCACATCCAATGCTCAGGTACGTAGAAACTTTTCATCCCTTTGTTTGTGCTGTTTAAAACATTGCATTTATCAATTTTGTCTTTTATACATTTACAGAATGTGCCTCCAGATCTGGCCATATGTACCTTCATTCTAGAGCAGTCCCTGTCGGTTCGTGCTCTGCAGGAGATGTTGGCCAACACAGTAGAGATGACCGAGGTAGGACTCAAAGATAGCAATTAAAAAATAGTTGTAGCTGGTGGAAGTAAACCTTATATTATTAAAGACTTGTGAGTGATCATGTTGGTGTTTTAGAGGGATGTAGCTCTTGGGAAATGGAAATGAAATTGAAAAGTGAACATGCACCTTTGTCTCTAACAGAATACAGTGTATTTTTTCTTTTTGTAATGTTAAATTTATCGCTGTGATGGAATGAAACAACTTAAACTACGTATTCATTTTATTATATTTGATAATTTGATAATTTCCACTCGTACCAATTTCATAATATATCAAAATTAATGTGACAGTAATTTGCAGCATAATTAAAAGAGTGCTAGATGTTGTCTATTTCAGGATATGATATGCTGTTTGTTTTATTGGGGCCCTAAAGCTGTGCATATCATGGTTTTTTCATTTTGTATGTTTTTAAATTTTTAGACACATTTTCACATAGTTGATGTTCATGCCAGTTTGCTCAAATTCACCTGTGCTGGAGGTTATAGTTCATTAATAGGAGCGCCAAATTTAGTTTTTCCAGTAGTAGTGTCCCCCCAGACAAATTTTTTTTATTGTTTTTATTCCATCGTTGTTATAATAATGGACTTTTCATATTTTCTTCACAAGATATTTTTGGTTTGAATGTGGATTAAAATATCATCCTTTTTTTTTTGCTTGATTGCCTTTTACTTGCTGACAACTCCTCATCTTCCCTTTTTGTTCTCTGCCAAGCAGGCAGTCAATTTGGATAAATGGGTATGTCTCTTAAAATGTCTTATTACTGTGTGTCCCAGCACACCTGGCAACTGTCCGTGTTTTTGTCCTGTTGCCTACTGGATATTCTATTAAATATATTGTTTATATTCATTTACACATCTCAGTTTATGTCTGTTTAACCCTCACATTAAGATTCATTTTGAATTGCTGTATAGTTGTCTAGGAACAGTATTTTTAGCATTTTTAAAATTTTTAACAACTCAGTCATTTACCCCACAAAAGCAAGCAGGGGTGGAAGGTTATCAATCTACTGCAGCACTGCACCATTCATTTCATGCAGAAATATCTCCAGCCCATTGGTTTTTAGCTTGCTTGTTACTGTTCCTTTGGTTTCTGGTCTTTGTTAGCATTTAACTACATGGAACGTTGATATTGCTCAGGCTTTGTTTTTTACCTGTGGTTTTTTTCTTCTCCAGTGTCTACCTAGACACACACTATTTGATATCACATTCTGATGTATTCACAACCAAAAGGCTGTTCCCTTTGCTATGTGACACCCACAGTTTAATGCAAAAGGTTGATTGTCTGTCCTTAAGGGTTGTCAACAGTGACGTGTTTTAAATCACACACTGCCTGGAAAATCATTGCATCAATTTAAAGTGTTACCATTCAAATAAAATATATGAAATAATTAATATTAAAATTATCTGAACTTCATTTGTCCCTCTTACAATACTGAAAGATATAGTTCTTACATGTTCATATTACAGCCAAATATAATTAAACTTAATAACATTTAACCACAGATCACCTGAAAGTTTGTCACCATTGTGCAAATCTCACCAACATAGAAAAAATAAAGAAACCTCTTCTTCCTCTAGGAATGGAATTGTAATCAGTTTCAATGGAGTCATTTAACATTTAACGGATTAGAAAGCCTTTATTGTCACTATACATGGTATAATGAGATTCGGGATTGTTAGTTTGGTGTTCATAGAATTTAGAAGGGGTTGCTCATAGTGAAGACAATAGAATAATGTTCAACTGTTCCACACACCTTTCATGAGTAGGTAGGGAAAGTGGACCCCCTCCCCCCCTTTCATTCATACTCGTGAGAACCCTGATTGACGTAATGCATTCTCCAGCCTAGAACCCCCATCTTAACCACTGAATGCATAACCAGCTCTAAAAGTACACCTCATTATGTAGTTGTGATAACAGACGCGACCAGTTAACCAAATCAAGCAGAGCGATAATGTGGACCCCATCAAATGGTAAATTGTCACCACTTGACATTCTTGCCCCGACTCATCATAGAGGATTATGTGTGTTTAAACATACTGAAAGGCTTTACGTAATCTGTTCACTGTTGACTGGTCTAAATGGTTGCTTGTGCCAAATTATCTAGAACTGTTCCAGTAATTGTTTTTTCTTGTTGCATCCTTGTTGGATTTTGAGAAAAGGTAGGATGGATTCGTGTTATTTTCAAGAACAATTGTTCCCCATATTATTATTATTTTCTCTTCAATGATCAACACAACTGAACACATACTCAACTTTTTAAGTTGACACAACTTTTTAATACTCACTTCGCCCATCATATGTCACATTCAGATCACATTTCTGATCATTTCTAAAATAAAACACAAAAGAATAGAGTTTTGCTGGTTCCCAAAGGATAGCTGGTTATGTCCACTTTATGTGTACAAATGATATCCTATAATCCCATTTAAATTCCAGTATAATCAGTGTATTGACACACTGCAATGGTATATTCAACATTCAGATTTAAACAGAATTTTTTAATGCTATGTCATCAGTCAGTAAATGTCAGCTGAAGTCAGTTGTGATGCATTTACGGTGAATTTGAACAGTTTGATTAGTAATGTGTTCTTCTGCCTGAAATCTTCCTTTGTCTTCTTCCCTGTCCAGTCAGAGACCATCGGACATTTAAGCCTTGTTTGACGGGTCTAATAATTATTTCTACATCTTGTTCACCTCTAGTCGTCACAAGGTGGAGGTCATCGTACCTTACTGTATGGTCATGCCATCCTTCTGAGACACAACCACTCAGGCATGGTAAGATTTAATCCTAATCTTGTTTGCAGTTCAGTAGATGATATGTTTACAGATTGTTTACATATTCTGAAAAATACTTGCCTACAGTACCTGAGCTGTTTGACCACATCTCGTTCCCTCACGGACAAGCTGGCCTTTGATGTGGGCTTACAAGAGGATTCGACTGGTAAAACAAAACATGGGAAAGCTTTTTCAAGAATAGAATTCTCTAAACCTAAAAACTGCACCAATAAATCAAGAAATTCTTCTGTGTTTATGTGTTAATATCCAAATATATTGAGAATTAACCCACTTCATAGTGTGCATGTTACCTTGAACAACGGAAATTGAGTAGTAAATGTGTTACACTTTGTGCATGCAACATGTTATAGATTAATAATATGAATAATTAAATAGACAGCCCTTTTTACTGCACGCAGAGATGAGTAAAAGGCATAGACTCTGAAAAGTAATTATACATGGCTTGCTAAAAATACTAAAAGTAAACAGCAACACTATACCCTTAGTCTACTTTGTAGATATAATTCTTTCTTGGGTTTAGTACAGTTTTTTCAATTTGTTGAATTGTCCATCATGAGCTGTTAACTTTAATGGAGTCAGCAGTACATATCCTCTGTTGCAGCGCTTGATGTTGTAATTTGGCTGACAAATGTAAACCATGTAATAACGGTTAGTGTTGGGGGAGCTGCATGATGTCAGTGAACAGACAGGGTTTATGTTTTCTGTTCTTAAACACTTTAAGTAAATATATCAGACCATTTAGGAAGAGTTCTTTCTGCAGGTGAGGCCTGCTGGTGGACCATTCACCCTGCCTCCAAGCAGAGATCAGAAGGTGAAAAGGTCAGGGTGGGTGACGACCTCATCCTGGTCAGTGTGTCTTCTGAGAGATACCTGGTGAGACTCCGTGTGGCTGCGACATAATGTAGGACTTACACACGATGCGTTGCTATTAAATTGATTTCCATCCTCCTCTTGTTTTGTGTGTACAGCACCTGTCTTATGCCAGTGGAGATCTGATGGTGGATGCCTCCTTCATGCAGACACTGTGGAACATGAACCCAATTAGTTCAGGATGTGAACTAGCTGAGGGTATGTACCTGTTGCACACACTGTGCTCTACTGTCACCAATGCCCTGCAGCGCATGCACACACTATACATATTTATTATGGTGTGTATGTCCTCAGGGTTTCTGACGGGAGGTCATGTTCTCAGGCTGTTCCATGGCCACATGGACGAGTGTCTCGCTATCGCTACACCAGAGGAAGGAGAAGAAAAGCGCAGGTAGGGGAAAGCAGACGGGGTTTGAGTGTCAAAATGTCCAGGTGTTCATCTAATGCATTATGAGTATACAGTATGCACCTCAGCCGTGACCCTGTTACAGGATGGCTCACTATGAAGGTGGCGCTGTGTGCAGTCAGGCTCGATCCCTGTGGAGGTTGGAGCCTCTCAGAATCAGGTGATTCTCCTCAAGACATCTACCAGATAGCAGATAAAGCAGACATTCGTGTTGATATGCTTAGATAGGGGGCTGTTTAACTGTTAGCATACCTGAGATTTAACTTTTTTACAAGGTTTATTTAAAAATGTTTTGTAAACATTTATATTTCTATGGTTAGCACTTAGTTAGCTTTTGAAAAAAAGTTTTAAACTTGTGTTTACAAGGTGAGGAGGATCTCATGCAGCAAATGTCAGCCCACCTATTCTCACGCTTTCACAAAACTAATGAAATAATTGTTTTTCTGATGTTTTGATTTTAGCTGGAGCGGTAGCCACATGAAGTGGGGACAGTCTTTCCGTATTCGCCACATCACCACAGGCCGGTACCTGTGTCTGGATGACGAGAAGGGTCTGTTGGTGGTGGACCCAGAAAGGGCCAACACCAAACAATCTGCTTTCTGCTTTCGTATTTCAAAGGTCAGAATTAGCATTTGGATTTCTGGTATTACCTCTGCTAAGCTGATTATGTTTTCATCTATATCTGTTAGTTAGTTATTTGGATTATCAGCAAAATTCTGAACAAGTGTTTAAACCAGCTATAGTATATGTTACATTATCTCTGTGTCGTTGAGCGCTCTGTAATAAATAATACTCTTTTTTTCCTTTTGCTTCCCCTGAGCAGGAGAAGGTGGATGTGGCTCAGAAGCGTGATGTCGAGGGTATGGGCTTTCCAGAGATCAAGTATGGAGAGTCCATGTGCTTCGTCCAGCATGTTTCCTCAGGCCTGTGGCTCACTTATGCCGCTCTGGATGCCAAAGCTGCCCGTTTGGGAATGATGAAGAGAAAGGTACCTTGTGCACGTAATAAAGAAGAACAGACTTAATATTACAGGAAAATATGTATTTGTACAGATGATTTTTTACACCAGTATTACACACATGCACATTCGTTTTTTAATCAGAAATATAAATAAATAAATAAAAATGGAAAAAGGCAAAAATATTACTACTAGAGATGCCACATTATTACCGAATGTGTGCATGGAAGATTTAATTATTTTTGATTGCTTTGCTGAAGTTCTGTGTAATATTTGTTAATGATTATGAGAAGTCATATGGAATAAAAAACACAATGTATAACACTAACATTATGAGCTGGGTGTAGTTCCTCATGCTATGCGCTATGGTACAGTGGTTTCCTGATGTCTTAAGGACAATATAAACACTCTTGTTCTATAACAAAGCCACCAGCTTTGGAGAGAGAATGAGGAGATATCGTCTGTAATACAGTATAATATTGTCGCCCATGTTCCCAGGTTATTCTACACCAAGAGGGTCATATGGATGATGCACTAACCGTGTCCCGCTCCCAAACTGAGGAGTCTCAGGCTGCTCGAATGATTTTTAGCACTGTTGGCCTCTTCAGACAATTCATCAAGTAAATAAACGTTGACAGCTGTTCATAAGTAACAGTTGCATTTTTAAGATATGTTCTTCCAAGATGTTCCTGTTTAAACTTGTTTCAGGGGCTTGGACTCTCTGAATGGGAAGAGCAAGTCACCAGGAGTTGTTTCTCTTCCTCTGGAGGGAGTCATCCTCTCTCTTCAGGATCTCATCTTCTACTTCCGTCCTCCCGAGGATGAACTGGAGCACGAGGAGAAGCAGACCAAGCTTCGTTCCCTCCGCAATCGGCAAAACCTGTTTCAAGAGGAGGTAATCTAAATACTGCCTGCTTTGCTGCACACATCATCATATATTCTCTCTCTCTATATATATATATATTCTATATATATTTATTAAGTTTTTTTCCACTGTATAAAAGATTAATTTGTTGAACAAAGTGAAACCATTGAGGACTTTTATATCCACAGACAGGTTTGTTTACTAATTTCCTTGCTAAATTTCATTTATTGCCTGAATCTTTTCCATAGCCGCCACCACAGATATGCTAATCAATAAATCTTAATCCATGAGCCACGCATGCATAGTCAAGGACTTATATCTACTGTATATATGAGTTATATGAGATGGTGTGCATTTCTTGCCTCATCTTTACATTCCACTTAAGAGAAACCTCTTTTCTGTCATAACCAGTGATACAGTATGTGCATTACCGTTTGAGGTACCTTGCGGTTAATTTTTTCAGGGAATGATCACCATTGTGCTGGAGTGCATCGACCGTCTGAACGTGTACAACACTGCTGCACACTTTTCTGAATTTGCCGGGGAGGAAGCTGCAGAGTCCTGGAAGGAGATCGTCAACCTTCTTTATGAGCTGCTGGGTATAGCAATCATTAAAACCACTAAAAACACACAGTTCACATTAAATGCTGTCTGCAATGAATAACTTAGCTGTATGTCTATGTCTGAACAGCCTCACTAATCAGGGGGAACCGTTCAAATTGTGCTTTGTTCTGTGACAACCTTGACTGGTTGGTCAGTAAGCTGGACCGTCTGGAGGCCTCTTCAGGTATCAGTTATGCCTAATTTACTCATTTATAATTTGCAAATTAGAGATGATCTTTGGAATTGGGTTCTTAAAAATTTCAATATGAATTTCTAAGTGTAAAAAGCATTTTATTGTTATCACGGCGAGGATAATTGATTTAATATTTTCATTTACAAGCTTTGCTGCCTCTTATATACAAAGCCTCTACATCAAATACCTCAGAATTTATTCCAATCTTCCTTGCAGGTATTCTTGAGGTGCTGTACTGTGTGCTAATTGAAAGCCCTGAGGTTCTAAACATCATCCAGGAGAACCACATTAAATCCATCATCTCTCTCCTGGACAAGCATGGAAGGAACCATAAGGTGAATAAATGCTAAGGTTTCGTTGCTGGCACTTTAAAAAATTATGATGATTATGAATGTTTTAGCATCCCAAAATCATGCTAGTCTCAAGTCAGTAGATGAATGTGTGAATTTTCTGCTGGGCTCTGTCACATGTAAACATGAAGGTGACAGTAACGTCTGTCTCCAGGTCCTGGATGTCTTGCGCTCTCTTTGTGTGTGTAACGGTGTGGCTGTGAGGTCCAACCAGAACCTCATCACTGAAAACCTGCTTCCGGGTCGTGATCTGTTATTGCAGACCAACATTGTAAACTATGTCACCAGGTACTTGAATTGTTGTTAAACTGTTGTTTTAACATAAAAGGTTAGGTTCATTATTTTCTGCTTGCCGTGTGGAAAATCTGTAACATTTGTAAGTCATGAACTACTGTGTGAAATGTTTATTTGGATTAATTTTTTTCTTTTGTGTTTAGTGTAAGACCCAACATCTTCTTGGGTACCTGTGAGGGGTCCACACAGTTTAAAAAGTGGTACTATGAGATGATGGTGGACTATGTAGAACCCTTTGTGACGGCACAAGCTACTCACCTGCGTGTGGGATGGGCTATGACAGAGGGCTACAGCCCCTACCCTGGAGGAGGAGAAGGCTGGGGAGGTAACGGTGTGGGAGACGACCTCTACTCCTACGGCTTTGATGGCCTGCATCTCTGGTCAGGTAGGATGAGTCTTCTCTTATGATATTTTTCACGAGGCTGTCTGTCCTAAATGTCCTCCTTACTCTTCGCTTCAGGTACCGTACCCCGCCAGGTGGCTTCGCCCAGTGCACACACCCTGGCTGCAGATGATGTCATCAGTTGCTGTCTGGATCTGAGCGTGCCCAGTATCTCTTTCCGTATTAATGGCCACCCAGTTCAGGGCATGTTTGAAAACTTCAATGTAGACGGCCTCTTCTTCCCTGTCATCAGCTTTTCTGCTGGAGTCAAGTAAGTTAAAAATTATTCAGTATTCTTTTTTCTCCTGATTTTGTCATGTCAACATCTTAAATGCTACTTTTTGTATTGCACCAGTAATTTAACATAATAAATGGAGTGCATTTATGTAGAAGCTGCTATAAAATCATGCAATTAGATATCAGCTTGCAGCCTTTAAATATAAAGAAAATTAAACAATAACACTATGAATAATAGAAATGACTGAGTTTTGAGCTTCCCCACGTTTTACTTTCAATTGTTTCAGCTATGATTTTATTTCACAATTTAAATTCCAAGAATTTTCAAATAATCCCAGTTAATTGTTTTCCATTTAATTCCTCTAAAATCCTGAGTATCTCATCCCTGAAAGAGTTTTTACAGTTCTCCTGTCTAATGGTAGCTCTCACTGCCGAGAGAGAGCTAATGAAGGAGGGAAAAATAAGCTCAAATAAAAAAAGACTCAGAAAAGAATAAATATAATATTTATTATCAATCTGGTAAAGAACAAGGACGGTTTGCCAACAGACATACAATATCCACAGACAAAGATCACTCTCGCAAAAAGATTAACGCTTGGATTCACTTGGTCTTTTGTCACCTTAGGGCTCGGTTCCTCCTTGGTGGTCGTCATGGAGACTTCAAATTCATGCCCCCACCTGGCTATGCGCCATGCTATGAGGCTCTCCTGCCCAGAGACAGGATGCGTATTGAACCCATCAAGGAGTACAAGCATGATTTCAGTGGCGTTCGTAACCTGCTGGGTCCCACCCTGTCCCTAACCCACAACTCATTCACCCCCTGCCCTGTGGACACTGTTCAAGTAAAGACCCTGGAGCTAAAATAAGACATTGCATTGGGTATGGGTCTTTTTACTGAATTTTTTTTGCCGTGCAGATTGTGTTGCCACCCCATTTGGAACGTATCCGAGAGAAGCTGGCAGAGAATATTCACGAGCTTTGGGCTATCACCCGTATTGAGCAGGGCTGGACCTATGGGACTGTGAGTGTGGAGGCAATACATAAGCAGTACAGGAAATGTAATTGTACTACCTCAGATTTAGACAGTTTGAACTACTGTATGCATATAAAATGTTATCTGTAATATCTCCAAAAACTGTCCGAAACTGGAGAACAGATTCTTACTTTAAATTCACCTAAACATGCTCCCTTATTTAGATTTAATTAGATGTTGATGAGACAAGTGGACATATAGTGAGTAATCTACCTGTTGGAGACAGAATATATTTAGGAAAGTAAATGAGTTGCTGAGAAACCTGATGTGTTTCACAGTTCAGGGATGACAACAAGAAACTCCACCCTTGTCTGGTGGACTTCCAGAGTCTCCCTGAACCAGAGAGGAACTACAACCTACAGATGTCTGGCGAGACTCTCAAGTGAGTTTGGAAATGAGCTTCTGTAGAGATTTTCATTGAAGAGATGTGCAGAAGAAGAAGTTTCTCTCTGGATACTGTCATTAATGCCTTATCATTATCTTACAGGACTCTCCTAGCACTGGGTTGCCATGTTGGTATGGGTGATGAGAAAGCAGAAGAAAATCTGAAGAAGATCAAGCTGCCAAAGACGTATGACATCACAAATGTTTCTGCCTGTGTAGACAGAAGTTCCACAACGTACATTACGTATATATGACTATGTAATTATCTGTCCTCTAGCTATGTGATGAGCAATGGATACAAGCCTGCCCCCCTTGACCTCAGCCATGTCAAACTGACACCGAACCAAAACCAGCTTGTAGAAAAACTGGCAGAAAATGGTCATAATGTTTGGGCAAGGGACCGGGTGCGGCAAGGATGGACCTACAGCATTGTGCAGGTGATCATTTACAATCTTTTCTTGACCAAATAAACAAATAATAAAATATATATTAAAAAAAATATCATTAAAGTAGTTTTAAGTCTAGAAAATTGTGACAATGACAATTTAATTTCTGTTGACCGAATTATCACTCTACATACTATGTTAGCGCAAGTCATCTGTTACTATTTCAAAGTATAAACAATTTTTAAATAATAAATAATTTAATAAATTTTATATATATATATATATATATATATATATATATATATATATATATATATATATATATATATATATATATATATATATATATATATATATATATATATAATATGCATTTTCAGTTCTGTTGTATTATGTTATGCTCCTAGGACATCTTAAATAAGCGGAACCCTCGTCTGGTACCTTACAACCTGCTGGACGAGAGAACTAAGAAAACAAACCGAGACAGCGTGAACAACGCTGTCCGTACTCTCATTGGCTACGGCTACAACATAGAGCCTCCAGATCAGGAGAGCTGTAAGTCAACTCACATGACGATAACATGTTAGGATGCAGAAGATGATGCCAATTCTAAAGCATTTAATATCACTCAGAACTTCTTAAGTGTCTCAGTCCGCTTATCTTGTCCACCGTCTTTCCCTGCAGCTGGCCATGGCCTTGAGAACACCCGAGGGGACAAAGTACGAATCTTCAGGGCAGAGAAGTCGTATGCTATCACCCAAGGGAAGTGGTACTTTGAGTTTGAGGCAGTGACCACAGGGGAAATGAGAGTGGGCTGGGCACGTCCCAGTGTCCGCTCTGACACTGAACTGGGAGCAGATGAACTGGCCTACGTTTTCAATGGCAACAAGGTCAGTCTTCATCTATTAAAGCAGTGTGGTCAGTTTTGTTTTTATTTTGTTAAATTTTTGTGTTTTCTTTTCCACTGTGAAAATAGATTTGAAGCTGTGTAAAGTCATGTAGAAAACGTTTCTACCATTTTCCACATCAACTTGAATGTAAAAAAAAATCAAGTTTAGTGAATCTACTCAATATTGTGTCTTTTTTTTTTTTAGATAGGTAGGAAAAAGTCAAGTCAGCTATCGAGTCTTGTCTGAGTTTACAATGTGTATGAATCCTAGACAAATCCAAGTAGCCATAAAATACTAATGGACTGCTCTGAAGCCTGGGATTGATGTGTTTGTTGTAATTATTTGGATTTTAAATTGTATTTTGAAAATAATTTCTTATTTAACCCCCTCCAGGCACAGAGATGGCATATTGGGAATGAACCTTTTGGTCGACAGTGGCAGTCCGGTGATGTAGTTGGTTGTATGATTGATCTGACTGAGATGAATATCATGTTTACGCTCAACGGAGAAATGTTGATCAGTGACTCAGGCTCAGAGACGGCTTTCAAAGACATTGAAATTGGGGAAGGTAAGAATTAATATGAATTTGACTGTATTTGAGGACCAACAGTTTATATGATAAAGGGGAAGTAATGCTTGATGAATTTACCAACTTCTGTGTTGTTACTCCTCAGGTTTTATCCCTGTGTGTGCCTTGGGCCTGTCTCAAGTTGGAAGAATTAATCTTGGTCAAAATGTCAGTAGCCTGCGATATTTTGCCATTTGTGGCCTGCAGGAAGGATTTGAACCTTTTGCCATCAATATGAAGCGAGACATTACCATGTGGTTCAGTAAAAGTTTACCGCAGTTTGTTCCTGCGCCCTCAGATCACAGTCATTTCGAGGTAATGAAGTGGTGACTCTTGATGTGCTGCAGGTTGAAATTAAAAATGTGATAATTTATTTATCTAATAACATGTTGTCTCCCAGGTCTCCCGTGTGGATGGGACTGTGGATAGTGCCCCCTGTCTGAAACTGACCCATAAAACCTTCGGTTCACAAAACGCCAATACAGATATGTTGTTTCTCAGGCTGAGCATGCCTGTCCAGTTCCATGAGACCTTTAAGATCCCAGCAGGCACCACCCCTCTTACGCGTACCCTAACCATACCTGAGGAGGAGGTGGTAGTGATAGAGCCTGACTCAGAGTTTGAAGTTCTGAAAAAATCTGCCAGCCGCAAGGAGCAAGATGAGGAGAAGAAGGAGCCGTCTGTACCGAAGGAGATCTCTGTGGAGAATGAGAAAGACACAGTATCAGAAAAGGGAAAGAAAAGAGGGTAAGTGTAGATGAGCAGCAGTAGTACTGATTATTACAGTATATAATAAAGTTGTCTATCCTCTCATTTAATCAGAGAAAAGCGGATTTGATATCAAACCCTAAATTGACCTTAACGGAATCACGTGGGGTCGTTTAACAGTAAACCAACTCGTCTAGTCCAACACTAACATTTCCATCTCCACTTCATGACCACCTGCATTTTTTGTCCACATTAGATTCTTCTCCAAGGCCAAGAAGGCCGCCATGACACCCCTGGCTCCTGCTCCTGCCCCTCCAACGGTGCCTCGATTGGTGGAAGATGTGGTCCCAGATGACAGAGATGACCCTGACATCATCCTGAATACCACCACTGTGAGCTAAACATCCTCTGTCCTTGTCTGTTGGGAGTTTACTGTACATAAGATCTATCATTCCACTTAAGTTTCACTAAATAATGGCTATTCATTAAACATGGCTGGTCCTAGATGTCTCAGATGTTTTCACGCAGCACTTATATTTTTTTCTATCTTATTTTTTCAGTATTACTATTCTGTGAGGATCTTTGCTGGGCAGGAGCCTTCTGGAGTGTGGATGGGATGGGTCACTCCTGACTACCACCAGTATGATCCAAACTTTGATCTCTCCAAAGTCCGCAGTGTCACTGTCACTGTGGGAGATGACAAGGGCAACATACATGACAGGTTTGTGTTTCACACATTTAATGATAATTTATTTACATGAACAGTGCTGACTCTTCTCAAACTGTAAGAAATGTGTTTAAGACTGATTCAGT
Source organism: Antennarius striatus (assembly GCF_040054535.1). Lineage (NCBI taxonomy): Eukaryota > Metazoa > Chordata > Actinopteri > Lophiiformes > Antennariidae > Antennarius > Antennarius striatus. The sequence goes on along the minus strand of NC_090781.1, from coordinate 13,476,406 downwards.
GGAATGGATAAAGATAAAGATTTTTTGTTTATTTGGTAATTTACAAGTAATTAACACAAACAAAAACCTTGTACAATCAAAATGCATCTGGGGTCTCAGTGTTGGAGAGGAAATATGAAATTTAATACCTTTGACTCACTTGAACTTTGTTTCACAATTACAACTGGATTATAAATGACTAAAGATTAAAAACCAACCCTGTGTCATGACCTTGTACTCTATTTTATTCTCTTGCTGTCCTCCGTCTTTCCTGTGTCTCTTCAGCAGTCTGTTGATAATAAAATTTATAATCCTGCTGTATATTTGCTGTTTGTCTTCAGTATGAAGCACAGTAACTGTTACATGGTGTGGGGAGGGGACCTGGTCAGCAATCAGCAGACGCGCTTCAGCCAGGAGGACATGGTCGTTGGCTGCTTGGTTGACTTGGCAACGGGTCTCATGACCTTTACAGCCAACGGAAAGGAGATCAACACCTTCTACCAGGTAAAGAAAAGATATGTGGAATAGGTTGTGTCTGTTTTTCAGTAGAGACTTCAGACGAGCTTTGATGACTTGTTTCACATAAAACTGTTAAACGATAGATGTTTTATTTCAGGTTGAGCCCAACACCAAGTTGTTTCCCGCTGTCTTCATTCAACCGTCCAGTCAAAACATGGTGCAGTTGGAGCTGGGCAAACTCAAGGTCAGAGCATAGTTTTGCTTGAACACTAAAGTCTACCAAATAATTGCTTTTTTCTATTGATCTTACCTAAGATTTTCTTCAAGTCTGCATCATCACACGTTTTATCATTGACAATGTTTGAAATAACGTACCGGTACATAGAGAGAAACACAAGAGCATTATTCTAAAATAATGCTCTTGTGTTATGTATCTTGGATATACTGTAGGTGTCATATCAGACTATCCCCTTAACCATTACCTTCATCTCACGTATTTGAGAATCTCTCAACCAGATATAAACTTTGCTTAACCGTCATGTTTAATGATAGCAATCCATTGCTTATCCCTTTATGTGTCTCTCTACTGTCTTGCTCTTTATCCTAATTTGCCTACACCTCCTCCTTTGTTGCTCTTTCTTCTCAGAACATCATGCCCATTTCAGCAGCTATGTTCCGCAGTGAGCGCAAGAACCCAGTCCCCCAGTGCCCTCCACGGCTGGATGTCCAAATGCTGACTCCAATTATCTGGAGTCGAATGCCCAATCACTTTCTGAACCCAGAGGTGGGTAAAGTGAGTGAGAGATTGGGCTGGATGGTGGAGTGTACCGAACCACTCACCATGATGGCTCTTCACATCCCGGAGGAGAACAGGTCAGACTGTAGCCCTAACCGGCAAATGGAAAAACATGGTTTATCTGAGATTTTATCACCTGCTCATTTAAACGTAGCAAGTGTCAGTGGTGTGCGCACGGATTACAGGGACGACTCTTGTGTTTCCTGCTCAGGTGTATTGATATCTTGGAGCTGTCTGAACGTCAGAATCTGATGAAGTTCCACTACCACACACTCATGCTCTACTGTGCTGTGTGTGCGCTTGGTAATAACCGAGTGGCTCATGCCCTGTGCAGCCATGTGGACGAATCACAACTTTTCTATGCCACTGAGAACACCTACCTTCCTGGACCACTCCGCAGCGGCTACTACGACCTGCTCATCAGCATCCACTTGGAGTCTGCCAAACGGGCTCGTCTGGGCACCAACAGGGAGTTCATCGTCCCAATGAATGAAGAAACGCTCAGCATTCATTTGTATCCCGATGCCAAAAAGGCCCATTCTCTTCCTGGCGTTGGTCTCACTACCTGCTTACGCCCAAAGCTACATTTCTCATCCATAAACTTTGTAGGCACAGACCCCGACCTCTACACCCTAAGTCCTGTTTTCCCCCTGCAAGTAAGAGATAAAAGAAGCAGAATTTGTTTTTTTTAAAAAAACGAATAATGAGTTTTAATATGAGTTTTCATTATCCTCCTTAGGAATTGAAGACCATGGCGATTAACATGTTAACAGAGGCTGTGCTGGATGGTAGCCAAGCTATGCGGGATCCAGTGGGAGGCAGTGTGGAGTTCCACTTCGTCCCAATCCTGAAACTGATTAGCACGCTGCTCATTATGGGCATCTTCAATGATGAAGATACCAAGCACATCCTCAAAATGATCGATCCTAATGTTTTCAGTGGAAAGGAAGAAGAGGAGGAAACTGATGAGGGTGGAGCTGCTGAAGGAGAAACTGAGAAAGCAAAAGAGGAGGAAACAGAGGACTCGGAGGCGGAACATGATGATGAAGGGATTGGTGACGAAGAAGTGGATGAGCTGAGAAATTTGGGAGAGGATAAGGAGGAAGAAACTGAACCAACAGAGGAAGGAAAAGGGGATGAGAAGCAGGATGCCAAAGGAAGGAAAGTGGATGGCGAGATGGCAGAGGAGGAGAAGGAGGCAGAGGCAGTGGAAGCAGAAGTACAAGATGAAGATGAAGGTCTGGAGGAAGGATTACTTCAGATGAAGCTGCCAGAATCGGTCAAATTGCAGGTCATTTTCATATTGAAGCGACGCACGATGTCTGTGTCTGCAGAGTGAATAGATGATTACTTTAGTCATTTTTACACATTGCACCACTTAAATTCACTTGTCGTGTCTTCCTCTCTCAGATGTGCACACTTCTGCAGTACTTCTGTGACTGTGAACTGCGACACCGAGTGGAAGCCATTGTAGCCTATTCAGACCAGTTTGTCCATGACATTCAAGAAAACCAACGCGTTCGTTACAACCAGCTAATGAGAGCCTTCACCATGTCCGCTGCTGAGACTGCTCGCAAGACACGAGAGTTTCGTTCACCACCACAGGACCAGGTGCTGATTATCTTTTTTTTTCTTTTTTTTTTTGGAAATCCATGGTATGTTCACGATTTCAATTTCATTTGGATTTGGAAAACAAAATCCGTCTAATGATTCACTTCCTGTGATGATGCTGTTAAATTTATTTTCAGAATGTTTCCAATCTAATGTAATGTTTCATGATAGAGAATGTCAGAGCAACAAATTAACACATCGTGTATTGGGGAAAAAAGGGAAAACATTGTAGTTTTGTCAAAAGGTCTTAGAAAGAATGAGCAGAAGCAAGTCTGACAAAATATGCTAATGCAGTTGTCTTCTACTTTCCCTTTTTAAGGTTCTGTTGCTGACTCACTTTAAGCATGGGGAGGAGGATAACTGTCCTGTGCCTGAGGAGGTGCGGGACACTCTGGGAGAGTTTCACAATGACCTCCTGCTTCACTGTGGTGAGAAGCTCTCCACAGAAACCTCTTTGGTGGTGTGAATTGCTTTTGTCTTAAGAATGTTAAACTGTGAATACTACCTGTTCATATAGGTATACATATTGAGGAGGAGGAAGAGGAAGAAGAGGTGGACACCTCACTTAGTGGCAGACTCCTCAGTTTGGTTGACAAAATCAAGAGCTTGCGCAAGAAGACAGAGGAGGAGAAAACTGAGACTGAGGAGGAGTCAAAGCCCAGTAAGAGTAAAAGCCAAATCATTTTGAATCAGAAGTCGCAAAATGATCCTTTATTATGTTCCCCTTTGTGTCCATTTCACCAAGGCACCCTTCAGGAACTGATCTCTCACACCATGATTCACTGGGCTCAGGAGTCCTTCATTCAGAACCCTGAGCTGGTGCGTCTAATGTTCAGCCTGCTGCACAGGCAGTATGACGGCCTCGGTGAGCTGATCCGAGCGCTGCCTAAAGCCTACGCCATCAACGCCGTGTCTGTTCAGGACACCATGGATCTGCTTGAGTGTTTAGGACAAATACGTTCGCTGCTTATTGTCCAGATGGGCCCAGAAGAGGAGAGGCTCATGATCCAGAGCATTGGGTCAGTTATCCATCTGCATTTGTGATAAAAATGAGAGATGTGATGATACATTTCAATTTCATTCCACTTAAAAAAACCCCCATTCTGTTAGTTATCTGTATTTAAGCAGAATGCACCTAGGTAGTTCATGTGAAGTATGTGAGTAAACAACTGTGACATGAACTCTGACTTTATTTTTCTCAGGAACATCATGAATAACAAGGTGTTCTACCAACATCCCAATCTGATGAGGGCTCTTGGGATGCATGAGACTGTCATGGAGGTGATGGTCAATGTGTTGGGAGGAGGTGGAGACTCAAAGGTAATGAGGCTTTTCAGTTTGTTTAGATTTTTCAGTCTGACCAGTCAAATTTTTACACTTCTTGGTCACTCCACTCCACTGCTAGAATGTGCAGTATTGCTGTGGAGTGAAGCCCAAAGTAAACAGACTACTTTCATTAGTATTTAATCACTTTTCCTTCTCCAGGAGATTCGTTTTCCCCAAATGGTGACCAACTGCTGTCGATTCCTGTGTTACTTCTGCCGTATCAGCCGGCAGAACCAGCGTTCCATGTTTGACCATTTGAGTTACCTGCTCCAGAACAGTGGCATCGGCTTAGGTTAGTGTTAGCCACCTAGTGCACTCGTTCACCCACTATGCAGCTGTTTTCCAGTTGTCATACAGTTGGACTAATGAACCAAGCTCGTCATGAGATATTTTAATAAACTGCAACAAGGCTTTTGACTCTGTTATCTTACATTTCCAGGCATGCGTGGCTCCACCCCTCTGGACGTGGCTGCAGCTTCTTGCATTGACAACAATGAACTGGCCTTGGCCTTACAGGAACAGGACCTGGAAATGGTTGGAGAATACAAATTAATAGAGGAAAGAAAAAACACATGCAGTAGGAGAGCAGAGTGGTTATAATGTTTTTTGGCATCCTTTGCGTGATGTAGGTGGTAACGTACTTGGCAGGCTGCGGGCTGCAGATGTGTCCAATGCTTTTGTCTAAGGGCTACCCTGACATTGGTTGGAACCCGTGTGGAGGAGAAAGATATCTGGATTTCCTCCGCTTTGCTGTCTTTGTTAATGGTCAGTCCTCCCATATAATGATCGCAAATGCAGTTCTGAGCTAATAGTGTCACTAACATTACATTTGTTCCTTACAGGAGAAAGTGTGGAAGAGAATGCCAATGTTGTGGTGCGTCTGCTGATCCGCCGTCCTGAGTGCTTTGGCCCAGCCCTGAGAGGAGAAGGTGGGAATGGTCTGCTGGCTGCAATGGAGGAGGCCATCAAGATTTCAGAGGATCCAGCAAGGGACGGACCCACTGTCAAAAAGGACAGGCGTTTCATGTAGGTCACATGATGCTGGAACACACAGGTGCAATCACCTCTGACTTGATAGGCAAAAACATTAATGGGTATTTTTGTGTCTTGTTTCAATTTTCATAGCTATGCTAGGATCACGCTTTTAAAGCAACATATGTTTTCCTCATTGACAGGTTTGGTGGTGAGGAGCAGCAGGAGGAGAACAGAGTGCATCTAGGAAATGCCATCATGTCGTTCTACTCTGCCCTCATTGATCTGCTGGGGCGCTGCGCTCCTGAAATGCACGTGAGTCAAACAGCTGATCAGGATGTTGATTTCTTTCATTCCCCAGCAGAAGCTGTAAAGAGATCAGGTTATTTCAACTATCACCACCAAACGAGTAGTCAATAACATTATAATTATTATCAGTCAAATTCATTTTCAACTTAAGTCTAGGTGTATTATGAGTGTATTTGTATATTGGTATTATCAACACAACATTGCTTTGTACCAAAGTCATTGTCTATTGAGACTTGAAATCTTTGCCGCAGCAGCTTCCCTCGTGTTCAGCTCACTGTGTGTTTGAAGTCATCAATTATTTAATCTTGTACAACACTTATTTCATGTTCATATCTACAGTTAATTCAAGCAGGCAAGGGTGAAGCCCTGAGAATCAGAGCCATCCTAAGGTCTCTAGTGCCAATAGAGGATCTGGTGGGAGTCATTAGCTTGCCTGTGCAGATTCCCTCCTACGGCAAAGGTTGGAGGTTCATCTGCTATTCTGAATGGACCATCAAATTGGCAATACTTTGGAATCCTTCTGCTCATGTGATTTTTTTTCTGTTTTTACCACAGATGCTCAGATTATTGAGCCTAGGATGTCAGCCAGTTTTGTACCAGACCACAAAGCCTCCATGGTGCTGTTCCTTGATAGAGTGTATGGTATTGACAATCAGGACTTCCTGCTTCATGTGCTTGAAGTTGGCTTCCTGCCTGACATGAGAGCGGCAGCGTCTTTGGACACAGTGAGTACGAAAAGCACAGATGAGACGTTAAGACATGTATGCTGATGGAATACATCAGAATACTAAGGTATTTATGTCTTCCTCTCTGATTTAGGTGGCATTCAGTACGACTGAAATGGCCTTGGCACTGAACCGGTACCTCTGCTCAGCTGTTCTGCCTCTGCTCACAAAGTGTGCTCCATTGTTTGCTGGGACAGACCACCGGGCCATCATGATCGACTCTATGCTCCACACCATCTATCGCTTATCTCGCGGCCGAGCCCTTACCAAGGCTCAGAGGGACGTCATAGAGGAATGCTTGATGTCACTTTGCAAGTCAGTAATAATTTAAAAATCTTTATTTAGAAAATTTTTATTGATGATGGAAATGGATAATAATCAGAGTCACTAAAGTACTGTGAATTTTTATATGATTAAAACGTGGGTAGACACAAACATATGAACATGAACTAACAGTTTAATCTTCATGCAGTATTGTGATGATATTCATAGGTACCTTCGACCATCCATGCTCCAGCACTTGCTTAGACGGCTGGTATTTGATGTGCCCATCCTCAACGAATATGCAAAGATGCCGCTCAAGGTTTGTCTGCTTTTTAAACTTATTGATCTACTGTTATATTGAAGTGATCAATATTGAATGAAATTGAGGTAGATCTCCATATTTTGTATCTAAAGTCCAACCAATTCAATTAAGCATTATCAAGAGCAGAGATACCTTTACACATGAAGTGACTATTGTGTCGCTAACAGTTGTTATATGGAGGTATGACTTGTAAAAGACTTGTGTGTACAGTTAGTATTTTGTTTTCCTCTCTGATTTTCTGCAGCTGTTGACTAACCACTATGAGCGTTGTTGGAAGTACTACTGCTTGCCGAACGGATGGGCTAATTTTGGGGTGACCTCAGAGGAAGAGTTACATCTTTCTCGAAAACTCTTCTGGGGAATCTTTGAATCTCTGGCTCATAAGGTGTGAATCTAATCTTTTGTTGTCAGACCATACCACAGTTTTTTGTACAGGTCCTCAAGGTCAAAGTCAACATCATTATTAATGTGACTTGTCTTTCGTCTGAACCGCAGAAATTTGACGCAGAGCTCTTCAAGATTGCCATGCCCTGCCTCTGTGCAATAGCAGGAGCCATCCCGCCAGACTACGTGGATGCTAGCTACCCCTCTCACACTGAGAAGAAGGCCTCTGTGGATGCTGAAGGCAACTTTGATCCCAAACCAGTTGAGACCACCAAGTGAGCAGGAAAAGGAAGCACAGCAAAACTTAAACAGATGAGCTGCATTTGAGTTTCTTCACATAGTTTTATAGATCGCTTGTTAATGTTTATTTAAAGAAGCAATCAGGTTAATTTTTTTTATACACTAACGTGACTGTTAGAGAATTAATCAATCAGTTCAAACCATTAAGTATGTGATATTTTAAACTTTAAATACTGGCATAAATATGCTGTGTGAAAAATAGTGAAGACATCGGGGAAAATACCAATTGATTTAAGCACTCAGAGTGAACACACCGTAGTACAAATAAGCTATGAACTAATGTGTGCAATACAAAGTGTAGTTAGTAGGAAACACTATTCACAGCCTTGCAATATTAAGTGTAAGCTCATCTTCTCACAGCACCATCATCCCAGAGAGGCTGGATTTGTTCATCAACAAGTATGCAGAGCACACTCATGACAAATGGGCTTTTGAAAAGGTCAGTTATAAAAAAATGTGAACAACCACACATAGATGGCATTAGTACATTGTAATGTTGTAATGATTCCATTGCTTAAATCAATACACAGATTCAGAACAACTGGACCTATGGAGAGGCGTTAGATGAGGATGCTAAAACCCACCCAATGCTGAGACCATACAAAACCTTTTCTGAAAAGGTGAGGATACGCACATAGTCTGAATCTCAATAATCTTCACACTTAACAACTGTAGCAGCCTGCTTATTAGCAAAATGTAACTAATGACTTGTCACACCAGTTTTGTTTAGTCATTAAATTTAATTATTATGAATTATGAATGCAAGTATTTTTTATTTTTTTTATTGTTGGTTTTCAAAACTGCTCTTCTCTCTATTTTTCAGGACAAGGAGATTTATCGTTGGCCCATTAAAGAGTCCATCAAAGCCATGCTGGCCTGGGAGTGGACCCTGGAGAAAGCCAGAGATGGGGAGGGAGAAGTTGAGAAGAAGGCAGCTACGCGCAAGATCTCCCAAACGGCTCAGGTAGAAACAGTCACACTGAAACACAGCTTACACATCTTGCAGGTGTTCACCTTGAACTCGACTATCAAACCTAAATGCTGCTTTGAGTTTAATGGCCTTTCTAGGACTTTTGAACCTTTAACAGCAGCAACAATAACAACAACAACAACAGCAACGACAACAACAATAATAACTAGAACCAATGCAGTCACAGACTGCAACATCCCGCAACAGCCCTAAATTAAAAATTTTACCCTGACCTACTTGCATAGGTCAAAGATCAAAGCTAGTGCTCTGAGCTACTGTCATTGATCAAAGCACTAGCTTTGATCTATGGTCTTACTCACGCTGGCCTTCTCCCTCTTCTTTCTATCTTACCCGGTTCCTGAGTGTACAAAAGTTGAAATTTGACCTTGACCTAGTTTTCTCAAGGTCAAGGTCATCATCTCATTTTCATCCCCTTTGCTGCCCGAGTAATATGCTTTTTGTTTCGTCTTTCTATCTGCAACGGTTAGGACGAACTAACCCACGAACCTTGATAATTACAATACATCACATCTTTGAAGAGAGATGTAATAATATTGTTGAGTATTCATGACATCTTGTATCATTAGATGATGACACACACTGGTTTTTGCCTTGTCATTCTTTTCTGTTTTTACCAACTGAGTAGATTGCGATGTGCTCAACAGTCTGTTACCCTGCTTTATTCTTGTCAGACATCCTCACTTGATGTCCTTTGAGATTTCACTTTGCTAACTGTTCCATTCTCAAGAAGCAAACAAAAGGATTGCTAATTTCAAAAGAGATCTTTGATGTCATTCTAATGAACTGTGAAAGAAAGGGCCACTTCTGCCCAGCTTTGTGGATTCCACTTTTGAGTTCTCCAAAACTGGATCAATAAAGACTCATCTTTTGTCTACAGGCTACGTATGATCCCAGTCATGGCTATAACCCTCAGCCAGTGGACATCACAGCAATGGCCCTGTCCAGAGAGCTGCAGGTATGCATCAATTTCTCAGCCACTCACAGAACTTAGAGATCTCATATTTTGGTAGAACATTTGTCAGCTGACGCTTAAATTTCTTCTCTTCTTTGTTCAGTCTATGGCTGAGCAACTGGCTGAAAACTATCACAACACTTGGGGTAGGAAGAAGAAGTTGGAACTACAGGCCAAAGGTTTGGGTGGTTTTCTGTTACAAATCTCAGTGAAGAATTTTGTTTCTAGAGGCATTGTGTTTGAGTCCAAAATTGTTTTTTTCTTTTTCAGGTGGTGGCACTCATCCTTTGCTTGTGCCTTATGACACCCTCACTGCTAAGGAGAAAGCCAGGGACAGAGAGAAGGCACAGGATCTGCTCAAGTTCCTCCAGCTCAATGGATATGCTGTGACAAGGTAACCACGCTCTTCTTATAGTTTTACTTTAAGATCAGCTTTTTTGTGCTTCCTTTGATTCTTCTCTCTGTGATTTTCTCCTTCTTTCCTTCACTGCCTCTTCTCCCTCCCTCAGGGGTCTCAAAGACATGGAGCAGGACATCTCCTCCATCGAGAAGCGTTTTGCCTATGGCTTCCTCCAGAAGCTTCTAAAATGGATGGATATTGCCCAGGAGTTCATTGCCCATCTCGGTACAGACAAAAGTTTGAGCATTCCTTTGTGTGCCTGTTGACTGAAAGCCTACCTACTTATTTCTTTATTTGTTTGTCTCTATTCCAAATAGAGGCTGTTGTTAGCAGTGGTAGAGTGGAGAAGTCACCACATGAGCAAGAGATCAAATTCTTTGCCAAGGTGAGCTGTTTGATGCTTCAGAGACAGTGAGTGCTGATAGCACCTCAACTAACACTAGAAGAGTCATCTTTTTGAAATATTTGTTAGCAGTATTTGAATTGAAGATTTTTCATCCAGTTTATTTCAAACCTTCTTGTTTTTTTTGTTTTTTTTTGTTTAGATTCTTTTGCCACTGGTAAATCAGTACTTCAAGAACCACTGCCTTTACTTCCTCTCCACTCCAGCTAAAGTCTTGGGAAGTGGAGGCCATTCCTCCAATAAGGAGAAGGAGATGATAGCGAGGTATGTGCTTTGAAAACATCGTTGATGGAATTTATTTGTTTTGATTTGAATTATTTGACCTGAGCACTTTACCCTGTACCGTTCCTTTAGTATTCTTCTTCTGTGTGACTGTGTCTGCCCTCTCCTTTTATGTTTCTGCATCACTCCTACTGTGTAATATCCTTTATTTCCTTGACCTCCCTTTTGCTCTGTGTCACCCCAAACACTGTTCCCATCTTGTTAACCCTTCCTGTCCTCCTTCACCTTCCTCCCCTTCCTCTTTTCTCCTCCAACCCCAGTATCTTCTGTAAGTTGGCTGCTTTGGTGAGGCACAGAGTATCTCTATTTGGTAAGGAATCTGCATGGTGGCGTGATGCGTTGTCACCATCTCTGTCCTTATTATTTATTTTTGTATGTCGTGATTTGTCCAGATCTTATTTATGGCCTCTTTCTTCCCACCTGCCCTTTTCTGTACTAAACAGCTCTGCCGATTGACACTCTTAACTGGAGTTTCCCATCTAATGCTTCTCTTTCTTCAGCTCATCTTCTGCTTGGTTTTCACGTTTTCTGCAACCAGATGACTAAAACACTGTGTATACACAGCTGTAAACATGCATATGGAATGTTTTCATTAGATACAAAAATTCAAAGGTGTATCTGGATCACTAATGACACCAGACTGCTGTACAAGTTTTGCTCGTGGTTGCAGAAGAAACTGCAGAACACCAGATGCATTGATTCATCATACAAATCTGCAAACTGTCATTGGTGGTGTTATCACAGTTGAATTCACTGAAAAGAACGCTGATGGTAAATTAGAGATCATATTAAAACAAACTTTACAAAAGGCTTTATAATTCAGTATAAAAATGAACTTTAACAGAAATGACTGGCATATAAATAAATGAATGATAAAAACCATCATTCATGGTTAAGGTTTCAGATGCTCCTTACAGAATGCTGTATTAAATAGATAAAATCCACCAATGAAATTGTTAAACAATATCAACAAACATTTTTACCATAAGCTTACAGCATTTTATATTTCATGCCCATCATATATCACTTGCAGCTGTGTCTAGAATCCTATATGTTCATGTGGTGTAAAAATGGGTAAAATGGGCAAAATCTGCCTGCACTCTATTCTTTAGAAATGTTGGTATATGTGGAAGAGATGTGATTTTTGTATGTGCACGATATTCATGATATTTTAAAAGTACTCTTAAGGCCCAGATTCATATTGGTACATTATAGCAGAGGGTGATTTGAGCATGATTGTCTGCAGTGGTGTCAGTAATGCAGAAATAGCGTTGTTCTGTAGCTAAACGTATCGTACTGTAGCTTAAGACTTTCTTATATGACATAGTAAATACTTATGACTTGTCTTATAATACTTATAACCTGTCTAGGAAATCAATAGAGCAAAATGCAGGTGATGTCTTACTGTTTACTATATCTTACATCTTATAGTATCAATGATGAATGAATGGTTTTATTAGTTATTAGTTGTTGATTATATAGTCTGTACCAGAACATTAATATTACATTTAATCTTTTAAATCCAAAGTGCTTCTTGAAATTAATAGAAAGGTAATTTATTTAATTGGACTGCCGTGCTGAGTACACGACTCTGTTCACTGCTTTCAGGAACAGATGCAAGTGCAGTGGTCAACTGTCTGCATATCCTCTCACGATCACTTGATGCCAGGTAACTTGCTGCTTAAATATACTGTATAACAGATAAAATTATGTGTGATGTCACGTCCATACAGTTTTCTTTAAAGTGATATATTTTCTACCACTAGCTCTGGTTTGACAGCAAACATTGATATTGATATTAATCTTGAGTTTATTGTCAACTTCTGTTCTATAATTGAACTTTGATTGTTTGATGCAATTAAAATAGTAATGAATATTAGTTAGACAAAGGATAGTCTTAATAGATTTTACTCAAAGCCTTTGATACATGATTTCAGACAGACATGGATGTAAACTTTTGCTTGTATTCCTTTTTTCAAGGACCGTCATGAAATCAGGTCCTGAGATTGTGAAGGCAGGCTTGCGTCAGTTCTTTGAGAGTGCCGCAGATGACATTGAGAAGATGGTTGAGAATCTCAAACTAGGCAAAGTGTCCAGTCGAAACCAGGTAAGAGACAACACCTGTTGTTTAGGTATAACACTTTGTACATTTCTTTCGTGAATTTGTTGATGTGGTGTTCTCCTGAAGGTAAAAGGTGTGGCCCAGAACATCAACTACACCACCATTGCCCTGCTACCAGTTCTCACATCACTGTTTGACCACATTGCACAACACCAATTTGGAGACGATGTCATGAGTGAGTGAAGTGCTTCTCTTTCTTGGATAAATGGTTCATTACTTTTCCATTTTGACTCTGTAACACAAAGGACTGAATAAAAGCTAATGCAAACCCTCTCTTCCGCACACCCTCAGTGGATGACTTGCAAATATCCTGCTATCGTTTAATGTGCAGTATTTACTCTTTGGGCACTGTGAAGACTCCGCATGCAGAGAAGTGAGTAAAGATATACAGTCTCCAAATAATAATAATAATAATAATAATAATAATAATAATAATAATATAGTAATGATAATTATAATGATGATAATAATAATAATGATATACAGTATAATGATAATATCTACTTATATCCACGTTAGAAACCAGGATTGAGACCTTAACTTTTTAATCAGGATTATCATAATGAAGTAACATTTGCTGTCAAAGACGGATCATGTATTGATTTAGATTGTTTTTATGAGAACATGTCAACACATATGATATTGGTATTTTTGTCGTGTACAGAGAGCGTCCAGCTCTTGGCGAGTGTTTGGCACACTTAGCAGCTGCTATGCCAGTGGCCTTCCTGGAACCATCTCTGAATGAGTTCAACGCATTTTCTGTTTATACTACCAAGACTCCCAGAGAGAGATCTAGTAGGTTTTAGCATTTGGATTTTGTCAACTTATAAATAATGTGTTAGTACTCTCTTTACCTTATATTTCATCTGTCTTCTCTCCTTTTCAGTTCTGGGTCTTCCCAGTCAAGTAGAGGAGTTGTGCCCTGACATCCCAGAGCTGGAGGTCCTGATGAAGGAGATCCATGACCTAGCTGAGTCGGGAGCTCGCTACACAGAGATGCCCCATGTGATTGAGATTACTCTGCCCATGCTGTGTAACTACCTCCCACGCTGGTGGGAGAGGGGCCCAGAAAATTTCCCAGACCAGGAAGGTCAGCTGTGCACCTCTGTCACCTCGGAGCATCTCAACCAGCTGCTGGGTAGCATCATGAAGATTGTGGTTAACAACCTGGGTATAGATGAGGCGTCATGGATGAAGAGATTGGCAGGTCAGTGAGCAGGAGTTCACAAAATGATTTCAGGTTGTGTGGGACATCTGACCTCCAATGGAGGGCATTTGCTCCATGGACCGATTGTGTCTCTAATTGTGTCACCCATGGTTGCTTGTCAGTCACAATAAGCGCCCCTATTATCCTAGATGACATTCCTTTCATACATCTCATATTTGGACAAATATATTACACTCATTCTTACATTAACTCATAGCTATTGATTGTTGTGTATCCCTTTCTAGTATTTGCCCAGCCCATAGTAAGCAGGGCTAAACCAGAGATGCTTAAATCACACTTCATCCCGACCATGGAAAAGCTGAAGAAGCGCTCTGGGAAGGTGGTGGCTGAGGAGGATCATCTACGTATGGAGGGCAAGACAGAAGTGGACAGTGAAAACGGGACCATTCGAGATGAGTTTGCTGTGCTGTGTCGGGACCTGTATGCTCTCTACCCCCTGCTCATTCGTTACGTGGACAATAACAGGTAGCTGATTTCACATGATTGTTAATGCTATATATTATTGCTTTTTAAGTACAGGTGATACTTTCCTCTCTTTTTGTAAATTTTACCCAGTTTGGATCATTAATGTGGCAACTGAACTGCCGTGTATTTTATATTGTGTGATTCATTTGCAGAGGTTGATTCATTGTTGTCGTCACTCTTTTTGTTTGCAGGGCAAGATGGTTGACGTGTCCAGACCCAGATGCAGAGGAGCTTTTTAGGATGGTGGGAGAAGTTTTCATTTTCTGGTCAAAATCCCATGTGAGTTATGTTTTTGTGGTTTCCAATCTAATTTTAACAATGTAATTATTTCTATCTCTGGTGTAGCTTCTAACATTTTTCTGGTTTAAACATTACAGAACTTCAAGAGGGAGGAGCAGAACTTTGTAGTGATGAATGAGATCAATAACATGTCCTTCCTGACTGCTGACAGTAAGAGCAAGATGAGCAAGGTGAGAACAGACACAATATCAAATTGTCAAGAAAAGAATAGTCCATTATTTAATTAGAGGTTTTATTTGCTTACTTCATATCCAGAGCTGTAACCCATTATGAAACTAAACTCTAATAATTAATATTTCACTAACACCACCCATTCAAAGCAGTGAAAAAATTAAATAAAACTCCTTCTTGATTTATTTTTTGCTGCTATTTTCTTTTTTCATACAGGAGGCCATAAGCAGGACAGTCAGAATCATCCTCGATAAATTTTACAGGATAGGCTATTACATCATTTATTACAGCCCTTTACCAGGACAATGTCACTGGCATTATATGGTGTTTAGGCAGTAGCAGGAGTGTCGCTAACTGTTTTTTCTCCATATATCCTGTGTCGTGATTGGACGCTGGGCCACTAGGCCGGGGATGGAGAGGTTAGAATGTGTTTGTGCACGAGCGCTGTGCTGACCGCATGGCACCATGAGTTTGAGGAGGCATTTCATCAAGCTCTCATGGAGTCCCACACTTCTTACACACAGATCCCAATGTTCACACACATACATACACACAAACAAAGATTAAATCAGGAGAAACCCTTAGAGTAATAGAACACCACGAGACAAAAATGAGTACAAAAAAGTAGAGAACTTTGATAATTAACAGTCATAAAGAATAAAGTTTATGAATGGAGAATAACAACAGAATAAACTGGAATCGATGAGCAACAATAAGAGGCAACAACAGTTGATATACAATATACACAATTAGTGTGAACTAAAGACACCTAACTTATAGAAATATAACAAAAACATAAATCTGTTGGGGCAAAGACATTTTACTGAATACTGTACATTGTATATAGTGCTTAAATAAAGAATAAGAGTGAGTGGGATTTATTTTATGATTGTAAGAATTAAGTGTGTGTGCGTGAGTGTATACGTGTGTGTGTGTGTGTGTGTGTGTGTGTGTGTGTGTGTGTGTGTGTGTGTGTGTTTGTGTGTGTGTTAGTGATGTATATCTGTGGTTTGATGTGTGTGTGCGTTTGTACATGTGTGAGTAGGGGTCTGGAGTAGCTTGATGAAAACTCTTTGCTGTAGCTCATAGCAGCCTGAGAGGTTTCATGGTGCTCCGCTGAGCGGGTGTGGACCTATTTTGGAGCATGCATTCCTACAGCAGAGCACCATCACCCAGTTATACGTAATCAATAAACAGTTTGCCTTCAGATCGTCCCTGTTGGATATCGTTGTGGAGACGATGCTACTGTGATGTTGAATTTTTATTGACGCTTGGATATCTTTCAGCTTTTGTGGTAAAGATTCCTGCGCTAGGGGACTCTTCTCTTTTGCATATTTTTAATGGTTCTGTGTTTACTACTTGTTGACAACAAAAAGACACCATCCTTTGTAGTTCCCCTGGTCCATTTGCAACACATTTAGCTCGCTGGGTCTGTCGAGGGAAACTTAAACTAGCTCGACATCGCCACATGCAGTAGCTGTCATCATAGTTACTAACTGGAGTCGTCCCTCCATGTCTAATTCATTGACACCATTAAGTTATGAAATCACTGAATATCTAATCACTGTTTTACTGATTTTTCCCTTCATAGTTGCTAAGATAAATATGGAAACCTCCTCTCCATGGCTATCAGATTAACATTACTGTTATGATCTTCTGTTACCTGATCATCACAAGGCCTCTCTCTGCCCAAAGGGCAGGTCTACCTTCATGCACACACATGCCACATACACACTCAGGGCAGAGGAGGTGCTGTGAGGCCAGACAACAGTCAGTAATGAGCATTGGCAGCCTCAGGACAGGAGTGTGTGAGAAGAGCTCCAAGGCAATGGAGCTGAGCCCATAGACTTGTGCTGTTCTGTGTGCTTTCCAATGGACAGGATGTCCTGTCTGGCCACTGCGTTACTAACAGTGAGGCTGCATTGTGATGATTGCTGATGTAGCAATGAAGTACCTGGAACCCCCCCAAACTGTACTCTTTGGTCTGGCAGATTCTAGCTGATGAAAAAAGAACTTACACTTAGCTGTTACCGCATGTTGTGGTATGTGTAAAAGGGTATTTGACAATTGGTTTTCAGTATCACAATCTACAATTTCCTGATATGTTTTATTTTGTCTTCCCCGTTACCTTTTATAGAATAGACATGAAAACTTTAGATTTTACAAAAAAATGTCTTCTGAAAAGGAATTATTGGATATGTGGGAGAGGCATCTGAAATCTGAATGGTGAAGGATTGGTCTGAACTCTTGTTTCTCCTTTTAGTCTGGAGGCTCAGAACAAGAACGTACCAAGAAGAAGCGGCGGGGGGATCGCTACTCTGTGCAGACCTCACTTATTGTTGCAGCATTAAAAAAGCTGCTTCCCATCGGCCTCAATATGTGCTCTCCTGCAGACCAGGAGCTCATCAACCTTGCAAAGATCAGATACTCACTGGTACTTGATGTGTTTTAAGTCAATTCACCAAATGCGTTTTGTCCCAACATGGATAAAATGTTAACATGCTTGGTATTTAGTACATATAAGCATATTTTCCTAATGGAATTTGTATAGAGTCAAAAGTAAGTGTCAGTGTAAAGTTCTTAAGATATGAAACTGTTTTGTGTGAACAGATAATTTCTCAGTCCTCAGTGTTCTCTTCCCTTCTAGAAAGACACAGATGAAGAGGTGAGAGAGTTCTTGCACAACAACCTGCATATGCAAGGAAAGGTATGTAGATGTATCGACTGCCTTGCATATTAGGGAAGAAATTTTAAAAAAGAACTCTTCACATGCTTTATCTTATTGCTACTTTATATCATTGCCCATTTAGAAGCATTAAAGCCTTAAACATTTTGCCAGGTGGAGGACCCAGCCATGCGCTGGCAGATGTCTCTTTATAAGGAGATGGCTGGAAAGGCTGAAGATGCCGAGGACCCAGAGAAGGTGGTTAAAAGGGTACAAGAAGTATCAGCTGTCCTTTACCACATCGAAGTAGTGAGTATGAGCAACAGCTTAACCATTCTATACAACATGTAGTCATTGTCTGGGCAGTTACAGCTTTCTTGATAGAGATGTTTTCCACAAGGAATTGCTCTGTAAGTGTTATTTACTTGCTTTAGACAGAGCATCCCTTCAAGTCAAAGAAAATGGTGTGGCACAAGCTGCTGTCCAAACAGCGTCGCAGGGCTGTGGTTGCCTGTTTCAGGATGACACCCCTGTACAACATCCCCACGTAATGATTCCCTTCACACTCAATAAATAAATCTGAAGGAGTCAAACGTGTTGCACCATTTCATCACCCTGAAGTCTTGTTTACCTCTCCTCCAACAGTCATCGAGCAACCAACATGTTCTTGGATGCCTACAAAAGAAATTGGTTAGAGACCGAGGGCTACTCATTTGAGGACAAGATGATTGATGACTTATCAGTAAGTCACTCTCCTTAATTGTATAGTTCGTCAAATAAAAGAAGGCATGGTAGTCATGGCATATTGTACCCAGTACTAATCCTTCTCTCAAGAATCATTTTTTCTCAAATAATCAAATTAGAAAGCCATGGAGGAAGAGGAGGAAGAGGAAGAGGAGACCGAGACGAAGCCTGACCCCCTTCATCAGCTGATTCTTCATTTCAGCCGCACAGCTCTCACAGAAAAGACGTAACAGCTTCTTCCTTGTCCTGCGGGTCACTTTTTATTACCTGCTCCTCCATGGTGTTCACTGATTCGTCTTACCTGGGTTCTCATTACAGTAAACTTGATGTTGACCATCTCTATATGTCTTATGCTGATATTATGGCAAAGGTAAGATAGTGTACCTGAAGTGTGAGGTTCACACTTCACGTACACAAACACACTGTGCTTCTCAACTTGACAAAGTCTGAATTATCTGGACAGAAATCTAGAATTTTGTCTTAATTCCCTTTTTTTTCTGCTTTCTCTCTCTAGAGCTGCCACATTGGTGAGGAAGACGAAGGGGGAGAACAGGAGGGGGAGGAGCCATCCTTTGAGGTGCGACAGACAGAGATGGTATGGGGGGACCAGGGGAAGGGGCACAGGGGGAGTCCGCGGACAAGCAGCTCCTCACACAGTGACCACACAAGGACATCACACTCAGCACACCCCCCCCACCCCCACCCAATGATTTTTCTTTTTTCTCTTCCTGTCTTTTCTCACCTCTTCACTCACACCACGTGTCTATTTTCTGCGATGGCGGACTGACCTGTGCATGTCTTTGCTGGACTCTACTGTATGTTACAAAATCAGTTTTATTTTCCATTTGTGAAATTGCATGTCTTGAGTGCAGAGATGGTGCAGCTAAAGACAACAAAATGAACCTAGGTCAAAACAAAACACTGAGCATTTGCTAGTCGTAGGGGTTCTGAATCACAATTTCCAAATGATGATGTGGTTCTGAATTCTAAGGGTTGGTTGACTGGGACCTGGTAATTTGCTGTTGAATCTTTATCTCCTAAATACAGCAGTTAAATATCACTGAGCAAACACAAAACTTTGATCATGAGCCACAGCAAACAACCAAATCCTGATGTCAACCCCTAAATAGTAGTAGTAGTAGAGCTAGTGGTACTTTGGATGAATCTCTCATTGATTTGTTTTGCCTCTCCAGGCAGGTATGGACATGGAGATGTTGTAGCCGTAGAAATCCATGACTTTTCTTAGATGACAGCATTACGTCCATTTGTGCTGAATCTTCCTTAATGTAGGTTAAGAAACCCTTCAGTGAGATGAGTGTTGATTTGTGTATTTATTATTCTATTATGTGCTCCCAAATGTGATGTTGCCATCTAAGATCTCATTGATCAGTGATTTTAGGAAACCAATGGTTTTAAAGCCAAGGTAGATCCAGCTCTGTTGTGCAGATCTTGTGTGTCTGTGGTGTGTATCTCCCACACTTGTAATGACTCACATCCTCCTGTAATCAAACGCTAATTGGATGTGTTATCCATAATCACTCACCTGCTAACTGCAGTTTGAACCCTAACAGTTTAGAAGTAAATGATTTTGTTTGTCTTTACTTTGAATTGGATGATGGTATCAAGTCTCCCTCTCTGTGCTCACCAAGGACTACAGTAAAAGCCTGCAAAGTCAGCCGAAAATACTGTCCCAAACCCAAGCATACATTGCAACACTCACATAAATGCAGCCAAACACACACACACACACACACTCATCATCACAGTCTGTCTTCACTCGCCTCCTAGACACACTGTTGGCTCTGAAGATGAGCTGCATCTTTAATCTCAGAAAGGTTGCTTTATTTTTTAGGCTTACAAGGGAGGGGGAGGGCAGAGGGAGGGGAAGAATCACTTCTGATGGCTTTTGTTGTGGCTTTGAGCATGGTGTGTATCAGTGGTCAGAGCTAACTTCTTCTGTCAACAACATGTTGTTCGTTGTGTTGAGACATCACAGGTATTTGTGTAGTGTATTACCTGCAGAGTAGTAATCCAAACAAAAAACATTAAGTAGCAACATTAAGGAAGCTAAATATTATACCAAAACGTAATAGGGTACCATATGATGTCATAATTGATTGTTTTAATGAAATATATTATAAGAAGTGGATAAAAGTAAAACAAATATGTTAGAGTCGCTAACAGAAACCAATACCTACAGACATGTAAAAAAATACAATAGAAACTGTTCGTTGGGCCTGAAATGTTTCAGAAAGTTTTTTTTTCTTGTCTTGCAAATATGTATAGAATCTCAATCTCAAATTTAGTTAACTAATTTTAATTAAATTTAGAGACATAAATGTTATTTTTAGTCAGGTTGCTGCTTCATAGTGGTCATAGTAATAGTTAATAATAATAATAATAATAATAATAATAATAATAATAATACTATAATAATAATAATAATAATAATAGCAAGGCAAGGCCGTGACACCCCTGAATTCAACATTTTACCCTGACCTACACATTTTTGTGACTTTGGCTTCCTGAAAATGTTGCTTTTTGTTTTGTGATAATATCTCATCAGGTTTCAGAGATGTGTACCTAAAAAGGTATACAGTGCACCATCATTCCTCGTGGTTAATGCGTTCCAGGAACCACACGCTATTAACAAATTCCGCGATTATTTATCTTATTATTTACGGTAATTTAAAATGTTTATGAACTCCTCCTTAAACCACCTTCTGTCTGTATTACCTTTTCCTCACACTCTTATCGACTGTTTAAAGCACTATTGGGTCTCATGGAAGTCCGAGACTCACAGAACGTAGTGCACTTCCGGATGCCTTCGTGGGATGTAATAGTTAAACGGAAAGGAACCAGATAATAACTGATAGTTACTAGTTAGGCTGAAGCAGGGCATGCATGCTGTGTTACTCAGAAGATCATGTGAAATGTGTTGTGTTGCTCTGGGAAGAAATGCTGTGTGAAATGCGTGCTGCCGTCAAATGTTTGCTAACTTAAAAATATTGTCAAGAGCTGGAAAAACTTTCCATCACTAATACACCTTGTGTCCCAATGGAAGAGAATTTGTGTGTGTGTGTGTGTGTGTGTGTGTGTGTGTGTGTGTGTGTGTGTGTGTGTGTGTGTGTGTGTGTGTGTGTGTGTGTGTGTGTATTGTTGTCGGAATTAGTAGGGGTTTAGTCGTTGCAGATGCAGCAAGTCTATCATACAAAAGTACATTCAAAGAACTACATTCAACGCTCAGTAATAAATGAATGTGTTATTAATGTAATTAATGTATATATTAATGTAATTAATACATGGTTTTACATAAATGTTTCTGTTCACTCAGCATCAGTGCTGAACATCAGCACTGATGGCAGGAGTTTCTAGGAGAGAATCATCCCCTGGCCTTTTTGTTTAATAGTGCTAAATCAAACTACTCCTGAAATTATTATTAAATTCAAACTCAGCACTTTCTGCTTTATTTCCTGTTTTTGTTCAAAAAGGATAACATCCCAGATTAGATCAAATTTTTAAGTAGCTAAAGGAAATTTACTGTACATATCTTAACCTCATAATGGAGTGTCTTGTGGCTAAAACCAGCTTCACATACTGTACATGTGCTTGCTTGCAAGCAATGATTGGTCATAACTAGGATAGAGAATGTATGTGTATTTGTGTGTGTGAGTGAGTGTGGGGGGGCAGTGCAATTCTTTTTGGCGGGGTTATAGCTGTGTCCCATTTGCTTTGCTTCACAGGAAAAGGAAATGGAGAAACAGAGGCTTCTTTACCAGCAGTCCCGCCTACACAACCGTGGGGCTGCAGAGATGGTGCTGCAGATGATCAGTGCTTGCAAAGGTAGCTGGGACACCGCAGGGCCACACGTCACTAATCTGAGCTGTAACTGTTACACGCCTCATTTGACATGAGTCATAAATTACCTTTAGAGATTGCTTTGTTTCAAATTAGTCATGTTGTGAGCAGTGTAGCTGTTTTTGGTCCTCCCAGCCCACTATTTGAAGTGCAACACAGATCAGAGGTGTTTGACAACATATGATGTTGCCTCATGGAATTCATCATGAAAATGTTTTGCTTGGCTTGTAGTTAAAAAGAGACCAATGCTATTTGAAATCAGAACTATCTATTGTGACATTGTATATGACCCATTCTTTTTTCGGGATCTCTCTTCTTGTTGTTGGAGACTAATATACAGTATCTGCTGATTCCAGGTGAGCCTGGAGCCATGGTTTCTTCCACACTCAAACTAGGAATATCCATCCTCAATGGAGGCAACTGTGATGTGCAGCAGGTAAGAGAGTCTACGAGTATATCTTCATTAACTTTTTTAAGGGTCTAAACACCAATATGACTCGTCTTAGTCTGTTCCCAAGAAAATGTTGTCTTCTTTCCTGTCTGTGTGCAGAGAATGCTGGACTACCTGAAGGATAAAAAGGATGTGGGATTCTTCCTTAGTGTTCAGACTCTGATGCAGACCTGCAGGTGGGTACAGGATTCATGTGAGACATGCTGACTGACAATGTCTCTTGTTTGAAGCCAGTGAAGTTTATTCATCTATAAACGCTGTTAATCAACTGTATTACAAAATGAGGATTTGATGTTGACAGCGTGTTGGACCTGAATGCTTTTGAGAGACAGAACAAAGCAGAGGGACTTGGGATGGTTTCAGAGGAAGGCACCAGTGAGTATGGTGTAAACCTGCTCCACAGTGTTAAAACACACACACACACACACACGCACACGCACACGCACACGCACACGCACACGCACACACACACACACACACACACACACACACACACACACACACACACACACACACACACACACACACACACAAATTCAACATATTTGTTCACTATGTTTTGCATTGTTTTATGATATAATCTGATAATTTTCCAGAGTGTGGTCTATTCTGTATGCACTTGTGTATGTCTGAATGTTCCTGTTAGTGGATGCCGGGTTGCAGGTATGTTTTCATCTAAGTGTGTTTAAGTGTTTGAACTGTGACCCTCTAGTTTTAGTCACAGCACTGGTAATGATCTGTTTATCATCCACTGACAGCCATGAGACGTCTGGACTCACTGCATCTCTTTGTCTCTCTCTCCTACATATTGTTCTTTTTGCCCGTTTCAACCCTTTACCCCTCATACCCATGTCCTTCCCACTTTTCAAATTGCTGCTCTCACGGTTCTCAGATAAGAAGCTAGAACGTGGTAAATGAAACTCTGCTCTCAATTTTTGAATTATTTTTTTCCCTTCTTTCTGTCCTCTCTGTCTCTTTTAGCTGTTAATCACTTGACTGGTCTTTTACTTGCTGTGCACTTAATATGCATTTCATTTCACACTCAAGGACCTATTGAAATCAAACTTTACACTCCAGTCACCATTATATTTTAAATCTACACAGTTGAATATTATAATTACCCCTCCTGAAGACCTTCAAAGTTTTGATTAGGCTTGTCTCAAATATTTAGTCAGACAAGTTCAACAAAAGGAGGAGGCTGGTGAGGTGCTGTTTTTTGGTAATGTTACTTGTTTTGACAGCTAAAGTTTTGCCATAAGTT
The DNA here is from genome assembly GCF_040054535.1 of Antennarius striatus. Taxonomy (NCBI): domain Eukaryota; kingdom Metazoa; phylum Chordata; class Actinopteri; order Lophiiformes; family Antennariidae; genus Antennarius; species Antennarius striatus. The sequence continues at coordinate 13,452,666 of NC_090781.1, read as the reverse complement.
TGCCATAAGGTTGCAGTTTTTAAAACGTAACTCTTTGATTTGGTGTTTGACTTTGTAGCTGGTTCATGATGTAGATGTAGATCCCTATCCAAAAGATATGTGCTGTGATAAACACTTTGTGACACACAAAATTAATTTAATTCACCAGTTGTCTCAAAGGAGATAACTGTTATTTACCAAGCACCAACTAACTATCAAATAGAGGAAAAAAGAACATGTAAATGTGCTAATTCTGCAGCATTTCATCATGTTTTTTTAAACTATTGGAACAATTTTGCAAAATAATTGATGTTAGGTCAATGCAGACACCATTAGGAAATTATATGATACATTTATACCTGTATTGTACAAGTTATTTTTTATACTCTTGAAGTGAGTGTAAAATTTTGTTTTCATCCTTGAGTGTTATTACAGATCTACTGTACCTCGGACACTCTAAATCTTACTACGTAGATGAATTGGAGGAAAGAATGACACTTCATTCTTCCTCTTCCAGGGCTTCCAAGTAGACTGTAGAAGATGACACTGACCTGTGTCCTGTGAAATGAATTGCAGCAGCAGTATAAAAAATCTAGTCTCTGTATAGGTCTTATTTAGATGAATAAAATGTATCCAATATGCCCCTAATAGATTAATATTTACAAAGCAGATTTGCATAGGTAGGCCTCACGTTGTAAACCATTAAACCGTGTGGGGCTGCTTCCACTCAGAGAGCACTTGGCTGCAGAGGTGATGTACGTCAGGACTCAAGATTTCCCTGCAGAACATTTAACTTTAAAATGTCAATCAATGTTATTCATTTCCCCAACCAGTGTGTAATGTTGTGGCTGATGAAACGTCACAGACACGCCGTTGTTTTATGTTGTTTATGCAGCATTGTGTTTAAATTTGAGCATCTCTTGTTAACAAAGACCGTTTATGTAGTGTTTTGCTACTCGAATGCAATAAAAGTTTAACATTAAAATAAGAATACTTACAAAAAGTGATCTGTCCACAATAGGACAGGTTGTTATTCTTTATATTCGTTAAGTTATCAAAATAGATTTTTGAGTCACTTATGCATCTCCTAGAATTAAATACACATTTCATAATTTTGTGTTTGTTTGTTTGTTTGTTTGTTTTTTCAAACCTTCCTCTGCATGTCTTTCTGGAGTTGTTAGAGTTCAGTAGATCTGTCCTGCATGATGGCGTGCCTTGAAGTTATTTCTGAATTTCTGTTTCCATATCAATGTTTGTGACGAGTGTTTCTTCAGTTTTGTTTTTATGTGTCTCTTTTTCCTCTAGTTCCTTGTCTTTATTTGTGTATCCTATGTCTCTTTCAGTGTGATGTGACAAGTGTTTGATATTGAGTTTTGTGGTAATGATTCTTTATTTATAAAGTAATTGAGGGTGGAAAAGAGGTAAAAATTAATAGAGAGAAGGATAACTTAAAGATGGAGTCCGCCAAAAGCTGCCGACTGGCCTCAGAACTTCAGTTTCATTTACTGTTGTAAATTAATTTTATTGGTGATATGATACATTTTAACATCTAGTACCATACTGGAGTACTTAGAATGTAGAGTTTGATCATCATTTATCCAGCATTTATTTCTAATTAACAAAGATCAAGATCAGTCTTATTTGAATACAATATGGTTGAGATTAAGATTACATAAAATAATTACATAAAATAAGTGTATGTTTGTATGTGTGTGTACACAGTATATGTATATATGCACACACACTTTCTTAATACACCTAATCCCTGCTGGTTATCTGTGTCTTCTCATAGAGTAACAGTAAAATTACACACATTGTGTACACACACTATACTGGGACTTTGAAAGCTTTATTTCATATTTATTAAATTAAATTTCCTGTGTCCTCTGCCCAGATGAGAAAGTGATGGCAGATGATGAATTTACGTGTGACCTCTTCCGCTTCCTCCAGCTTCTTTGCGAGGGCCACAATAACGGTGAGTGTCTCACGTTCTGGATGATTTAAAGTGTCCTATCAAGGTGAACGTGTACTTTTTGAACTACTGTGGTACTGAACATGTACTCTGGCTTTGCCTGAATTGTAATAGACATTTGCAGATACAGTATTCTAAGTAGGAGCTATTATATAATAACCACTTATTAAACTGTTAATCTGTAGATTTCAAATGGGCAAACTTATTTTTGTCATCCTATTTTTAGATTTCCAGAACTACCTCAGGACTCAGACAGGCAGCACCACTACCATCAATGTCATCATCTGTACTGTGGACTACCTACTTCGACTGCAGGTCACTGATATCTGATCATGGTTTTCCAACAAGTGTCACACCTGCAACAGACTTTAGCTTCCTCTGCATAAATATAGAGTTTGGAAAACCTGCTTGTTTAATTGATCATTGTTGGAATTCTTTCCTGCATGAAGCTAGCTATCATGTAAATCCTCTTCATTTGAATTTATTTCATTTAAATTTCGAGACAGAAATCAACAGGAAGTTCATGTTTTGTCCTCCTTACAGGAGTCTATCAGTGACTTTTACTGGTACTACTCTGGAAAAGATATTATTGATGAGCCAGGAAAAAGGAATTTCTCCAAAGCGATGACAGTTGCTAAGCAGGTCTTCAACAGCTTGACTGAGTACATCCAGGTAAGACAGCTGCTGTGTAAAGAACAGATTACAGTACATGTTGAATCAAAATACAAAAGGTGACTTAAAAGAGACTGTAGTTCATGCTGCCATCAGTGTTACATTACTTTGCAACATTGCCAAAATGCAGATCAAATACAAATTTTAAATGCTGAAAATGTGTGTGCTGAAGGAGTTCCCTGTTTTGGCATGCAAATGCAAATTTTCGCCTTACACAAGTATAAATATGTAACAGTACATTATATTAAATACTCTCAGGGCTCAGGTCTTAAATAAGACTTTTAACATGAAGACAGAACAAAAATGTTACGACACTTCACTCCATGTGATTCTTACAGGGTCCCTGTACTGGTAACCAGCAGTCTCTGGCCCACAGCAGGTTGTGGGACGCCGTTGTGGGATTTTTGCACGTCTTTGCTCATATGATGATGAAACTTGCTCAGGTGAGAAACTTGTGAAAAAAATTGGAATCTGTTCAAGCCATACTGTGTAAATATTATTAACAACATTTAATGTAGTATTGTAGTTTATTATCAATATAACAGATATATATATAGAAAATTTGCATGTCTTTCTGATGCAGTTTGAAACCCATGATCATCCTCAGGCAGTTGAGTTTAGACGTAAATTAAATTAGCAGTTGCTTATTTAATATACAGTAGTTTTGAAGCTACTGATATCGATACATTAATGTATTCATTAATATATTTATTTATAGAAAATATTATTTTGATTCACTTTCCACACATGTACACATCTTTTGTGTATGAGTTTTCATTCTTCCTTTTTACCTTCATAACGCTCCCTTGAACTGATCAGGTCTCCTCAGTGACTGCCCACAGTTTGACTTCAAGATAACAGGGCAGAAACAGTTCTATTCTTTCTTTCCTTGTAATTTAGAATACCATTAGTCCTTCTCTTCTTATAATCACTTCATTAAGTGTGTGTTGATTGCAAAGTAACGGCCATTACTTCAGGTTGGATTTAGCTTTGGACAGTGAAATAAAGTGTGTTTGTGTTATTTGTTTGACCTGACAACGAGATGCAGGCTTCCTATTCAGTCTAATTTTGACAGTTTTAATTATATTTCTTATCATTAATATCCTTCAGATTGATATTAATCAGTGGTTATTATATTGTTAGCAGATGTGCTAATTTATCAGAACTTTTACTGGGAACCTTTACATTCAGTTAGATGATTTTGATACCATTTAATATGAAATATCTTTAAACATCTAGACCTTGGCAAATACATAAAGGAAGTAAGGATGTTAATGTTAACTTATGTCCATGAAACTCTGTTAGATGCATCCTGATCCTGGACAACAAGATGGCGTAAGAATCTGTGTCATTCTGCCAATAACATCCTATTTAGAAACTAGTCATCCTTTTTTATGATCTCATGCTTCGTCATGTTTATAATTTATAACATCATTTACATTTCCTTCTTTGTTTCCCTTCTGCTTCATTTCATATTTTTCCTTTGCAGTAGTCCCTTTTGGGGTTTTTTTTTCTTTCCCAAATGACCCATTTACTCAGTTAGACATTGTTCCTGATTGGGGATGATGTGTAACGAGGACAGACAGTGACTGAATGAGTGTTTACCAAGAGTTTAAAAAAAAAATTAGTTAATTACATTTATATTTTGTGACAGTTTAGCTCATTCCACATATTTTATGTACTAAATGTAGTGTCTGGAAAGACTAAGCTGTTATTTCATGTCAAATATAGTATAAGCCATCTGTAAAAAACAGAAGGATCTAAATCACCAAATGTATTAATTGTATTTACAAATGTATTGATTTATTTCATTTTAAAAGTTATCACTTTGATTTCCGTGACACCTTATTGCTCACCGTTTCCTCAGGATCACTATCAGTCTGACCACCATTAAAACACATACAATATGCTCTTAATGTTGTGCAGAGCTTAGCGCTTTGTTTTTGGCTCTGATCTGGTGCACTCTTTAGAACAGCTGAGATCAGCATCCAAAATATGTTTGTGTCTTCCTCACTCCCAGGCTGCAGCCACTTTTTAAGATGAAGGGGAAAGGCAGGCCTGTCTAGCATAGGTGTTTTTGTTCCTCTTCATAGCTACCTGTGTTTCCAGCGTCTGTCTTGCTTTCCTTCATAATATGAATAATATTTGATAAAGCTAAAAATGTGTGTTCTTTATTTAAAATTGCAAACCCAGGATCATTTCTGGAGTAGAACACACTTCGAGGTAGTGTCTCTCACTGTTTCATGCCTTTTTTAGAGTGAATTATTTTGCTGAGTTCACAGTTTGAGAATGTTGTTTCTTGTCTTTTGTTATATGTTTTTGCTTTGCTGCAGGATTCCAGTCAGATTGGACTCTTGAAGGAGCTTCTGGATCTGCAGAAGGACATGGTAGTGATGCTTTTGTCTCTACTTGAAGGTATGTTCTACTCTCACGTCCTCTGCTTAGGTTACTTCGTTTTTATGTTTCTTACCATTCCCATTGTGCTGTTCTCTTAGGAAATGTGGTGAATGGCACTATTGCCAGACAAATGGTTGACATGTTGGTGGAGTCTTCCAGCAACGTGGAAATGATCCTTAAGTTCTTCGACATGTTCCTCAAGCTCAAAGACATTGTGGCTTCTGACGCATTTCGAGATTCTGTGACTGATCCCCGTGGGCTCATCTCCAAAAAAGACTTTTCCAAAGCTATGGACAGCCAGAAACAGTATTCGCCTTCAGAAATCCAGTTCCTTCTCTCTTGTTCAGAGGCTGATGAGAACGAGATGATCAACTTTGAGGAATTTGCTGATCGCTTCCAGGAACCAGCCAAAGACATTGGTTTTAACATAGCCGTTCTACTCACAAACCTTTCTGAGCATGTACCTCATGACACTCGTCTGCAGAACTTCCTGGAGCAGGCAGAGAGTGTTCTCAACTACTTCAGACCTTTTCTTGGCCGCATTGAGATCATGGGAGCAAGCAGGAAGATCGAGCGTATTTATTTTGAAATCAGTGAAGCAAATCGCAACCAGTGGGAGATGCCCCAGGTCAGAGAGTCCAAACGACAGTTCATCTTCGATGTGGTCAATGAGGGTGGTGAGAGTGAGAAAATGGAGATGTTTGTGAACTTCTGTGAGGACACCATCTTTGAGATGAACATTGCTGCATCCATTTCTGAACCTGAGGGAGATGGCGCAGAAGAAGAAGATGATGAGGAAGAAGAGGAGGGTGGGGGAGAAGAAAAAGAGACTGGAGAAGGAGAGGAAGGCAATGGAGAATCGGTAGCTCCAGAGTCAACATCAGCCTTTGCAGACTTCCTGAAGAGTGTAGTCGACTTATTTAACATGTTCACTTTCCGTAACCTGCGGAGACGCTACCGCAAACTAAGAAAAATGACGGTGAAGGAGATGGTGGTCAGCGTGGTTACATTTATCTACACTGTTCTCATGGGTATCCTGATGTTTGTTTATAGTGTGTGTAAGGGCTTCTTCACACTCATTTGGAAGGTACTGTTTGGTGGAGGCTTAGTGGAGAGCGCCAAGAAGATGACAGTGACAGAGATCCTAGCCAGTATGCCAGATCCCACACAGGACGAAGTTCACAGTGACCTTCCACCCGAGCCAGGAACTAGAGAGGTCCAGGACACAGATGGAGCCGCGGACCTCTTGGATGCTGTTGGAGGAGAGGAGGAAGAGGATGATAGTGATGAGAGGGAAGGTGGGCGTTTGCCTGGTTTCAATACTCCAGGGGGACTTGGAGACTTTGGTGAGACGACACCTGAAGAGCCTCCAACTCCAGAGGGTACACCACTGCTGAAGAGAAAACTGGTAAGATGGTCCGTCTGAAGTTGTCAGTGGTTGTTTTATGTGTGCACTTACTATCGATCTGTTTTGTAACTGCGTACTGTTATTCAAACAGCTGACTGCCACAGGGGGAGGACAAGGAGAGGATGAAATTGCAGAACCAGAAGAAGAGCCCCCTCAGGAGACCGAGAAAGCAGAGTAAGTCGCCAACTTGCCAGGGATCAACATCAAGACGAAGCTTCCACCATCGATAATATGGAATTATGCTAATATCAAAGCACACTCAGCTGAGGGCTAGATGTTTCACTAATAAACACAAGTTGTACATTGATTTACACATTTATTAAGCTAGTACATGTCATGGTGTCTAGGCAACGTAAAAGGGAATCTGCTGCTGGTTTAAAATGAATGAAATCAATTGTTTTGTATAAACGTTTGTCCCAGTATTTAATGTGAGCTGTTTTGTTGGTTATTCAGGTAGTGCTGTGTAACAGATATTGCTGTTCTGATCCAAAGTACAGAATATACAGATCCAACAGATAGGTACAGCTATTGTTAAACAATGCAAAAAACATAAAAAGACATAAAAATATAATAAAAGCCTTCAAAGATGGATGGATGGACTGATGAATAAAAGCCATAATATAGCCTACACTTTCCAGCATGAGATTTTGATCTTTCTTTTTCTTTTTAAAAATAAAACATGTCTTTCTTTTCTAGCATAGAGAATGCAGAGAAGGCAGAGAAAACAGAGCCTGAGCCTGAGGTAAAAGAGGAAGAGCCTGAAGAGGTAGAAGAAAAAACTGTGAAGACAAAGATAAAGAAGGAGAAGAAACCTGTGGAGGAGGGCTTTGAGCTGTGGAACGAGCTGGAGGTCCAGAGGATTAAATTCATGGTAAGCATCCCTCCATTACAGCATGTCATGCAATGTAACACACTGATTTTATGGCAGGAAGATTTCTGGCAACATTTTGACAGTTATTTCAGGATTTTATGTAGTAGGACTAGACATTTAATTAAATAAGGCCATCTCGATTCCATGGAAAGCAGTATTTTTGTGTTCCTCCTCTTCTCAATCTACTTGTCTGTCTAATTTTTAGTCCTGAAACACTATTACTTGTTTTGTAAACAACTTTTAAGTGTTTTCTCCTATGAAATAACGCGGTCACATCTTAGTGTTACACAAGCCTTCTTTACTCCACAGAACTATCTTTCTCGCAACTTCTACAACCTTCGGTTCTTGGCTCTTTTCATCGCCTTTGCACTGAACTTCATCCTGCTCTTCTATAAGGTCTGTGCTTTTGTTTGTTTTTGAAAATTCCTTCATTTTTTTTTTTTGCTGTGCAGATTGAATAAACCAAAATCCTTGCAGGTCTAATTTTGTGTCTGATTTCCAGGTTTCTGACAGTCCTCCAGGCGAGGAGGACTTTGAAGGTTCTGGTCTGTTTGAAGGCTCTGGTTTATTTGAAGGCTCTGGTGTTGAGGAGGATGGGTCTGGGTTTGATGAAGGAGGGGAGGATGATGATGAAGAAGGTCCTATGTACTACTTCTTGGAGGAGAGTACCGGCTACATGGAGCCAGCTATGGCTTTCCTTGGTATTGTCCACACCATCATATCGTTCCTGTGCATCATTGGCTACAACTGTCTCAAGGCACGTCGTGTTTGCTGTTCCACTCTGCAGATCTACACCAATAATTTGTGGGTGCTTGTAGAATTCATGGATGGGGTTTTTTCTGTTCTCTTCAGGTTCCTCTGGTTATTTTCAAGAGAGAGAAGGAGTTGGCCAGAAAGTTGGAGTTTGATGGAGTATACGTCACTGAGCAGCCTGAGGATGACGACATTAAGGGCCAGTGGGACAGACTGGTGCTCAACACTCCGTAAGAGACCTGTTAGATTATCAGATGAATGAATGGAAGAACAGGACAGAGTTGAATAGGTCTAAACTTGGAACCAATGCCATACTGAGTTCTTTTCCAGTTGAAGCTGGGCCAGAACTTGACACTCTAAAGGTGTTGAGAATGACTGAAATCACTCAAATTATGATGGAAACCAAATCTCCAAGCTGCTAAATATCTTAAACAGAACTTGTCGATTGCTATTCATAATATTTTATACTATTAGACATTACTGTAAATGTAATATTAAATAATACCCATGCAAACCAAACTAAATTTGACAAAATAAATCTTTCAGGAATGTGAATCTGGAATAATCATGTGAAATTATGATTATGGCATGAGTATGATGATTAGTATTGTTTGAATGTGTAGAATGACAGCTGTGCTCAGATAAACTATAATAAAGGCATTGATCTTACTATCATTTACATTATATTCATTTTTCTTGTTTAACGCAGAACGTTCCCAAACAATTACTGGGACAAGTTTGTGAAAAGAAAGGTGAGTTTTTTCAAACAGCTTTGATTCAAAGGTTTACCAGAATGTCAGGAATATTGCTTAAAGTAATATTTGTGTGATTTCCAGGTGTTGGATAAATATGGTGACATCTATGGCAGAGAGAGGATTGCAGAGCTGCTTGGTATGGACTTGGCTTCTCTGGATGTCAGTGCCATGACACACGAAAAGAAGCCTGAACCAGACACCTCCATGTTTAGCTGGTATGTTCTATACTGAACAAGAACCAGCCATGATGTTCCATGTTCATGGAACAAACTCCTCTTTCTCTTTTGCAGGGTGACATCTATTGACATCAAATACCAGATCTGGAAGTTTGGTGTTGTTTTCACTGATAATGTGAGTTAAGGAAGGTGTTTGTAATATAAGTTAGACAACCTATTGATCGATCATATTAAGTATAACCTTACTAAAATCCCTCTTTCATCTTTTAGACTTTCCTCTACCTGGTTTGGTACATGCTAATGTCTCTACTTGGACACTATAACAACTTCTTCTTTGCTGCTCATCTTCTGGACATCGCCATGGGTGTTAAAACCCTTCGCACCATCCTTTCCTCTGTTACCCACAACGGCAAACAGGTCAGCGCAGATGCTGTGATGATGAGTCACAAGGCTTATTTCACTCCTGTTTGTCCAGCTGACCTTGCAGTAATGACACGTCCATCTGCTCCTCACAGCTGGTGATGACGGTGGGTTTGCTGGCTGTAGTGGTGTACCTGTACACCGTGGTGGCCTTCAACTTCTTCCGCAAGTTCTACAACAAAAGCGAGGATGAGGATGAACCGGACATGAAGTGTGATGACATGATGACTGTAAGCAGATGTTATAGAACAGATCAGTAGTGTGGAGGAGGATGTAGTCGATGTCAGCTTTACTTAAGCCCATATTTATATTTTCTGAGATGACCTGTGTCCTCACTCCTTCCGGCAGTGTTACCTATTCCACATGTATGTCGGTGTGCGTGCTGGTGGTGGCATCGGAGATGAAATCGAAGACCCAGCTGGAGATGAATATGAGCTGTACCGAGTAGTATTCGACATTACCTTCTTCTTCTTCGTCATCGTCATCCTGCTGGCTATCATCCAGGGTATTGTGCTATTGTTCGGATTTTAGATCATTTCATAAAAATAGTCTGATACGTGAAAGGTTTGACACTTGAATCAACCAGATGTTAACCTGTTCTTGTGTTTTAACATTAAGTGAATAAAATACATATAGTTAACAAATTTTATTCTCAGGACAAATCTGTCAAAAAAACAAATCCTTTCAGCTTCCTAAAGTGTTGTTGACCTCCAGACTAGTGTGTGATGCTGTCTTCCTTTCCAGGTTTGATCATTGATGCCTTTGGTGAGCTGAGAGACCAGCAGGAGCAGGTCAGAGAGGACATGGAGGTAAGATAAAGAGTTTCACCGGGATTTAACTGGAAACTTTCATTCAAATCTCTTTTATTTAAAGCTGTAATATTTAAGACACCTATTGATGTGAAATGTCCTTTGTCCCAACAGACAAAGTGTTTCATCTGTGGGATAGGGAGTGACTACTTCGACACGACTCCACATGGCTTCGAAACACACACCCTGGAAGAACATAATTTAGCAAATTACATGTGAGTTACAGTAAATAATGTATATTTTTATCATTCAATACAACATCCTTTTATCTCTCTCTCTATATCAATCTGTATTGTGTCTTTCTTTCAGGTTCTTCTTGATGTATCTGATAAATAAAGATGAAACAGAACACACAGGACAGGTTTGTAAAAATGCTTTAAGCCTGTTTTTGTTGATGTAAGAATATTTTCTTGTGTCCTAGCAAAAGGAGTAGAGTTATCCTAACGGAGAACAGTGACTACAGCTGTGATGATGATTCTTGAAGCTTTCTTCCATATGTATCTCTGTACATTACAGGGAATAGTTGATCCATCATCTCCTCAAAAACTGATGGATGGAATTAAAGCTTAGAATGCTGTGTAGAGTTAGGGTTTTAAACTTTTCCTTATGTCTTTTAGGAGTCATATGTGTGGAAGATGTACCAGGAAAGATGCTGGGACTTCTTCCCTGCTGGAGACTGCTTCAGGAAGCAGTATGAGGATCAACTGGGATAATATCCTGCATCTGTGCATAAAGTGTGAGGAGAGGAGAGGAGAGGAGAGGAGAAGAGAGGAGAGGAGAGGAGGGGAGGGGAGGGGAGGGGAGGGGAGGGGAGGGGAGGGGAGGGGAGAGGAGAGGAGAGGAGAGGAGAGGAGAGGAGAGGAGAGGAGAGGAGAGGAGAGGAGAGGAAACATTAGAAATTCATAGCTGTAATGCATCTATTTTACTTTTGTCCTTTGTCTATAAATTACCCTCCTCTGTTAAAAACTATGCACACTTCGTACTATTTTACACCTGCAGCAAAAAGTTGATGGAATAGATCTGAATAAACTGACAAATAACATCAAAGAAACAGAAACAGAAGCCGGGAGTCTTTTTTTAATTCTGCCATGAAGACACTGCATAGACTCTTGTTTTAAATATCCTGATTGCCTCACGTATTCATCGGACTTGACTTGTTAGCCTCGACACTGTTATTTGAGATGATGGATATGTTTAAATTATATTGAAATTAAGGCTGATGGGGTTTTTTTAATGTAGCTGCTGCCATATGTTTAATTTCTAATTTTGTTTCAGCGAGCGTTTTGAAAGAATGCTTTAACAGCTCACAGTTGTGTTTCTGAGATTTAGGAGGGAGCCATCTCACTCATTTCCTTTTACTCTCTAATGACTTAGAAACTCGTCTCTAAAAAAAGTCATCATTTAATGAAACTCTTGTTGGACTGACTTGCAAAGTTATCATCCACCTATGTGAGGTACACCATTTTGAATCAGCTGTATAGACAAACCACGTTTGCACTCTGAAGTCTTACAAGCATCCAGGATGTATGTGGTCCCTTATCTCCATGCTGTCCGTGCCATTTTAGATGGTGACGATACACATACAGTCAGGAGGATGCCAAGGTTATTTATTTATTGTATATGCAGATCAAATCATCTGAAGTTGACTGTTTTAGCCTGTCTGTATTTCTGGCCAACAGTCTGTTTTATGAAACTTTATGCACAAATAAGTTTTTGTCAGTGCATTAAAATAAGTAATGAATGTATTTAATGTATACATTTTGGCCAAAGTTTCATCTGTTTACCTGTCCTGTCTCGGCTGTGTAGAGGCCTTCTGCAGACATATTTTACGTAAATCATAGACCGTATCTTATTTTCTTCAGAGCTGTGACGATCATCCTTTTTTGTTGGGCATGATTGGAAACCCAACGATGGTAAGGAGAATATGTCCAGTTTGCCATCATAACACCAAATGAGCTTTTGGTTTTGTTTTTTGTTTTTTTTTGTTAGTTTTTACGTTAGATTTTTTAAGGACTCCAGCGTAACATTCATTTTCTTTACCGAAAAGGTCTTGTGCATTTTGTTGATCTCAAGCAGTGCCGTCTCAGGAGGCCTCTTGTTGGTCATGGACAGACTCACAAACTCTCCTCATCTTATTTAAGGTTATGACTATTTGTCAGAGGCCGAGCAGTACTTTGTGTCCTGAAGTGTGTTTCCTGTTTTGGCTCAAACAGAGACTGTTGATGCTGAATGGAGATCTCTACTTTCCGTCTGAGTGTCCTTTGACTGAACCCTGTGTTTCAATACAGAATAAACAGATTATTTTAAGGACAACAGCTTCATGTGTCTTCATTTACTCATGCACGTGTGTGTGTGTGTGTGTGTGTGTGTCTGTGTGTCTGTGTGTCTGTGTGTGTCTGTGTGTGTGTGTGTGTGTGTTGTTTCTTTAGGACAAATTTTAGACCTTCAGTGTGGGGATTATTTTGGAAAATGAGGACAGATTCTTATGTCTTTCTTAAAGTTTTTATTTTTAAAATGCATTTTTTCTGGACAACGCTCCGGATCTTCCATGATGGCTTGTCCGAACTTTCTGCCCCTCAGTATCTTTATAAGTGTGCAGAAGAACAACTTTTAGATGTATTTGTATTAAAACAATGGTGTATATGAGCAGAGGAACTATTCTGGACATTAATTCCTCCTCCTGCTTATTCTAACAGAATCTGACACGGAAACATTTTTAATCTGAGAGGTGCACGGATTATCCTGAAGTTCAACTATTTATTTGCTTGCTTGACATTGGCTTGAAGTTCTCCTCTCCTGTGTCATTTTTCCAGTTTCCTGGTGGTTTCGGCAGAACTTTGTCTTAAATAGATATATGGTATGTATATAAAAGATTTCTATACTTTGAAATTTTCTAGAAAAACCCACATATCATTATAACAGTCTGTACATGAAATGACTGCTTACCAGAGTGGTAGATAAGGATTAGGTGAGTGTGTTTGTGTTATGTAGGCAGGCAGGGTTAGATATTTTATGAGTCATATAAGCGCTGCTCTACCAATCTCTGGAGAGTAAAAGAAACCATCTAGTTCCTGGTTAACGTGCTGAACAACGATCAAATCTACACATATTGGAACAAAATCCATAAATCTGAGAATTAGTTCATTATGTTTCTAAATTTGATAAAATATGACTGCATTAGATAAAATTATAATAATGTAGAAATAGTCTAAAAGTAGAAATGAAAAGCAATTTTTAGGAATTACTTCCTTCTTATTTTTATTCCACTAGAATCGAAGGGGTGGGGTGGGGGCTCAAATCAAACATCAGTAATAATCCAACTACAATACGTATATTGATGAATTGTCCTGGTTTGCTGGTATTTAGCACAAAACAGATGACACTTTTACCTGTTCAATGCAGAACTTGTATTTATTATGGAAGTATTTTTACTTACATTACTGTAAATATTTCATCCATCAACGTCTCTGCACTTTGGTTCCACATGTCATTCACCCACATAAATGCTGTTCTTTTGTAATGTTCCACTCCTCTGCGGGTCAAAGGTTGCTATGAATTTGTATCTCCAGAGTAAACACAGTGATGTAGACGTGGGTTTGGTACCCAGCTCTGCCCCACCCTCATCATACGTATAAAACAAGACCTCCAGCAGAGATCAGCTCCCAGCCAACCTGTCTGGATTCTGTCTGCCTGTCCAACTCCCCGACTGCCATGTCGTTTGTTGCTCCTCCAGGTTATCAGCCCCTCTACAACCCTGTAAGTATGGCTTAGTGGGAAAATGCAAGGGAAGATGTACCTAACTACCAGTGTAGCCATCCAGAATACAGATAATACATCTAATATAGAGCAGACAAACTGTCCAGTTTAGGTTTCTATACAGGATGTCAAAACTATATATTTTATATAGTCTTATAGTTAAGAAATTTTATTGACACTGGTGATTAATAGCCTATAGATGAGTCACGTCTGAATGGAAAAAAAATTATTACAGCAGTGGATCATATTTTTACTGTGGGTTCATTACTAAGTATGTTTCATACTTGAACACTTCCACTGAACACTTCCATATTTGTTGCAGACAATATTAGTAATATTGATTAAAATTTTGGAATCCTGTCAATATATTTGATAAATATTGTGATATCTGTACATTTATATAGATCTGGTATGTCAGGAAAGTATGTGCTATAGAGAGGTTATGAGAACAGTAAAAACTACTGATGTGCTATTATTTAAAATTTAAAAAAAAGGTTATCTATTGATCTGCAAGTAGAAAAAAGTTATCTAAGGGTCGTAAATAATAAATATTCTATTTTGAGGCCTCTGTATGATTCTCTCTAAAACCAGATATTCATCACTGACTTACTGTCTGACTAAGTGCATTTTATTCAGCTGCTTTTTAAAAAAACATTCTATGAGGATTTTTCTTATTGAGCTCTTATAAAAGAAACCCAAAGCTTGGCTCACTCCGATGCACGTGATTCCAACCTAACAATGTTCTAGTGTACAATATAATAATTTGTAGATGGTTTCTATTATTTCTTATTTGTGTGTGCAGTATTTTGATATTTTTTTGTGTACAGAGTATTCCCTATATGGGGCCTATTCATGGAGGTCTGAGGGAGGGAACATCCATCTACATTCAAGGATCCATTCCTGATGACATTACCCGATGAAGATTGAATGCATTTTTATCTTCACTCACTACTTAAAAGTTAATTGTGGGCACTTAATAGAGATTTTTTTAGACATTTCCATGTTATGTCTACAGTGATGCTTTAAAGAAAATCCTCCACCCAGACCCTTGTGTCAGAAAACGGAGGGAACACCTTGTGTAATCTGGCCCTGGGTGGAGTAGGTTTCATTCCATTGTTGCATATCAAAGCATACTAGTAATTCTGTGGTGTAATGTTTATTATTTGACCCTCCCCTCGTCAAGATAGCCATATCTGATCCATTTCACGGGTTCATTTACAGACCATTACCAGACAATGTAAATACAGCACATAGCTGACTCTATCATGACAACTTTAGCTCCTTTGTTGGGAGATTTTTTACAATCCTCCGTGTTTTAAAACACACCCCACCTTTATTGTTTGCATTCCTTCCGTTTTGTAACACTAAACTACCTCAGTAACTCCACTCATGTCTGCTGCTGTTACCTTTGGCAGGTTCTTTGTCAACCTTCAGTGTGGACAATATGAGTCCAGCGACATTGCCCTTCATTTCAACCCTCGGTTTGACGGATGGGACAAAGTGGTTTTCAACACCTTTCAGAATGAGTCCTGGGGGGACGAGGAAATCATTCGTGACATGCCCCTCAGCAAGGGCCAGGTGTTTGAAATGGTCATTATAGCCACTTCACAAGGCTACCAGGTCAGAGAAACACAAAGGGCTGCATAGCTTCAAAACTATTCACAGTGTTACTATCATTAACCCCGTTATTCAGCATGTGCAATCACACTTCAACTATTAACGTGAAATTGCAGATCAAAGTCAACGCCAACGATTTCTACACCTTCCAACATCGTATGCCAGTGGAGAGAGTGTGTGCAATGCACATCGGGGGGGATGTTTCCATCCAGACGATAAATGTCATTGGGGTAAGAAGGATGAATACATTTCAATGTGCAGCGTAACATATCTTTTGTCTGCTGAAGGTGTAATCACTGAGGTCTCTGTGCTCTCTATCTGTACACATTATAATGGTACAGACAGTAGATTACAGCTCCTGAAGAGAAATGAGCAAAATAAAAAGATAAATTAAAAAAGACCTATGCTTCTGGTGCAAATGGAAAACTCTGGTTTATAAAATATTTTTATACAAAAAAATTTTTTTTCACAAGAAAAAGATGTAAGCATCTGTATTCTCTGAATGATTGAGGACAAGTGTCCTTTTGTAGTCATCATGTTTCTCAAGTCCCCTCCAGATTGAAGAGAATTTTATACATTAGAATGAATTGGAAGTGAGCAGCCTGTCCATGAAAGGGCTTCTTCTATTTACACCTGTATTTTTCTAGGGTGGAATGGGAGGCAGTATGGGAGGAGGGATGGGAGGAGGAATGGGAGTAAGTATACACAAATAATACAGTATTAACAAAGTAACATTAAATGCGGAATTGTACAGAATTGAACTTATTCCTTGCTTTCCGACAGGGAGGATACCCAGGAGGCGGCATGGGGGTATGACATTTTTGTTAGGTTTATTTATCTTTGATATAATTTCCTTTCACTTAGTAATTTGTGAACATTAACAAATCCTTTTTATAACATTTATTTTGTATATCTCATCTATAGGGAGGATACCCGGATGGTATGGAAGGAGGCATGGGAGGAGGAATGGGAGGAGGCATGGGAGGAGGCATGGGAGGAGGAATGGGAGGAGGCATGGGAGGAGGCATGGGTGGAGGGATGGGAGTAAGTATTTTTTATGACAAGATGTTGGTCATTTATTTAAGTGTCAAAGTTTAATCAAAAACACAATTAAACAGATTTTAATACCTTCACAACTTTTCAACAGGGAGGATATCCAGGAGGTGGCATGGGGGTAAATAAAAATATTTTCTGCTTTCTCATCAGTGCTCAAATTCAGTGTAACTTACAAAAAAGAAAACAGTTTTGTCATTTAACATTAAATCAGAGAACAATAAAATATTAAATCCACTGTTTTAAAATGTGCGTGTCTTCACAGGGTGGATATCCAGGCAACATGGGCGGTGGAATGGGGGTAAGAAAGAGTCTTATAATAATAACTTTTAACAGCAGCATTAAATGAATGAGCAATTCAAATCTGTTCCAATTTGTCTGTTTGCCCATTAGGGAGGATTCCCAGGATCAAACCTGCCTGTGAGAATATTACACAATACAACTGACATGTTCTCTGTTCATATGGAATCATTTTATCATCCGATTTGATTGTTATGTATCTTCATCTGACCATAGAGCATGGGTGGGCAGCCAGTCTACAACCCTGTAAGTAAAATTTGTTCCATTTGTTCAAATCAGTAAAGCACTTTATGTACAGTAGATGAATCAACAGGCAAGTTACTGCGTGTATTTCATTTCTAGTTTTAGGATTGTATAATGAAATTTATTAGTGGAAATATGGGTTATGTAATAATAATATGTAATATATGTAATACTGCCCTCTAGTTACCACTAGAGTACTGCCACCAGGCAGTACTGACCTGGGCAAACTGTGGCCCGAGGGCCACATCTGGCCATTTGTATGTCCCTGTCTGGCCGACGTGGGGCCAATCATAAATAACATACCTCTATATTAAATGCCATAATTTCACATAGCTTATATAAATATTTAGTGTGATTTATTCTACCGATTAGCAGTACCAGATACTCAAAATATTTGATTTGGTGTATTTTACAATGGAAGAAAGTTCAGCAGAATTAAGGTCAAGTTATCGTCGGTGTGGCCCTTTGATACAATTCAGGTTTCACATGTGGCCCCCCGTGTAAAAAGTAATTGCCCACCCCTGGTATTGACTGTAATTTTTATTTCATCACTTGTCAAAATATCATAGCATTATACCACATGATATTTATGGTAAACAAACAGGCATGTGTGATTCAAAACAAATTTAGCAATGCTAGTTTTGACAAGCATTTACCGTCGCTTTAATAGAGTTTCCAGTTCCTCGTTTCCGACCCCCCTGTAAACCTAATAAATTTATTTCTAGAGTTTAGCGTGAATATAATATCCATCTTCTTGTGGTTTCAACAAGGAGCAGCAATGCTGGGGTTGGGATTAGGGTTAGCACTAGAGCTAGCCTCCTAGCAAATTAGCATAAATAAATAAATAATAAATAAATGAAATAAAATGAATAAATTAAAAAAAAACAGAAAACAAAATTACTTTTTTAACATTTTTTTTCGTTTTTTTGAATAAAATAAAAGACATCTCCAGTAGTATGTAATCAACACCTATAATTCTATAACCTATCTATAAACTGTCCGTCAGGTCTGCGATGCAGAAATACGATTGCTTTGAGTAAATTTACAATCTGGAGTGTGCTGCCCTCCTGTGGCAAGAAAGGATATCACATATCCGTCACAAAATGTTGGAACATGTATCAGTACTTCGGTGAATTATTTCAAATGAACACATGAACCTATCAAGATATTTAAACCAAATAAATGAAAGAAAATTAAATGTTAATCACTCCTGAAACCACAAAAGAAACATGGGGCTCCAACCTGAGAAACAACCGTGAAGATATAAAAATATATTTTAAAAAACCCACTACCATCAGCTTTGTTCTTTTACCTTGAATTATCTGACAATATTCTGTCTCTCAAGTTTGATATCTATGTGGGATTACAAATTAAGTAATTCAAATTCATTCTTATAGGCCGTGCCTTACTCCAATATGATCCCAGGAGGAATGTTCCCGAAAAGGACCATTATCATCAGAGGCATGGTGCCCTATGGAGCTGAAAGGTGTGTGTGTTTTCCGTGTTCTTTTACATTACTATAGTGTGTATCTCAGTCCGAGCAGACACATATCACATACTCCTTGTCTCTCTGTGCTTCAGAATATGCATTAACTTCATAGTGAGCAGATCTCGGGACATTGCTTTCCACATTAACCCCCGAGTGAGGGAGGGTATTGTGGTGAGAAACAGCATGCTTGGAGGAGACTGGGGCCAAGAGGACAGAGAGATCAGCATGAACCCCTTCATGGAGGGGCAGTACTTTGATGTGTGTATAATCTGTTGTACAGGGTTTATTTCTCTACATAATGAGTTTTTGCTGTGTTGTTGTTGTTTTACTCACTGTGGGTCAGCTGTGAATTTATGTTTCTGTCTTTGTCAGATGTCAATTCGCTGCGGGAACCAGAGATTTAAAGTGTTTGTGAATGGACAACACTTGTTTGACTTCTTCCATCGCTTCCATTCCTTCAATGAGATAGACATGCTGGAGATAGAGGGCGACGTACAGATCTCCTATATCCACTTCTGAGACCACAGATATATAGGAACTACAAGAACAATAAACAAGTCACCAACACACCCTGTTGTTTCACTGTATGGACTTCAAAATAAAGTGCACATGAAGTGGGCTTTTTTCGTAAAGAACAAATTTATTCTTAAACAAAATATCGTAGATAGGTACCGTTTACAAAAATGTTTACAAATCATGACATTGAAAATATAAACAAAATTATAGTACAGTCTTATCTCAATTCAACACATGACGAGGATCATCATCCACACACACTTATTGTATGTAGATCTAAGCAAACACTGGCTCTCAGAAGGCACTGATGGTAAAGTTATGGAGTTTTAGCATCCAAAACTGACATGAATCTAGACGTGATTCCAAGAGTGAGGTTTTTTTTTAAAATCCAGAAATACTTTTTTAAGACCAACATGTTTCCAATTAGTAGGTCTATCTGCATTCAAACTGATGACATAGTGATAAAAACAGATCAGTGCCTCGGTCTCAGCTCCTTTCTCTGTGGTTCACACTGTAAGAGTATCACTGAATACGACGTACCAAAGGCCTTGCAGGACATGTACACATAAATTCATTTCAGGAATGCTGCAGGTGTAAACTATCACTGTATACTGTTACATAGACAACCTTTGATCAAACAGAGGAGCACCTCATTCAAATAAATCTGTTCCCCGCAATGTGTGTTGGAATTTTGTCCGTTGCAATAAAAAACAACAACACTCAACTAAAGCAAAAACAAAAATTATATTTACAGTATACAAATATAAAAATAAGTGCCTGCATGATGTGACATTGCAGCAGGGGAGGTTTGCTCCTCTTCAGTAACAGAATCATTATTATTTGTAATGCAAAACCTTGAAAGAACTCAAATGTACCAGGAAAGGAGCGAGTGGCAAGATGTCGTCAGACAACCGGATCCTCTCAGTGACGTGTTCAGCATTCCCCCCCATTGAATTCACATGTTTTCTGTGACATGACTTAGAATGCAAAGGAAGTTACCATGAACACAACACAAAGACATCGTAAAAGATATTTAAAAAATTACAAAAAAATATTGATATAAAACATTAGTGCAAAGTTGTAAAAACACAAAAATCAGCATAAAAAAGTGACAAACTGTAACAATACTGTGCTTGAGACGGAAGCAAAGATGAGGATCTCAGCCCGCTGTTTGCAGACGACTCCATCGTGTGTGTACCCTCAGTCCATCTGTGCCCCCTTGACTCCAGCAGTGGACTGCCTCCACCCACACTGAGAAAACTCTCTGCTTCCTGAGTTATGACAAAGATGTGTAGATCAGCTGGATCAGGATGTGGCTCACCTGTAAGTGAGGGAAGATTTGTTTTGTGTGTTCTACTGATGGTTTCCAGTGCTCAGTGCAACCCCTGAGACGATTCAGAGGTTGTTAGAGTCACGCCAACTATAGGTCTTCATCAATATGAAGAAGAGTCCCAAGAAAGTCTCTCAAACCTTTGCGGAATTTAATTTTTGTTGCAAATTTTGGCGACTTCTTTTAATTCTCTGGTTACTATAACTTATAAAGTTCATACCTCAGTCTCAGTCTCAGTTACTATTGAGTGAAATCTTCTAAAATCTTTATTGTCCTTCAAGATGTGACGTCTAAACTAAAGCTAAATAAATTAAAAGGCTCTAGGGAGACCACTTATTGTCCCTCTACCAATACATATGTTTAATTATTATCTTAAAACAGACAGTTATCTTCCAGATGATGCTTTAGGTGAATAAAACCTCGCCACTTCTTTCTTTCATTCCCATCAATCTTCCTGCTGTTTTCACGTCAGATTCCACAGGAGCAGAGATTGAGAGTTGTGGTTCGTCCATCAGTCTCCGCCACTGTCAGCGCTTTCTGTGAAGTCCAAGCTCCTGAGTTTGTTTGGTTATAATTTGGCAGTGTCTTAGCTGGTTTCACAGAGACATTTGAATCATTTTAGCTTAATCGCATAAAGGCAGTCATGTAGCTGGTCTTTTCTCATTGTTTGAGCAACTGGGATCATTTGATTGTCCTGCAGTGCATGTAGATGAAAACAAGAGCTCTAAACGCATTCATCCACAGTCAGTGGAAGGTATCAGCAATCCTACTGCTGCATTAATCACGTTAACATTTACACTCAGTGTGAAATGTGCTCATTTTAGAAGTGGGGGTTCTTACAGAGGAATTAATGCTTTAGTTCCTTGGAATGCCTTTGGCTGTGTGTGTGTGTTCTGTGCAAAACAGGTGTGTTGGGGCACATGAGGCTTCTTATAGTCAGTAGCAAGAGGCTGGATTTTGTTCTTGGACTGGGGCAAAGGGATAGCACATTATGGACGTCACTGCCAGGCCATTCTCCTGGACCCTTCCCTGTCCTCCAGCAGTTCGACAGTGGGTGTGGGAGCTGGGGTGAGGTTTGGAGTGGAGTGGCAGGATGGCTGTAGAGGCAGCGTGGCGGTGGAGGACGACACCGGCATGTCCAGGCTCTCCAGCGAATCGGAGAGGGCTCGGATGGTCTCATGTTGGGGACACAGGACGTAGCGGTTGGGGTGGTGGACTTCGACAGTGGTCACAGAGTCCAGGCCCTTCAGGCACAGAGGCGTCGACCCCACGATGGGGTCACGGCCCCCAACAGCCCCGAGCTCCATGGGAGACTCATCCATGTTGACGTACAAGATCTCATCTGGGTCCTGGGGGTCCGGGAGATCGTCAAGAGCCTTTTCCAGTTCGCAACGCAGAGACTCGAATGATGGCCGATCCTTTGGGCTGAGCAGCCAGCAGGAGAACATCAGGGCGTATCTGGACAGGACGAAGAAATATTTTTACCTCCAGGTAAAGGACACAGCATTTCAACGTAAAGGACAATCACTGAAGAACTTCAAAATGAGGAATATTTTCCAGACAAGGCACCAATTACAGTGAATACTATTTTTTTCTGTATTTTGATTATGAATGAATATTTACTTGTGCTTAATAGATTGTCTTATTACATTATTATTATCTTGGAAAGCATTATATAATTAATAAATTATATAAAATAAATAAGATATCAAATATTAAATTGTACATTCCTTTCTCTGTAAGTTGAAGAAAACTACTAAGTGTTAACATGAACATTAAATGAAGTTAATTCTTTAATTAATGTGTTTGAACAATTCAGGTTTAAATAATAACAATAAGAAAACACAAAATTTGAATGATGTGTCTCAAGCTGGGGAAGAAGGATCAGTTGGTGTCTCCTTAAGAACGTTGGAAACAATTCAAAGCTTCTGTGTTTGATTTAAGTCTGCAGACGTGACTGCTTGTTAGAATCAGTGCCCCTAAACAGAATACAGTAAAATGATTTCTGCGGTACTTCCTCAGGAGCTGGCCGACACTCACATACAGTCCAGACAGTCTGGGGGCTGTTTCAGACGGTTCCCCTGCCTCAGGTAATCATAAATCTCACTGTTTTCCACCCCGGGGTATGGGGTCTGACCCCGCGTGGCAATTTCCCACATGGTGACACCAAACGACCACTGAGAAGGAGAGAGAGGGAGAGAGGGGATTGAAGGGAGAGTTTAGAATCTCTTCTGGCTTTACGCTCTCTTTCCATGGGAATCAATGATTAGCTTTGGAAATTACACAGCCATGTTTGTGGGGGCCATCTGGACATCCGTTTAAAAGCTTACACTGAAAACTTTCACATGTACGACCTGGGACCCTCACACATTCATGAAGTGATATTATCAGCTGCTGCCAACAGATGTCACAGATGTTGATAATAACTTATAATGTATAGTCTGCTGAAAACTTAAATATATAGCTCATTGCTTCAGACCTCCACGAAACATCGTTTAGTCCGACCCTAAACTTCACTATGACACAAACACACAAAGAAAAATCAAAATATTTGCAGCAATTCTCAAAATATAGCTAAAATGTAGCGCTATAACTTTGATGTGATGATATGAATGTATGTAATAGTTAGCACTTTGGACTTTGAATCCAGCGATCTGAGTTCTAATCTTGGTGGGACCTACAGTCTGGGCAGGAGTATCCCAGTCCACAAGGACTAAAATGAATTTCCCACTTGGGATAAGAAAAAGTATCTCAATTTTAAAAATTGCTTTAATGGTTGTCTGTCGTTCATTTGGCCCTGTGATGAGCTGGTGTCTCATCTGGGGTGTACCCTGCCTCTCGCCTGTAGTCAATAAAACCTGTGACCCAAAATTTTGGACAGATTTCTGAAGACAATTACAGTCGTCTCATCTCCAAGAACATGAATGAGTGATTTCTTTGATTCTCAAAATGCAGATGACAGTATTTAATTTTAACCTAAATCAATAACCTTGAAATAAAGAGCTGAAAAGGACTTTAATGTTTTCTAGTGATTCTATTATGTCTTATTCAAAACAAGAAAATAAAATTAAATGTTTTTTCGCAATTTAATTTCTTCATGTTGGCTCATATTGTTTTTCAAAATTAACTAGAGTGGAAAACTAATTTCCCCTACGGGGGACGAATAATGTATTTCATTATTATTATTATTACAGTATTAATGTGTCTTTCTGAAACAAAGTCCTGTGAACTTACCACGTCACTCTTGGTAGTGTAGACGCGATCAGCCAGGCTTTCGATGGCGATCCATTTGACGGGCATCTTGGAGATCCTCCCCTGTCTGTAGTAGTCTCCATTGTAAATCTTCTTGGAGAGGCCGAAGTCGGCCACACATACATTCATGTTCTCATTCAGCCTGAGGCAGAGAGAAAAAGCTTGAATTACATTTGTAGTATTTAGGCAATATAATTTTAAAACTACATTCAAAGACGTCAAATATAACGGCGCTTCAGTATTAGTGTCCGTTATGCTCAACTGTATTTCAACTTTTATTCTACTACCAAGCAGATATTGTTCTTACATGCAATTGCGAGCAGCGAGATCTCTGTGGATGAAGTTCTTGCTGCTGAGGTACTCCATACCTCTGGCAATATCAGTCATAAACTTCACCAGCATCTGGGATGGCAGGTACTGAGGGACAAAAAGGATTAGTTCACATCTGAACAGAGCTGACGTTTGAGTTACACACAGCAGAGGACGCTAGAGCTCGACTGATCCAGGACCTGTGAACAGGCTGAACGGCGCTGCTGCTTGTCACACTAACGTTCATTCTCCTGCTGTGGGAAGAACAGGGGGGGGGGGGTTTCAACGCTGAGTTTTTGAGTGTTTGCCGAGTTTCAACATTCTGTAGGAATCTTGTTTTGATTAGAAGTGTGTGTTTCAACCGTTCTTTGGGGACTAAGTGTGTATAGCAGCTCTACATCCATAAACACATCTCATTCAATAGCAAAATAGACAAGAGATGACCTCAGAGCGAATACGCATCCAAAAAGGCATCTCCAACAAACTCCTCATGTCTCTGCTGACCCTTGGATATCTATTGGCTGACAGGCTTTCTGTTAACTCTGTGGGACCCACATGTTCATGACTGCTTGTGTGTGTGTGTGTGTGTGTTTCTGACTGTGTGTTTTTATTTGTGTGATCAAACCTACCACTGGACAGTCTCCTAGCCTGGAGTAGAGCAGATAGCTGTGGAGGTCTCCATGCTTCATATAGGGCAGGATGACGACAGGGGAGGGGTAACCCTCACTCTCCACAGTCTGCAGACACACACCTGCACAAACACCAAAGCGTTACATTATCGAGAGCATCTGTGTCTGCGTAATATGCAACTTAACACATTTTCATCAGCCTTGATTTTGTCTTTTTGAAAATCTAAAATAAATGTCCCTCCACTCCTCCCCGTGTCAACACTGGGCCAAAGAAACCCAACAACAGTACATTCATGAAAACATTCCTCATTTGAATTTGCTGACCCTTAACCTGCAGAAGAGTGGGGGTCCTGACTCACCTAGAAGCCTCATGACGTTGGGGTGGTCAAACTCTTTCATGCAGGCAGCTTCACGCAGGAAATCCTCCATCTCTGTGCGGGTACAGATGGCGACTGGAGAGGAAACAGCACAGAGGTGAGGTTATTTGCTTTTGTCTGGTCTGGCTGGATAGCCATCAGGGTAAGGATTATTCTAATTACATTCTTAGCAGTTTTGAAGGTTAAATTTAGTTACTTTATGAATAAATATGTTTATTTATTTGTTTGTGTGTACAGCAAAGCTCATTATAAATTCCCTGCAGCACTTTGGCAGGAATCTCATGTTAGAGTGTGTTTATGTCTCTTACAGATTACTCTTTCATCATGTCCCTCAAATCTACGGTTTTTACGAAATATTTATCTTTACTTTGGTGAAAAAGTTGAAGTGGGGTCATGTTTTCTGCCAATATTTCCAACAGGCTGTCTTTGTCTGTCCTCTGATCAAAAACCGAGACTTACACCCTAACAACTTGTTTGGTTCTGACCTGAAGGGGGGGCTGTTTATGAAATGGCCTGTGTGTCCTGAGATAAAGGCATTCATTGTGGTGACTTGTGAGCATTACTAACTTTTCATGGTCTTCACAGCCACTTTGAGGACTGACTCCTCTTGAGTCAGCAGTCCTTCCATCACAGATCCAAACTCTCCTGGAATCAAAACACAACAGAGGAGGGGTTATCATCCTGACAGAGCATAGGAGTAACATGTTATTATACTGTAAACTCTTACATTATAACCAGGGTCAAAATAAAAATGTGTTAGAGGGAATTAGCATGAGATAAGAAGAAAGCAATTATTGGTATGCTCACTGATAAGCCTGGACTATGTCCTACCAACACTGATATAAAATGCCCTTTTCACCTCTCTGTTTTTCAGGCAGTCACTATATTAATTTGGTGACTAGTCTATTCCAGAATCACACAACAGAACCATGTTACCTTCTCCCAGAGTCTTTCCCAGTGTTAGTTTATGTCTGTCCACCATCACATCCTGCAGTTTCTGCTTCAGCTCATCGCTGATGCCCAAGGTGTTCACTGGAGAGGAAAATGATGAGGAATTTTAATGCTGCTCAGCGCTCAAAACTGCTTTAATGAACAACACGGAGGAGGGAGGACAACAGGCAAGTTGTAAAAGCACAATACAACAAAAAGAGGGAGTCAATAAACACTTCCTTTAGATTTCATTTCATTTTCAAAAACACAAACGAATCAACGTTTTAAAATCTTAAAATTCCACAAAACTTAAATAAATCTCCAACATTTCCAAAGTCAGAATGCTAACTCTTCATAAAGAGGTTAATTCTAAATTCCAGACTCCAAGGGTTCAGACCGTTTCTATGGAGCTGGACACATGACCCCGTGATCCTGCCAGGGACCAGGTTGTGGGGTCAGGTTGAGGTCCGGGGCAACTTTAAATGTTCCTCACTGCCTCCATCCAGCTGCCTGACACTGAGTTTTACGGGGCTGAGCGGACGCAGTGCTACAGAGGTTAGCTCTGTTTTCACATCTGCTCCAGGATACAACAAGGAAATAACACACGCAGAGATCCTCCTCCAGCTGCTGCTACACTATCAATCTGTCACACGCTGTACTACAATGTGCTCAGGCCACAGGCATGTTCCAACACATGGCCAACTATTAGCTAATGGATGTGATCAGCAGAGCCTAGGGGTTCAACAATGTCCTGAGAATTAGTCAAATTTACTGGTAAACATCAGCAACATAAATCACATCGAAATCCTCCGGTCTACGCCTGTCTTTCATTCCCAGTGGGTCATCCTCCACTCCAGAGAACACATAATCTCTCCATCTCCGTCTCCTGGCTGGGCTCATTCTACACACTGAATGTGTTTTTTTTTTGTGTGCTTTTTTTCTACAGTTTTTCCTGTTTCCTTTGTGGCTGTTGCAAGCTGAGACTTGTGTCTCCACAAGTATTGTGTGTACAGCAGGGACAGTGTCAGAGCGTGACACAACTGTGTGAAATTTGACTATATGATGTTTACAGATACACTTCTCCTGCTACAATCCTGAGGATGCACGGAGACAGCTGAATCCTGGAAATCACTGCTTTGTGTCTCACTAATATGAGGTTGATGCTTCACCTGAGAAAGAATTTAGAACCTCCTTCACTCCCCGGAGGTTTTCCACTTCCTGTCAGATGAGTCAAAACACCGTGACATGTGTAAACCGTCTAAGCATTCCAGGGATATTTTATAACCCTTCATTGTATCCTGATCATAACGTGATAATTATTAAAAATATGAGAGGAGCTGCTATTATGCGTCTGATTCCCTCTATAAACCCCCGGGGACAGGGTCAGGTTTGGGCATGTAAGGACAGGTACACTTGCTGCTGGAGGGACGTTCAGGAGCAAATACTTTCGTGTCATCTTACTGAGGAACGTGCGGGGGCAGGAAGGGGAACTTACGTGTTGCTTCTGTCGTCCTGCGGCTGTAGGTGCGGCGAGCGCGGTACCTGACCACCAGCTCCCCGCTCTCCATCATGGGTTCAAATGCCTCTCTGTGAGGTAACATGAGACAGACAGAAAACCACCGGTCACTCCAGCGGATGCGTAAACACAGGAGAAAATGTGCCGATGCCAGACATTATTAACCCCGTCCACATGCTTTCAGAGAAAGGCAAGTGAACCACATACTGGAAACAACTGCAGCTTTTTGTCTTGGCACAGACACCGAGTCCCTCCCTTTCCACCCATGAGGAGCGCAGTCAGCCTACGTACCCAAAGCGTGTCTCCTTGCGCCGCAGCTTGGCCACGTAAACAGCCATGAGCACGGCTATGGACACGGCTCCGGCGATGGCCATCACCACATACCACCAGTGCCAGGAAAAGGCTGGCAGCGTGGACACACCTGGGGGGGAGGGTATAGACAGAGACACAGGGATTAGTCGTGATTTAAGGAGAAGGGAGACGTTATGGAGGCCCTCAGGTGACAAACAACAGCAGGCCTGCACAATACTTTCGCTGAGCTTAGCTAAAAATGTGCCCTTTACGTTTTTTTTCCCCATGATGCAAATTGAGATGTACTCTCAGCTTCACTCACGACTAACTGCTATTCTCTCACAGCCTTCACTCACTGTTCTTAACCCTGCCTCCCGTTCACCCTCATCCTCCCCCGGCTTTTCTTGCTTCTTTTTTATCAGCCATTCTTGTTGTTTGAATTGTCTGTCTGGCTTCTTTAGACTAAGCAAACAGAGATCTCGCACTGTTCCTGCCCATTATAAATATTTATGATGCGTCTCCCCCATTCACCCCACACCCCTCTTCCCCTTTCTCATCTCTGTGAGGTCCTCTCTTCTCTTTTTATCTTTTCCTTCCCTTTTTTCTGAGATGCACAGGAAGGAACTCTGAGACGCATGCAAGAAGCCAGTGACAGATAATAAGAAAGGGAAGTCTTGTGGGTGCAAAAACACAGTGAGCTCACTTCCACTGTCACTGTGTTATTTTGTGTCACTCTGAAAGGTCACAGGAGTGCATGTTTACCAGATTACATGCATAAAAGTAATTTACTCACCTCTAAATTCCTCCATTTCTGTGGATAAAAAGAAGAGCTCAAATCAAAAACATTATTTTATGATTAAAAACTCTTTTTATCTTAATTTCATTATCAAATGCTGCTGATAATATGGGATAAAAATATAAAACATGAGAATATAATGTAAAATATAAGACAATGCAGCTTTTATTAAATGTCTCTTCAACAATCAGAAACAACTCCTGGCTTAAAGCAGACGCAGTTTTATTTCTCCTGACTGATTAACAGCTGTGAGACTTCTAGTAACATACCAGGAGCAGTGAGGGTCAGGGTCTGCGTGGGGGTCCAGGGTCCTTCCCCAGCCCCTGTGTAAGCGCACACTCGGTAAGACACATTGGACAGGGGGGTGGACAGATTGATTGACAGTTCGGTGTCCAATCCGGTATCCAACACAAGCTGTCAAAATGCAAAACAAGAGAAGATAGATTAAGCTAGACTGAATCATTTTTATTGCCTTTCATTCAGAACCATCATGATGTATACTATGTGACCCGGGCTGACCTGCTGGGTGGGGGTGCTGTACTGAACCAAGTAGCCCCGAAGATCTCCGTTCAACTTCCCCGGAGGTTCCTGCCATGTCATCAGCACCTCTGTCCCGTTCAGCACTGCAGTCACATTGACCGGTGGGTTTTCTGGCACTGCAAAGGAAACAAAACATGAAGTATCTCCGCTCTCACAGTTGCACTGATTTTTGTGTGTACATTTGTTGTATAGGTTAGGTAAGCGTGCAACTTTACAGTAGGTGTGGCAGCGCTTTGACCATAGATCATGGGACAGTAAGCCAGGAGGAAGCTAGGAGTGTAAGGTTTGGGCAGCCTAGTGGGAACAACAAGAACAGCTGGAGAAAGATGAAGACGAAGATGAAACAGGTAGTCCCCCTGGCAGATTAGAGTTTACTAAGTTAAGGCCGGGCTCGCTGTCGCAGCATGGGGGGGTGAACTCTGATGAACACATGGTGAGGCCTGTGTTTCCCGCTGTCATGCTTTCCCTCCTTCTCTTCTGTCCATCCCCGCTACTGCTAAAGTCTTTGTCTGGTATTTTCTTTTTAGGCTCTGTGATGCAGTGAGAATAAAAAAAATGGCTGCTGGCAGCAGAAAAATCCAGTGGAGAGAAAGTCTGGCTGAATAGCATGCTGGAAATAGTGTGAGGAATTTCTGTGTTTGTATGACTGATGCTGCGCACGGTGAAGGAGAGACGACGCTGCTTATTTCCTTTGATGCTGTTTGAGTTAAGACTCTCTTTTTCTTTGTGTTTCGCCCTCTGTAGGCTAACAAAGCCACACAGACACACACATACACACACACACACACACACACACACACATAGACAGAGTGAGTGAGTTTGTGAAACACGGGCCCAGCCTATGCAGAATGCTCTCAGGAAGCCTTTGGTGGCTGATTGTTTCCACATGCCGTCCCTTCTTTGCCTGCTAGTGGTAACAAAAACAAGCTCCAAATTCATTCAAGCAGTTGGTCTCCACCTCTGATTCGTCATCTGTTCTCTCTCTGCCTTTTCTCAAACTCTACCGTTGCCAGCCCACTCCCTTTCTCAACATCTCTCCCTGCTTTCCATCCAACATGATTTCATCTTCCCCGTTCCAAGTTTTCTTCTCCCTCGTCCCCTTTCTCTGAGGTAATGCCTCCCTCTGTCTCGTCATAGAGCTACAAGAACCAGAGAACAGAGATGTGAATTTTTCAACAAAAAAAACTTGAAGAGGAGGGAAAAAAGGAACTGTTTCACTTGAACTAAACTTGGGAACTTCCACAAAGGATGTGTTGCTGGTGCCATTTTCTGAAACGCTGAAACTACAGAGAAATGAAGTCCACTCTTGTTAATTTGTCTTACAAAGAATCCCACGCTTGGCAATAGGCGGAGAAACAAACTGTTTAGTTCCAAATGATCTCACAACAGGAGAGGTCAACATCTGTAACCATGGCAGGCTACTGTTTCACATCCCTCCAGGCTGCTGTTAAAGAAGCCGTGTCGATAAGCATGCTTGGAAGCATTTATTGTCCTGAGGCGGGACCGGTCCTTCATCGCTCTTTTCCTACACGTGATCTTTTCCTCTCAGTCTGGCTAAACTGTAGGTCAACATGTGGATGGAAAAGGGTCACCGTTAAGCTGAGAATCGACATCACTACCCCGGGATCTGTCCCTTGTCATCATAAATAAAAACAACCTCAGCACAACACAGGAAGCATGATCGCCCATTCAGTCGGAATACAAATGTTGGCGTCATCAAAAAAAGTTGTTGTTAGCCAGTAAAATGAGTACATCACTGCGTCCAGTTTTTACTAGTAGCATTCATCACACGTGTGTGTGTGTGTGTGTGTGTGTGTGTGTGTGTGTGTGTGTGTGTGTGTGTGTGTGTGTGTGTGTGTGTGTGTGTGTGTATATGTGTCATCATGACTCACTTCCATCAGGAAAGTGAGCTTAGGTGTCCTTTAACTCTGGATTAATTCTGGCGTCACCTTAGGCGTACAGACAGAAGTGCTGTAGCCACAGTGCAGAATCCACCCCTTACCATTCAGACCAATCTGTTATGTAATGAGTGTTTTAAGGACACAATAATATTTGTTAAGCGTGGCCACCAGCAGCAGGTCCTTCATTTTAAAAAAAAAATTTTTTAGGGTTAAAGGACAATAAAATTACAGAACGGCTGTGTAAAACACAATCTCATTGCAGCTGTGGGATTAAGGAGGAGGACATGAGCTCCTCTCCCTCCTTCCCCTTTCTGTTCACTCATCCTCTGGGGAAATAGTGGGCTTTGAGAAAGCAGCAAAATGAGTGTTTTCTCAAAGTGCCCCCTTTCCTCGTTTCCTTGCTCTCCATTCGTAGCCTCGTCCCATCATTAACATCTCATATTTTGTTTTTCCCACAGTGTGTAACTCTGTGCACCGCTGAGAGAAATCATAGGTCATCTGAGGTCAAATGGGGGGGGGGGGGTTAAATGAGAGATGAAGGAATGAAGTTGAAAGACAACATTCAGAAGAGAAAAACTTGTTCGGCTTAATGTTGTGATGAAGGACATGAATTCCTTGGTAGTGTGAAAGTGAGAGACAGGGAGAATAGATATGAGCAAAAAACCCCAAAAAGCGGTGGAAGAAGAAAAGTCAATTATAAAGGGGGGGGAAAAACAAAAAGAATTAAGAACTGAAGAACAGAAGCAGTGAATAGCAATGTTTGTACTAGGATGACGCATGTAGAGAGAATCTAGGAGATAATGTGGCAACAAAAACTATTCCAGAGAGACAGATTCAAGAGGAAGAATTCTAAGAACATCCCAATAATGCTCCACTGAAATGTGGAAAATATGACCATGCAATGAGAAATCTACCTCTCCACTTTATTTTCTGACTCCCCTTGACCCCCCAGTGCATCCTGGACTACATTTAATCAACAGCTGAGGGTGATTTTCTGCTTTTAATTCGTCATATGACTTTGTTAGAAAAATTGCAGAATGAGCTGGAAATGAAACTGTGCTCTCAAAAAGTAGATAAAACAGAAGGTCTTCCACTGAAACAAAACAGTAACTTGAAGCACGCTGTGATAATAAAGAACTGAAACTTAAAAACCTACTTCTTGTCCTTCTCCATTCTCAGTCTTTCCAGCACCACTCCAATGAATGCTACTTCTTTTTTTTAATTTATGAGAAACAGTGTTGAAGTATTTTCAGATTATATACAGCTTCCATTATGGAAAGCCCCGTCATTCTTCCAGTGGCATATCTCTCCTCTTAGTGTACACTATTTCCACAGGGGTTTAGAAAGCATGAGCTGGCATGGAAAATCCCACCTCAGTTTAAAAAGAAACACACAGCAGCCAGCATTACAGTTTGGACGGAGGCTGGTGATCCTAACTGAAGCCTTTCAGGAGAATTTAACGTCCCAACTCCTTCCCTCGCTCTGTCTCCACCTACTTTTACCTCAGAAGTTTACATTTACAGCTGAGTTTAGAGACTTCAGGCAACTACTGTCCCATGTTCTCTATAAACACTGACTGAGCTGAAGGGCACAGGAATATTATGGCTGAACGGGCATTGTTATGGGACTTGCTTTTCTGACTTTTTGTATTTGTACAATGTTTTATTCTAGTTACAATGAATCTGGCAAGGAATTCTCAAAAAATAACCAGTGGTGAATTCAATGACCCTCAAAAGAGCTGGGAAAATTTTGTCTTGGTGTAAAAACATTGAGAAACAATAATTGTTGGTTAAGGGCAGGCTTTTAATCTTCTTTCATTAGGCTGTCAAACAGTCATCAAGCATGGGAATTCTGTCCCACATGGGCCCCTTTAGGGTAAACTTCATAGCTTGAATTCAAGGCATGACAGTTAAGTTAGCCAGATCTTATTTTCCTTTAAATACGACTACTACATGAGAGGTTAGCAAACTGGGATAACTGGGCTATTTAACAATAAAACTCACCTTAGGAAGAGGACACCACTCATTGCTATATTTACACTGCGTCTCATCCATGAGCAGATGTATTGCTCTGTGCATCACAGTTCCTACATGAAACCTCCCACATCAATGTCTATGTTTTGACCGTGTCATGATTGCTGAAAAGACAAATTACTGTTGATTTTAAATGTATTTGTGTTCTAAGTGTTCTCTAGTTTCGAAAATTCAAGAGAAACCATTTTCTCCAAGCTCAGAAACTCACACCAAATGAGTCAAGATGGATAGACGGAGAAGAATTACTGACTCCAAGAGGAAAACAACAACGCTATTGTGTATCTGCATTAAGCAATAGTCTTAATTCTATAAAAACACCAATGAAACTTTAACTTTAAAAAGCCAATGATATAATGCTATTAGCATCATAAACAACAGTATTTAGGCAGCTGAAACTATGGCACTCCAACCAGAACACTTGCTGCTAAACACTTGGAATTAAACCTGACTTAAGACTCATTTAGGTCTAGTCTCAAAATGTGAATACAAATCTGTTAAAAAGCTGTAAAAATACTCTTGGCATAGATCAAAACAAGCACCTCCTTCATGTCTCTGGAACCTGTGAAGTGGGTTAACATTCACAGCAGCGGCAGGAGGAGACTTGGACTTTGACCTCAACAATCGCCCAGATAACACAGCCTTAACCTTAACAGAGGTGAAAACAAACTTTTCCTCACTTGAAAGGCTCACCTCCTTCTTTGGTGCGTAGCTCCACCCAGGGTGACCAGTCAGATGGCCCCTGGCTGCTGTGACAGGCCACCCTGATAGCATAGAGGCCGTGGGGCTCCAGGCCCTCTATGAGGTGTGTGGCTGGTGGGATGTTCACATTCTGATTGTGGATCAGCTTTTCAGGGTCTGCTTCGGACACGTCCCCCAATTGTTTGGCCTGGAATATTTAGATGTGTTAGAATCTCAACTTGGACAGACAGGGTAGTTTATCTGTTTTCATTGCTTTATGGCAGCTTTCAGTGCAAACAGATTTAAAGTCAAAGTTTATAGCGACAGTAAAAGAAGCCTTTTTTTTTTTTGCTTTAGAACAATAGACAAACTGAAATTCAACCACAAAGCACAATGACATGAAGAAATATTTAGTTATTGTTGTACTTGTGGTCTCAACCCTATCAATACCACTGCCATGAGGGAATTTTTGTTGAGATTCTTATTCACCTTAAAAATTGATATACATGTTAAACAGATGCTTAAATGATTAGCTTATATGAAAAAAAAAATTTGAGAAGGTTCATCGTGAATTTCTTTTGAGTTTCTCAGCAGTTACCTTGAAAATCCCATCACTCCAACCAAAAACACTGTCTTTTATTTTCCATTAATATTGTTTAAGCAGGAATTGATAATAAAAGCCATCGGGGAGGAACAGTTAGGTGGACAGAATGCAGTCTGTGGTTGGGGATCAGTGTTAATGGTGTTAAATCAGTTTAATTGATGTTTTGAAGGTAACCAAGACCCAGTAAGATGCAATGAAAGCAGAACTCGTCATATAAAAATCCCAGGCAGAAATCCTGCTGACTCTGCAAAGTCTTTGTGCTAAACGCATTTAAAGTAGAACACAACTCAGAAAGAATTCCTCATTGCAGCGATCTTATAACCACATTAAAGCCGAAGGTCTCCACCATTGTTCTCGGCTGTACTCCTCATTATGAAGGAGCTCCTGCAAGGCTGCGAGGTGCACATAAAAGGGTGGGCTTAATTGTTGGAGCTCAAAATTTATAAATAATGAGCGTGTGTGTGTGTGTGTGTGTGTGTGTGTGTGTGTGTGTGTGTGTGTGTGCGTGTGTGTGTGTCCAACAGGTGCCGCTGAGAACTGCTTTCACCATAACTTAAAAAACAACGTGAGTATTCAGAGGCGGTGCGGTGAGATTTCCTCATGGCATGATTTGAGCCCAACTAATATGAAGTTGTATAAATGAGTAGAGTATGAATGTGTGTGTGTGTGTGTGTGTGTGTGTGTGTGTGTGTGTATGAGAGAGAGAGAGAGAGAGAGAGACAGACAGAGAGACAGACAGAGGGACACAGAGACTCAATGACTCACCCTCCAGCCTGTAAACAAATGTCTTTAATCAAATCCTACAGCTCAGCCCTGAGTCACACTATAGCCTGCATTCCCTCTGTATGTCTCACTGCCACAAATACCTGCTGTCACTGCTTTCTTTCTTTTTGCTTTCTTTCTTTCTTTCTTGCTTCTTTCTTTCCTTCTTTCTTTGTGCAGAACACTAGTATCATTCTGCTTTTTACACTGTCGCCTTTTTCTTGTTTCTCTCCACCACACAATGAGACTGTTAAATTCAGATTTTTGCCCCATTTTGCTGAAGCTGGCCCCTCGTCTTGTTCCCTTGTGAGGGTGAGGTAGGGTTGAAGGGAGGGGAGGGGTGCAAGAACAGAAAGAGGTATGAGGGGCAGCTTTATTAGAACCAGACGTTTCTGGGTGGTGCTGCGCTGCTCCCTTTCCTTCACTCAGCTACGAGCTGTAACGCCACAAAGCTGGATAGTGGTAGAGCAAGGCTGAGAGAAAGATAGAGAAAGAGAGGGAGGGGGGGGTGTGCTGCTTCATAAGATTAATCCAGGAGGCCACTTTCCCAGACTGAAACCTGATCCACTAGTATATGTAAAAGGCAGGAGTGGTAGGATGAGTTCAGAGAGGAAAGGCCAGTTCCATTTTTTTTTAGGCTTGCAAAAGGTAAGTCCCTGATTGTCAGTGATCCACGGAGGACAAAGAGTGATGTATTTATTTAACATGTAGGTCAAACAGTTGCAGTGATTTTTTCAGACTAGTGTTCTCAGCTACTCCTTTAGTCCTCTCTCACATTTATCTCACGCTGTCTCACCTGAACAGAGCAATGGATTATCGGGTAGTCGCCTCCAAAACCAGGATGCCATGACAAACGAAGACTATCTTGAGCAATCTCTACAGCTTGTAGATTCCGAGGTTGGGATGGAAGAACTGAGAAAAGGAAGACACATAAACGCATAAGCAAGATCAAGGAAGTAACTCAGTGACAATGTGAAACAGAACAGGTATATCCAATGAAGAGGTGCCCACCAGTGATGGAACCAGACCCAGAGGTGGCCACGCCTTTGCGGTTATGGGCCTCACAGGAAAAGGTGCTTGTCCTGTTCAAACCTAGATGGAAAAATGAAACAACATGTGTGTGTTAATGGGAAAATGTGGAATGTTTTGAGTCTGAAGATCGCTGCTCATTCTGCTGAATTGCACTTAATGCTGATGTGAGGTGCAGTGTCAAAGTTCAAACTGAAGTGAGAATAGTGTCGGAGTAATCGTTTCCATAAGGTGAGGCCGTCCCTCTGCCAATAGTATGATGCTTAGTTTGGGGTTTAGCGTGTTTGTTGTTGTGGAAACACAGACTTCAATTCATTAATGTCTGTGTTGAGAACAGACAATGAGCGTCGGTCCAGGTGAAAAAACGCTGAGCTGCCATCCTCAGAACACTGAAAAGGGGGTAAACCACTATGGCACTGACATGCAACAGAGAATGAGCCCTCTCACAGTGACTCACAGCATACTCACACACTTGAATCATTCCACAACACAGGCTCACACATCGAAAAGCTGACGTCCAACATTTAGCACAGTTATCTAACACCCTAACATTGTCAATGAGCCGCAAACTGAGACTCACAGAAACACACAGTGTGTCGCTCTGCGCCGATGGCACCATGCCTCCTTTGTGTTGCTCCCGGAAAAAAAAAAAATCAGAGGGTACAATCTTCACGGAGTGAAATGAGGGATTGTGAGAGAAGAGAAGGAGGGTGGAGAGGGGTGAGGATGACCACGGGCTGTATGGGTGAATGAACTGCTCTTTAGGCCACCACAATATTGCGCCATTCCCCCCTTCCCCTTCACAACACTGCAACACATCCTCCCTGGTCAGCTGAACATGTCGTAATCAATCTCTCTCTGGAGAATCAATTGCCGAGTATTGAGCAATAATGTTGATGTCAGCTGTTAAAGACTGCATGAGGATAGTTCTGATACGAAAACAGTGCAATCACTGAGTTCTTTGCTGTGACATAACATACATAATAGTGAGCAATAAAATACTGATTGATTAAATGTGCAGGCTGTAGTTTTATTACCTTGTTCTTTATATTTCTGTCCAAAAACTGGTGTCTTTGGCACAAACAGAACACTACAGATAGAGGGACATGTGCTGCCCATTATTCCTTCACGGTTGGAATGTACTTCATGCCATTTCTCTATATGGGCCTGTTGAAGCATTATTTGTTTTAGTCTGTAGTTCGGACTTTCGGTCCGCCAGAGCAGCTGCCCATTCCTGAGATCTGAGTGTAGGTTACCGTCAAAAGGATCCTGGTCAGCTCTAGCAAGTCTGTGCCAATGAGTCAAACCTTAAACCAATCGCTGCTGCCTGTTGTTTCCGTCTGACTCATCCTGCTCTGTCTTTCAGTGGACTGGCTGGCTATCAGGTAGGCAGCTGTGGTTTTCATCTGAGCAGAAACAGATCACTTTCTCTCCTCCTTTCTTGTTTTCTTCTATGTGCTTGCCCCAATCTATTTTCCTTCCCCCAAGAGTGCCCCATGTGTCTGCTGCTTGGCCTGTCCATCTACACAACCACGAAGCATGTCCTCAATGGATCCACTGGCTCTATGCCAATCAGCCCGCTCTCTCTGGGGAGGGTGGTTATTTGGGGGATTTGTTAAGGCCAGTAAGGAGAGATTTGGGAGCCTTTGAAACTGTAGAAGTTAGTTGCTGTGTAGCTTTTGAAGCAGTACATTAAAACCAGTATAATTGGATACAGGCAAAATCAAGGATTCTGAAACTGAAACTCATTTCTAGCAATTTAACAACCTTGAGGGATTTTTCAACATTTTAAGGGAGCTTAGTTTGAAGCATGGTTATATTCGGACTTTTATTAGAGTGCTGAGAGAATTGTGATTTAAGATGGTCATCTATCTGCAGAACACTGAAGAAGAAAACTGTTGCAGAAATGAGCAATGCTGGATCATCTTCATGACTACCACCCACCACTATATACTGTATATGTGCAAGTCTGTACATGCAGGTTAACCTTTTCCTCATTGCATGAGGATGACGGAATATCTAACGTGCAACTGCAGTTTATAATAAAGTTAATAATAATAATAATAATAATAATAATAATAATAATAATAATAATAATAATAATAATAACAATAACAATAACAATAACAATAACAATAACAATAACAATAACAGAGCCGGTCAGGGCTCAATCATTATTATTATTATTATTATTATTATATTATTATAATAATATAGTAATAATTGTACAACAACAACAACAACAACAACAACAATAATAATAATAATAATAATAATAATTGTACAATAATAATAATAATAGCAGAAAAGTGTAAAAACACTAGGTGCTGTCCTGCTGCTGTATGTCTGCAGACTCTGTTCGCCCTTTGTGCATAATTATCTGCTACGTCATCCATTCAAGGAGTCTATCAAGTTTCTCCAGGAGTAACATGATAGACTCAAAAACAGCTCCCTTTTGTATTTATATCAATTTTTGGCACTATTTTGACAACACAGCTATGATACTGACATCATTTGGTCATTAAATGTTCATAGTGTTACATTTCTAGGGGGTATCGGTCTGTTGTGTGAGACTGAGACACCACAACGTGGTGGATGATACCTGTGAGGTTGAGTGTGGAGGGTGACAGGGCCACCGGGTCGCTCAGGGAGTTCAGGGGCGCACCATCCTGCAGCCAAATGACCCTGACCGGCTCTGGGGGTCCGTGGGCCACACAGCTCAGGCTCAGTGATACGTTGGCCACTATGGATGTGTGCTGGGGCTCCACAGAGAAATGAGGAAGGCCTGAGGAAAAAATCATCAAACTAGAATCTGAACTTTTTTAACAATCCAAACAAAGATGTAGAATTCAATGTACATAGATTTATTTTATAGGTGCTGTTGTGCGTTTTAAGGAGCTGAAGAGAAATTCACCCTCCAACTGGATGTCTCCCTCCTTAGATAACGTCTCGTGGCTTTCTGATAGAACGGCACATCTATAAGACCCCATGTCAGGAAGTTGGACCTTCTCAATGCTGTTATGTGTACAAAAATAATGAAAATTATTAGTAAAGATCCAGCAAAGTGAAACCAATCTGATGCCCTGAATACTTTTTATTCAATCATGCCGGCATTAAAGGTATTAACCTACAGCAGAAGAGATTCATGGGATTTTGCTTGTGTTATATAACAAAGTACTCCAGAGTAGATGGAACTCAACCTGCCAGCGTAATCCAGCAGTACTGGTTATGCTACGTGAAAGGATACGCTGGCGGAACAGGAAATCATTACAATCGCAGGAGGTGCCTGACTGAAAGCATAGAGGCAAGGTGTGGCTGCCTCACAACAATGACATGACAAAAGCTTAGACACAGGAGCAACACAGACATTGGCTGCCTACCTAAGCGTGCTGATGATGGTCCAGCTGTTGCTGCCCGTGTGGACCTGGAACTGGTTAGTGTCCGCATACAGAAGTGGTGCACCGTCTCTTAACCAAAGCACATCAGGGGGGTCCTCCTCCTCACCCCCTGTCCCCTTCAGGGTGCAGTGCATGGTAACAGGTTTGCCAAGCGAGGAGATGACAGTCGTGGGGCTGCGCTCAAACTCCAAATCTTTGATTAGAAAACAGAGAAGAGGTTATTGTCTCTGTTGGTGTTTGAATAAATCTTAAATACGAATACGGTACACAATTAAAACATGTTTTCAGATTGTAACCAGAAGCATAACTGGTGTTTTTTTCAAAATTATTCTAGGTGTTGTATTTTTTTATTTCCACAAGAAAACGAAAAGAGAAAACAAAAAGGAGTGTTTCGATGGTATTACAAATGACCAAATTGTTTTGAATGGATTAAAATTCATGAAATTGTTTTGCTTTGCTGTTAAATCATGTCAAACAAGAGTAAAACATCTCAATGATTGCGAAAGCCAAAGGGATTCCATAAAAAACACACAAAAGCAGCAATATCCCTGGTGCAACAGATTTTTTTGGATTAATTGATGACCTAGCCGCTGATGCAAACCTGATTTAAGTTGTGTGCTTAAGCTTTAAAAATGTTTATTCATGCTGAACAGCAGTGATTTGGCAAACGCTGCAATGGGATAACAGCAATGACTCCAGAGTTTGTGCAGCACCACGGTGTTTTTTGAATGAATCCAGTTATCTTGTGTCCCTTTGCTGATAGAGCGGGTGACCTGAGAGGACAGAGATGATACTGGAACAAAGGCTCCTTGTTCGAGGACGGCTGCTCCTGCTCCTCTGACAGTTTCACAGCACTGAGAGCTCAAGACAAACACTAAAAATATTCAGGTTCTCTTTCAAACACCTTTTATAAACCAGCAGGTCCTCTGACCAGACGTCTACACGGTGACATCCAAACACAGACATGGAGAGGAATTCAGTAATGATAACTTTTATGAAAGGTAAATTCAAAATGAAATAAAGAGGACCGGCAAATGAGGCCTGGGCTCTCCTGGAATTTCAAACCAAAAATAAATCCCTCGTATTTCACTGAAGGATGTCTGTAAAGTTTTTCTCAAGCTTGT
The DNA here is from genome assembly GCF_040054535.1 of Antennarius striatus. Taxonomy (NCBI): domain Eukaryota; kingdom Metazoa; phylum Chordata; class Actinopteri; order Lophiiformes; family Antennariidae; genus Antennarius; species Antennarius striatus. The sequence continues at coordinate 13,411,981 of NC_090781.1, read as the reverse complement.
CAAACCGCCCACCTCGTCTGTTTCATGACTGACCCATAACCTCTGACCCTTTCACTGTGACCCTTCGGGACTCCAGTGCACGCATAAACACACAAAAGTCCACTCCTGGAAAAAAAGGTATGTCATGTAAACTGCCCTGTCTGGCTGCATCATTCTACTCATGAGTAGAACATGTGCATGAAATCTACACACAACCCATGACTCAAAAACGTCGCTCTGGGAATGTGCAATAAATGAATACGCCTGCTGGGCCCCCGCCTCACCACCTCTCAATCGCTGTCTGCTGTTCTGCATTAAAAGCCATTCCTCCCTTTATATTTAAGCTTGACTGACCACTTTCAAGCATCTCCATTGCCTTGACTTTGTTTTTTTCAGTGTAATATTGAACAAAAGCTGCCCTACTTTCATTCCCTGTATCATGCTGTATTGATGTAATAATAAGCTTGTAAAGCTTTTACGAGGATTCAGAGGACAGAGATGGTTGAACTGTGTACGTGTGTGCTTATGTGTGTGTGTGTGTGTGGCCTGTCTCCACTGATTTATTTGTGCTTGACTACTCCATCTCCTCCCTTTTGTCCCCTGAATTCTATCGAGGTCCCACGCTTTTTTTCACTATTTCATCCCACCCCTTTCTAGCTCCTTCTCTCTCTCTTGTAAAAACTGCTCAAATGTTAAAGTTCAGTGGACATGCACATACCAAAAATATTCCGCACAGTCCGAGCATTTATCCTCCTCTCACTCCCTCCTTTATCTTTGTGACTTTTTAACACTGTGTAATGCGGCCCCTCCAGCCATAGCTGTTTTTTGTCTTTTTTCTGTTTAGCCTCCTTTTCACATTCCTCCTGATTCTTTTGATTCATTGCAACATGTTTTGCCACCCCCTCCAAACTCTTTCTCCTCTACTTTTGCCCCTTTACCCCATCCATCATTCCCCTGCTTCTGAGTCAGAGTCAGACCGGTTCTGACTCACAAACAAAAGCATTTGCCTCCCTAGACCCCTCCTCATTCTTCTTTCCCTGGTCACAGCAATTCCTATATCAAAGCAGCTAATGAGACATCAGGAAAATATCTATCTAAGACAGTCAATCCGGGCTTATAATTCACAGCAGTGTCTCGTAAACTCTGTCCCTCCTGGTCGTGTATGTGTTGAAGGCAGGGATACAGCTAGTGAGAGACCAAGTGACATTAATGGTGAAAACACATGAGCTGACAGGTGGAGGCCCCAACAGGGACTCCATGTTTTCATCCACCGGGTGAAGAGGCTGATGGTTTCCACACCACCAGCAGCAAAGCTGATTATTACAGGAGAAAAAGATCTTTATAATAGTAGTTAGCAGAGTTTCCTTAAAAAGTTAGCAGTTTCATCCGCAACCTTAAAGAGAGGAAAACTTTTTTTTTTTGCTTGCTATAAGCTGCAAAGCAAGTTTTGTGAATATTATGATTGTTCTAGCAGGACCTTTTTAAGCCTCTGGTCTTTCCTTGCCTGGAATACTTATCTTAACATTCCAGAGTATTCCAGATATGCAGTGACTCGTAGGAATTCTTGTCTGGATACCTGGTAGGAACGAGTACCAGGAATGGGTAGTGCTGAAGTCACTGACTAAACTAAACCTGAAGTCATTGACTAAAATAAACCCGACATCACTTTACCTAAACTTTACCTCAAGTCACTTGCCCTAAAACTGACCTGAGGTCAATTACTAAACTAAACCAGAAATGAGTGACTAAACTAAACCTGAAGTCACTTTACCTTAACTTTACCTGACGTCTCTGGCTAAACTAAACCTGAAGTCACTGACTAAACTAAACCTGAAGTCACTGACACCTCAGGTTTGAGCAAATCCCTTTTCACTAAAACATGACAAATCCCATGATGGCTGAGACAGTAAAAAAAAAAGGGCTCCTGTTTGTTTTTCTGATCGCCTTGTTTTTAATGTGTCATGAATCCCTTCATGCTGTCCAGATGTTCTGCTGGGGTTGTGGTTGCTCTCTCCACCCCACAGCAAATTGTTTTAATGAGTTTGGAGCTGACTAGACTAATTGCACGTTCCGATGGGTTTTTTTTTTTTTTGAAGGTGACTAATGGAGACTCAGACTGGATGCAAACCTGCTGATATTCGGGGAACATTAAAGCTTACCTGTCAGTGACGTTGCTGGGCTCCAAGCAGAAAAAATGACTGTGAGGATAAAAAATGACAACCTTGATGGGCACATGACTTTTTTTGAAAGTTCTCCTCTGGATCTGTGCTTCATTAGAGGGTCATTCATCTTGGATGCATCACCGAACTCTCAGTAACTGAAACATCCAAAGTTGCGCGGTGAAAGAGAAGTTTTGCTGTGACTCCGGCTGATGCTGAAGAAGTGATTATCCACAGATGGGATAATCCTGTCCTTTCAGTTCCCCTTTTAGAAGTCAGACTGTGGGGGAAGAAAAAAAAAAATCTTCGCGGTGCTTAAAAGACTTGTAACTTCCCTTCTGGTGTTGTTGTTTTGGTTGATCCCATTACGGAGTGTTATCCACTCAAAGTTTGCGTACCCAGGAAGCGCACGACAAAAAGGCGCACTAGAGTTGGCGGCTGATGATGAAGTTATCCAAAGCCAATTCTATTTCTAGTAACCGAGGGAGTATTTTTAACCCAGTGTTTCCTGTCGTCCAGAGTCTCTCTCCTGCCCACCGGTTCTCTCAGACTGAGACATTCCCCTGACTCTTTCTCTTCCCTCTCTTCCCCCTTGGAGCAGGATTCAAATTCCTCAACTCAAGTTCTTTCCACCCTCCTCCTCCTCGTCTTCCTCCTCCTCCTCCTCCTCCTCCCCTAGCCTCCCTCCTTTTATCGGAGGATGTGAGAAACCCTCGCGGTATACTGATTGTCTCAACACAATCCCTCATTCGGGGTTTAATTACACGGTTTGATCCCCGGAGGTTGCGAACAGCCCAGTAAATCACCGTCTTGAGACAAAGTAGGTCTGTTTGTGTCCGTTGGTGGAAAATAGAGACCTGATATGAAAGACATGAAAGACATGAAAGATGGCATTTTATCAGTGTAAATTAGTCTAGTACTTAGGGTCAACAGTCCAGAGCAATGGAGAGTGTGGTAAAGAGGTGAAGAAGCGTGTACAGGCAGGATGGAACGGGTGGAGGAAAGTGTCAGGTGTGATGTGTGATAGAAGAGTTTCAGCTAAAATGAAAGGAAAGGTCTACAAAACTGTGGTGAGACCAGCGATGTTGTTTGGTCTAGAGACAGTGTCACTGAGGAAAAGACAGGAGACAGAGCTGGAGGTAGCAGAGATGAAGATGCTGAGGTTCTCTCTGGGAGTGACCAGGAAGGATAGGATCAGGAATGAGTACATCAGAGGGACAGCACATGTTAGAGGTTTTGGAGATAGAGTCAGAGAGGCCAGACTGAGATGGTTTGGACATGTCCAGAGGAGAGATAGTGATGTATTGGTAGAAGGATGCTGAGTTTTGAACTGCCAGGCAGGAGGCCTAGAGGAAGACCAAAGAGGAGGTTTATGGATGTAATGAGGGAGGACATGAAGGTAGTTGGTGTGAGAGAAGAGGATGCAGAAGACAGGGCTAGATGGAGGCAATTGATTCACTGTGGCGACCCCTGAAGGGAAAAGCCGAAAGGGGAAGAAGAAGAAAAGTAGTCTGTTTACTTATAAACAAAGAAGGAACAGTGAGGAAAAACCTTTCAAAATTGATGCCAACAGGCCCATCATATTTACTTTGCTTCACCTGCCTCACTTGTTGAGTATGTAGAATATTTATTAGTATTTACAGAAATATTTGAAACATATTCAGGTTAATATTTGCTTCCTTTGTCTATTTTTATAGGCAGATATCTACAAATTATGCCTTATACACCACCCCTACAGTGTAATGCAACTGCTGTTTAAATTGATGCTATGTTGTATGTCTGTCTTGAGACAATGTTCTTCAGTGCTTCTCTGGATGCCTCCTCGTTGTTTTACAGAACCCCAGTCTCACAAAATCACCTTCTACCTATCAACTATGTCCAGTCACTGCTGTATTTAGTCTTCATGGTTTAGGTCTTCACTTAAATAAACTGCTCACAGTTTATTTAAGCGATTAAATTCATCTTATTTACAAGGAAAGCATCTTGACAGTTTAAAAGCTTGTTGACGAAAGATTTGAAAAAACATTTATGACAACAAGGTAACGCATGGCCCACTCATACAATTTGATCTGCAGTTGTTGCTTTTCCCCAACATTGTGTCATCAAATTGTCTGGGGACGTGTTTGAGCAAACAGTTTCAGTCAAAACAGACTCAAGCACTATCCGCTGCAGTCTAAATAAATGCTGCTGGGGCTGATTCACATCAGACCATTGAAGCAGGAGTGCGGGGCTTATTTGGGTCTCACAGATTGTGTTGTTTAAGGTGATGCTGACACTTGCTGACTGCAGACTTCACATAACATTCAAGCACAATGTCTGCACTGCATAGAGTCCTGCCCCCCCCCCCCCCCCCCCCATGACAGTGATGGGAGGTTGAGACTCAGGTTGCAGAGACCTGGATCCCACTGGCCCTTTAAGAGTGTCTCTGTGGACAGTGTGGTGTTCCCAGGGTCTTTAATGGAGACAGAAAGGAACTGAGAAAGACCCCATTGTATATATTGTCTTTTCAATAGGAACTTGAGCAATAGTGCTCTCACTGCTCCCAGAGAGAGAAGCGGGGAGGGAGGGGAAGAGGGTCACCAAGGGGGTCCTGTTCGAGAAAGAGGGGTGTTCTGCTCCAAAAGACAAAGTTCTGGAGCTGGATGAACCTGGAAGGAATGTTTGGATTTTTAGGGGGAAGGGCTTCAAGTCAGCAGGACTGTGTTTAGATTTAGGCCACACCAACATCCAGCAAGCCTGATTCACAAAAAGTTGAGAACTGAGGGATTTTTAGATGCAGTTACAATGGATTTACAAAATTCAAAGCACATGTTTCGACTTATGGATTTTGCTCCAACAGAAACAATTCTTTGACTAAGACAG